>NC_072736.1:77683521-78283521 GCF_026930045.1 Uloborus diversus
GGGTTGTTTTTTTATTTTTTTTTTTTTTTATAAATTGTTTTTTGTGGATTTTTTATGTTGGATTTTTGGTTATTTTTTGTAGTTTATATTAATGTTTCGATTCCCTCAACTATTTGGTAAAATTTCTATTTAAAATTGTTCTTTTTTTCTTTTATTTTAACAACATAATATCTCTAGAATCATATTATATGTAGTTTTGTAATTTGGGCAGAGAGGTTGTTTTACTTTATCGTTTTTTTCCGATATTTTTAAACTTAGAAATTTTTCACAAGTAGTGAGTGAATCGAACCTTCAAATTTTTCGAAACATTATCATGTCTACAATTTTTGCAATCATGTCAAACTTGCAATCAATTTACTCTTAGTAGTAATTAACACTTATCATTAACAAATTTTTACGGATTTTAAAAAATCAACTTAATTAATTTTTTCCAGTAAGCAAATTTCGCACTCAAGTTACATTTCATCACTGCATATACGTTTCAAGAGTTTCATTGAATTTATCACATTCCATTTAATTAACTCTAATAATTACTTTTTCATTAATACTTAACTTAATCATTTTATCATACATTTATTCCAGTTACAAAATTATGCTTAAAAGTTATTTATTTTTCTTAGCACAAGAGATTTTAACATGTTCCTACTAAAATGCTTTTCACTCCAGTTTGAGTTTACTAAAATAGCAACTCATTTACGATTTAGATTCATTTAATCGTCTTTGATTCTTTTTCATTATTATTATTTTACATTATCACATACGTTATTATTTTTATACATTTATCCATTTAATTTTCCAAAATCTACAATCAATTTACTCTTCGTATTAATTACTGCATAACATTAACAAATTTTCATAGAATTTAAAAATCATCTTATGTAATTTTTTCAGTAGATAAATTTCCCACTCAAGTTACATTTCATCACTACATATGCTTTTCAAGAGTTTCATTTAATTTATCGCATTTCATTTAATTAACTCTAATAATTATTTTTTATCATCGTTATTTAAGTTAATCATATTTTCCTTTATTTATTTTTCATGCAAACACTCTTGATGGAATAAAACAAAATTTTCAACTTTCATGAATTAAATCCCCTCTGACTATTTTATTTTACTTTACCATACTTTACTATTTTACTTACTGCGTTTTACTATTTATCATTCATTACAGCTTTTCCAAAATATTACTTTACAACCAACTAATTTCATTAACAGAATTTTCATTACAATTTATAAATTTCACTTTTATTTAATTATTTTTACCTACGCTAAAATAAAACACATCACATAAAAAAGTTAAACATCAATGAAGAACCCGAGAAATGTTAAAATTATAAGTCAAGTATCAAAACTTCATGTCAACAAATTTTAAAAATAGACTTACCGAAAAATAACTTCTACTGAAATTAATTTCAAAACTTGGCATCAATTTACTCTTAGCATTAATAAACACTTATCATTAAGAAATTTTCATGGATTTTAAAAATCAACTTATTTAATTTTTTCCAGTAAGCAAATTTCGCACTCAAGTAACATTTCATCACTTTATATGCTTTTCAAGAGTTTCATTTAATTTATCACATTTTATTTAATCAACTCTATTAATTATTTTTGATTAGTATTTAACTTAGTCATTTTATTGCATAGTGTTTTACTTTATTATTATTATTTTTTTTTTCATGCAAGCACTCTTGTTAGAATAAAACAAAATTTTCAACCTTCATGAATTAGAATCACTTTGGCTATTTCATTTTCCCAATAATATTTTACTTTAGCAACTAATTTCTTTAACAAAATCGATATCATTTATTTTAGTCTTTATCCTTTTCGAACGATACATTCAAATGGACAGCTATACGTCAAATTAAGAAACTTAATCTAAATTTTGACAAATTAAGTTATAGCTAAATACTGACTAAAATTAAGTACAAAAGACTAACCTTTTTGAGGTGAAATCCCTCAAGTACCAGCTATCGCGAAGTTATTTAAAAACAGTGAATGAAATTGTAATAAGTGGATTGTTAATTATAACTCAATCTCACAAAATTACAATTACACGCATGTTTTATTTGAAATCACTGCATACGGCTGGCTGCCCATCGTCGATTTGCAGTATGCATGCCGTGATATCGCAAATCAACTCGGCTGTTGAAAAAACTACCGTAATGCTACAGCACTTCGGATCGTCCACACACACATCGAGACGAATTGAGAAAATGACTTTATCAATATTGCTATCTACCCCTTTACCGATAACAGATAACAAACCCCACGTGCTAGTATTATTCACCACCTGGCCTACGTCTTTCAAGTGATGTCACTGTTTCTGACCAAATAAAATTAGTTCACGTTTCTCAAATATCAAGCACATAGATCGGCAATAGCCTGATGTCTGGTTTTCCAAACAAAATTTTAGATTTTAATTCGTAGTTTCAAATTAATTTCTTTTTCATTTCAAACTTATAAAAAAAAAAAAATTCCAGCTTGTAAGAATATTTCTTTCAAAAACAGATTTTTGATTCAAAACAGTATTTTTTCAAACTTGTAATATTTTTCTACTTAGAAAATGAAATCAAAAATTTTTGTTTTCTTTAATCATATAAAATGTTTTTTAAGAAATAATTTCTCAAACTTGTAATATTTTTCCACTAATTAAAAAAAAAATCAATTTTTTTTTTCAATCATATAAAAAATAAATTTTTATTCTTACAACAATAAATTTTTCCGCAAAAATATTTTTTTTCAAATCAAAATAATAATAATAATAATATTTTTGTAACATATTGTTTTTTTTTTTCCTTTCAATCTTTTTTTTTTTTTTTCAAAAATTTTCAAACTTACAAAATAAAATTTTTTCAACTGAATCTTCAAACGAAATGATTTAATTAAATTTAAAACTCAATATCACTTTACTCTTAGTATTAATAACCAATAGCACTTAACCATTTACTCTTTGCACTCTAAGTATTAATTAACACACACGCATTACAAATAATAATAATAATGTTTAAGATACTTACAAATCATCCACTCAAGCTTTCAAATATCCATCTAGCATGTTATTGTTCATTCGTGTGAGGGAACTTGTAATAAAACTTTACTTATCAACCGAAATTATAAGCGAAAATATCGCATTTTTTTTTAGCACTTAATATAATCCTACAATTAACAAATTGGTTTTAACTTTGAATTTAAGAAAAATAAAAACTATTACACACTTAGTAACATATCTATCGATGTATATTATTTCATGACAAATCACAAATAGGTGAGGATCTTTTATCGATCATGTGACCAACTAAGTTAAGAAAGAGCGTTCTTATCTCATATGAGAATTTATAAGTCTTTAATATTTCTCTTTAATGTAAGTGTATTGATACGTACGAGTTTGTGTATGTGAATATAACTGTGTATTGTTTTCAAACCATTGTCATGTTTAAGCTTTACGGTTCTAATTTTGACTTTCCACTTAGCATTATTTGAAGTCCTTCGCATGCATTAAACTATAGAAATATTACAAAAATTATATTTTCATTCAGTCTTAATTACAAAACCATACAATAAGATGAAGACAACACCGATAGTATAAAGATTACTTACAATAAAGTGCATATAAAAAATATATGTAAGAGTGATTTCAAAGTATAATCCATCAACCATATTCAACAACTCAATCAAAACACAAGTCTCTTTTAAAATGATAAACACAATTTATTCACACACACAGTAAAAGACAATTAAAAAAACTTTCATCCTTAAGTAAAACTCTTCAAAACTTTCAAGCGTATTTTTAACATCGATTGCATCAAATAAATCAGACACATGACATTTTTAACATGGACTATCAACATTCAAAGTAACGAAGTCACGAGTCAAGTTTTCCCAATTAACATTAAAAAGAACCCGTTCGAAATAAGTGTCGAACTTTCGACCCCTTGTTAATGATTCACATTCATGCACTCTCATGTAAAAAATGAATCCATTTTTACAATCCACACATTCTTTTTTAGAAAGGTAGTTTATGTTGCATATGAGCTCATCAAATAGTCACTTACGTAGAGAATCAGCCAGTTTACGAACTTCTTGCGATGTATATGTGCTGATTTTATCACATCGACAATCACAGGGATATTTTTTCTCAATTTCCGAAAGGATGTACTCTTTTAGAGTATAAGTCATAAGTTTGTCTTTGACACTACGTGAGATACAAGGGGACGCGTAGCACAATTTGTCAATCTAGCTTTCCAAAAGTAGAACTCTATCAGGCATCAACTGGAACACTTCTCGTTTCAGTTTGAACAATCTTTGCACACTAACACAGATGTTACCATTCGCACTCGACTCTCCTTTTTTATAACAAAAGCGAAATCACGGTCTTCGATTAATTTTTGATTTATATTTTTACGTAGGCTTGAAATAAGTGATCTCCACACATCTGGTTCTAAGGAAATACCATCCATAGTTGGTCGAAAAATACCATCTTTCCCACACGTATATCTTCTAATATGCACGCGTGTACGTTTCCGAAAAGTATTCACCTAAAGTGAAAATACAATCACCCAAGTGTATCATATCATCAGGCTGTGGAGAAGCCTCAATGTTCATTTTCATGTTCGTTGCATCCCATCTGTTCATCTTCGGGCTTCAAAGTTTCAGAATGATTTTCACCAGCGTTAGTCATTCTTAACTCTCATAGGATTAGGAGTCACAATACTAAAACAACTTCCTGTGAACTTAAAAAATAAATCAAACTAGGTTTTAACACTAGCTGGTGAAGAAAAATCCTAAGTACATAGAATAAAATTTCACGATCTCTTTCAAAGCTCAGAATCACCCTGAAAATGATTCTCCAAACATCCACTATAAACCAATGAATATCCACTTTAACCAATGAGAAGTGTACATAAATCTCTTGCTACTGACGTCATAGAATATCACATGAACTTTTGAGCAGAATTGTGTTGTTTTACACAGTATTCAGATTTTTAGAAAATGCCAACACTTTGACTTCCAAATTCATCCTGACCTACTACGAGTAATTTTAAGATGGTAGCAGGTTTTCACATCACATCGAATGCCGATGACGGTTTCGCATCTCACGCATGACATGATCAATCACGTGTAATTGATCATGTCAATTTGCATGAGATGCGAAACCGTCATCGACATTCGGTGTGATGTGAAAACCTGCTACCATCTTAAAATTACTCGTAGTAGGTCAGGATGAATTTGGAAGTCAAAGTGTTGGCATTTTCTAAAAATCTGAATACTGTGTAAAACAACACAATTCTGCTCAAAAGTTCATGTGATATTCTATGACGTCAGTAGCAAGAGATTTATGTACACTTCTCATTGGTTAAAGTGGATATTCATTGGTTTATAGTGGATGTTTGGAGAATCATTTTCAGGGTGATTCTGAGCTTTGAAAGAGATCGTGAAATTTTATTCTATGTACTTAGGATTTTTCTTCACCAGCTAGTGTTAAAACCTAGTTTGATTTATTTTTTAAGTTCACAGGAAGTTGTTTTAGTATTGAGACTCCTAATCCTATGAGAGTTAAGAATGACTAACGCTGGTGAAAATCATTCTGAAACTTTGAAGCCCGAAGATGAACAGATGGGATGCAACGAACATGAAAATGAACATTGAGGCTTCTCCACAGCCTGATGATATGATACACTTGGGTGATTGTATTTTCACTTTAGGTGAATACTTTTCGGAAACGTACACGCGTGCATATTAGAAGATATACGTGTGGGAAAGATGGTATTTTTCGACCAACTATGGATGGTATTTCCTTAGAACCAGATGTGTGGAGATCACTTATTTCAAGCCTACGTAAAAATATAAATCAAAAATTAATCGAAGACCGTGATTTCGCTTTTGTTATAAAAAAGGAGAGTCGAGTGCGAATGGTAACATCTGTGTTAGTGTGCAAAGATTGTTCAAACTGAAACGAGAAGTGTTCCAGTTGATGCCTGATAGAGTTCTACTTTTGGAAAGCTAGATTGACAAATTGTGCTACGCGTCCCCTTGTATCTCACGTAGTGTCAAAGACAAACTTATGACTTATACTCTAAAAGAGTACATCCTTTCGGAAATTGAGAAAAAATATCCCTGTGATTGTCGATGTGATAAAATCAGCACATATACATCGCAAGAAGTTCGTAAACTGGCTGATTCTCTACGTAAGTGACTATTTGATGAGCTCATATGCAACATAAACTACCTTTCTAAAAAAGAATGTGTGGATTGTAAAAATGGATTCATTTTTTACATGAGAGTGCATGAATGTGAATCATTAACAAGGGGTCGAAAGTTCGACACTTTTTTCGAACGGGTTCTTTTTAATGTTAATTGGGAAAACTTGACTCGTGACTTCGTTACTTTGAATGTTGATAGTCCATGTTAAAAATGTCATGTGTCTGATTTATTTGATGCAATCGATGTTAAAAATACGCTTGAAAGTTTTGAAGAGTTTTACTTAAGGATGAAAGTTTTTTTAATTGTCTTTTACTGTGTGTGTGAATAAATTGTGTTTATCATTTTAAAAGAGACTTGTGTTTTGATTGAGTTGTTGAATATGGTTGATGGATTATACTTTGAAATCACTCTTACATATATTTTTTATATGCACTTTATTGTAAGTAATCTTTATACTATCGGTGTTGTCTTCATCTTATTGTATGGTTTTGTAATTAAGACTGAATGAAAATATAATTTTTGTAATATTTCTATAGTTTAATGCATGCGAAGGACTTCAAATAATGCTAAGTGGAAAGTCAAAATTAGAACCGTAAAGCTTAAACATGACAATGGTTTGAAAACAATACACAGTTATATTCACATACACAAACTCGTACGTATCAATACACTTACATTAAAGAGAAATATTAAAGACTTATAAATTCTCATATGAGATAAGAACGCTCTTTCTTAACTTAGTTGGTCACATGATCGATAAAAGATCCTCACCTATTTGTGATTTGTCATGAAATAATATACATCGATAGATATGTTACTAAGTGTGTAATAGTTTTTATTTTTCTTAAATTCAAAGTTAAAACCAATTTGTTAATTGTAGGATTATATTAAGTGCTAAAAAAAAATGCGATATTTTCGCTTATAATTTCGGTTGATAAGTAAAGTTTTATTACAAGTTCCCTCACACGAATGAACAATAACATGCTAGATGGATATTTGAAAGCTTGAGTGGATGATTTGTAAGTATCTTAAACATTATTATTATTATTTGTAATGCGTGTGTGTTAATTAATACTTAGAGTGCAAAGAGTAAATGGTTAAGTGCTATTGGTTATTAATACTAAGAGTAAAGTGATATTGAGTTTTAAATTTAATTAAATCATTTCGTTTGAAGATTCAGTTGAAAAAATTTTATTTTGTAAGTTTGAAAATTTTTGAAAAAAAAAAAAAAAAGATTGAAAGGAAAAAAAAAAAAACAATATGTTACAAAAATATTATTATTATTATTATTTTGATTTGAAAAAAAATATTTTTGCGGAAAAATTTATTGTTGTAAGAATAAAAATTTATTTTTTATATGATTGAAAAAAAAAAAATTGATTTTTTTTTTAATTAGTGGAAAAATATTACAAGTTTGAGAAATTATTTCTTAAAAAACATTTTATATGATTAAAGAAAACAAAAATTTTTGATTTCATTTTCTAAGTAGAAAAATATTACAAGTTTGAAAAAATACTGTTTTGAATCAAAAATCTGTTTTTGAAAGAAATATTCTTACAAGCTGGAAATTTTTTTTTTTATAAGTTTGAAATGAAAAAGAAATTAATTCGAAACTACGAATTAAAATCTAAAATTTTGTTTGGAAAACCAGACATCAGGCTATTGCCGATCTATGTGCTTGATATTTGAGAAACGTGAACTAATTTTATTTGGTCAGAAACAGTGACATCACTTGAAAGACGTAGGCCAGGTGGTGAATAATACTAGCACGTGGGGTTTGTTATCTGTTATCGGTAAAGGGGTAGATAGCAATATTGATAAAGTCATTTTCTCAATTCGTCTCGATGTGTGTGTGGACGATCCGAAGTGCTGTAGCATTACGGTAGTTTTTTCAACAGCCGAGTTGATTTGCGATATCACGGCATGCATACTGCAAATCGACGATGGGCAGCCAGCCGTATGCAGTGATTTCAAATAAAACATGCGTGTAATTGTAATTTTGTGAGATTGAGTTATAATTAACAATCCACTTATTACAATTTCATTCACTGTTTTTAAATAACTTCGCGATAGCTGGTACTTGAGGGATTTCACCTCAAAAAGGTTAGTCTTTTGTACTTAATTTTAGTCAGTATTTAGCTATAACTTAATTTGTCAAAATTTAGATTAAGTTTCTTAATTTGACGTATAGCTGTCCATTTGAATGTATCGTTCGAAAAGGATAAAGACTAAAATAAATGATATCGATTTTGTTAAAGAAATTAGTTGTTAAAGTAAAATATTATTGGGAAAATGAAATAGCCAAAGTGATTCTAATTCATGAAGGTTGAAAATTTTGTTTTATTCTAACAAGAGTGCTTGCATGAAAAAAAAAAAATAATAATAATAAAGTAAAACACTATGCAATAAAATGACTAAGTTAAATACTAATCAAAAATAATTAATAGAGTTGATTAAATAAAATGTGATAAATTAAATGAAACTCTTGAAAAGCATATAAAGTGATGAAATGTTACTTGAGTGCGAAATTTGCTTACTGGAAAAAATTAAATAAGTTGATTTTTAAAATCCATGAAAATTTCTTAATGATAAGTGTTTATTAATGCTAAGAGTAAATTGATGCCAAGTTTTGAAATTAATTTCAGTAGAAGTTATTTTTCGGTAAGTCTATTTTTAAAATTTGTTGACATGAAGTTTTGATACTTGACTTATAATTTTAACATTTCTCGGGTTCTTCATTGATGTTTAACTTTTTTATGTGATGTGTTTTATTTTAGCGTAGGTAAAAATAATTAAATAAAAGTGAAATTTATAAATTGTAATGAAAATTCTGTTAATGAAATTAGTTGGTTGTAAAGTAATATTTTGGAAAAGCTGTAATGAATGATAAATAGTAAAACGCAGTAAGTAAAATAGTAAAGTATGGTAAAGTAAAATAAAATAGTCAGAGGGGATTTAATTCATGAAAGTTGAAAATTTTGTTTTATTCCATCAAGAGTGTTTGCATGAAAAATAAATAAAGGAAAATATGATTAACTTAAATAACGATGATAAAAAATAATTATTAGAGTTAATTAAATGAAATGCGATAAATTAAATGAAACTCTTGAAAAGCATATGTAGTGATGAAATGTAACTTGAGTGGGAAATTTATCTACTGAAAAAATTACATAAGATGATTTTTAAATTCTATGAAAATTTGTTAATGTTATGCAGTAATTAATACGAAGAGTAAATTGATTGTAGATTTTGGAAAATTAAATGGATAAATGTATAAAAATAATAACGTATGTGATAATGTAAAATAATAATAATGAAAAAGAATCAAAGACGATTAAATGAATCTAAATCGTAAATGAGTTGCTATTTTAGTAAACTCAAACTGGAGTGAAAAGCATTTTAGTAGGAACATGTTAAAATCTCTTGTGCTAAGAAAAATAAATAACTTTTAAGCATAATTTTGTAACTGGAATAAATGTATGATAAAATGATTAAGTTAAGTATTAATGAAAAAGTAATTATTAGAGTTAATTAAATGGAATGTGATAAATTCAATGAAACTCTTGAAACGTATATGCAGTGATGAAATGTAACTTGAGTGCGAAATTTGCTTACTGGAAAAAATTAATTAAGTTGATTTTTTAAAATCCGTAAAAATTTGTTAATGATAAGTGTTAATTACTACTAAGAGTAAATTGATTGCAAGTTTGACATGATTGCAAAAATTGTAGACATGATAATGTTTCGAAAAATTTGAAGGTTCGATTCCAGTCACTACTTGTGAAAAATTTCTAAGTTTAAAAATATCGGAAAAAAACGATAAAGTAAAAACAAGCGAGAAAATGATCAAACTCTAAAATATACTAAAAAAATCGAAATCACGAAAAAATAATCTAAGTCTGAAATGCTTGAAATTAGTTAAAGACTAAAAAGCTAAGAAAATAGTTAAAGACTGAAAATAATTGAAAAACGCTAAAATAGTGAAAAAAAATCAAAGTGCTAAATGACAGGAAAAAAACGTTAAAGTTCAAAATGTATGAAAGAATATTTAAGTTTATTATTTCTTAGAAAATTTAACAAATAAGAAAAAATATTTTGTTGTATGAAAGTCAAAAAAAAAAAAAATTAGTTAAGAAAATTATTTCTTCGAAATTTTTACAAGTTAGAAAAATTATTTGTAAATTTGACAAAGAAAAAAGAAATTAGTTAAGAAAATTTAACAAGTTAGAAAAAATAAAAAGGATAAAGTTTGAAATGCATGAAAAAGAAAATCAAAGTTTAAAATATATTTCATGTCCACAAAGCATTGAAATAAATCTAAAATCTCGAATGGGTTGTATTTAAATAAATCTTTACTTAAGTGAAAACATTGTAATTATGAAAAATAATAATAATAATAATGATGATGATAGTTTCAATTATGAGCTGAAATTCAGTTAATGATATGCCATGATTAGTACTAAAGAGTAAATTAACTGATGGTTTTAAAATTAATTTAATTGTAATATTCGTTGTCATGGTACAGATTCACATTAAGACTGAAAGAGTAATGAAAAATATAGCATAGTGGTTAGCATACGTTTTTGCTAACTCAAAGTTTGGGTGTTCGATTCCCGGCCGCCACATTCTGTAAAAATAAAAATAATTAAATTCGCAGAAATATTCAAAAGTCCGGAAATAAAAAAATCAACCTCTCAATAGATGGCGCCATGAACGTTAAACACCGCATAAGTTAAAACATAGCAACAAGTGTTGCCAACTGAAAACTAAAAAACTCTGGTTGTCATAACAACCAAAACTTTGACGTTGCCATTCAAAAAGTGAAAAACCTCCTAGTCTTCTATGACTAGAAAAACGACAAAGTCCAAAAACGCGGGAAAATATCTAAAAACGCGCGAAAAACCCCCGTAACCTTCTTCAAGTTCGAGGCGCAACCCAAGGTCAACCCCAAGGTCGGAGGAAGTGGAGGGGCAGCCCAAGGTCATCCCCAAGGTCAGAGGGGGAGTGGGAGGCGGCTATGAGCCGCAGAGCCGCCTCTTGGGGCAGAACCGGCCTTATCTCCCTACTAACATGCTCTTTCATCATAACAGATATAGGAAGAACGCGGCATTTAACTTTAAGATGGCGCGCGTGTAGCCATACGTCCAACATCTTGTGGCTAATCATCACTTTCTTCCTTTGTCTGCTATGGTGGAGAAGTGTGTTTTGCATCTAAATTGCAGTTTCTCATTAACTCCATGTTAATCCACAATCAAGAAGAAAACATGCTCTTTCATCATAACAGATATAGGAAGAACGCGGCATTTAATTTTAAGATGGCGCGCGTGTAGCGATACGTCCAACCTCTTGGGGCTAATCGTCACTTTCTTCCTTTGTCTGCTATGGTGGAGAAGTGTGTTTTGCATCTTAATTGCAGTTTCTCATTAACTCCATGTTAATCCACAATCAAGAAGAAAACATGCTCTTTCATCATAACAGATATAGGAAGAACGCGGCATTTAACTTTAAGATGGCGCGCGTGTAGCCATACGTCCAACATCTTGTGGCTAATCATCACTTTCTTCCTTTGTCTGCTATGGTGGAGAAGTGTGTTTTTCATCTTAATTGCGGTTTCTTATTAACTCCATGTTAATCCACAATCAAGAAGAAAACATGCTCCTTTATCGTAACAGACATAGAAAGCACTCGGCATTTAACTTTAAGATGGCGTGCGTGTAGCGATACGTCCAACATTCGAGGGCTAATCGTCACTTTCTTCCTTTGTAGTTTGTAAATTGCGTTAAAAGAAATAAAAATATTGCGGAAAAGTTTTTTATTTCAGAGAAAGGCTGCAAAGTCATGTTGTTTTACCACTGTCTGGCTTTTCTTAGAAAAAAAGGACTATGAGGCGCTGCTATGGAGGAGAGGTGTGCTTTGCTTCTTAATTGTGGTTTCTTATTAACTCCATGTTGATCTACAATCAAGAAGCAAAAGACAATATTTCATCACAATAATCATAGGAAGAAATCGGTATTTAGCCCCAAGATGGCGGATGTGTAGTGATACGTCAACCATCTTGTCGCTAATCATCACTTTCTTACTTTGTCTGCATGGTGGATTTTTTTTTTCTTGCTTCTTAATTGTGGTTTCTTATTAACTCCATGTCGATCCACAATCCAGACGCAAAAGACGCTACTTCACCGTAACAGACATAAAAAGAAATCATCATTTAGTCCCAAGATGGCGGAAGTGTAGTGATGCTTCAAGCATCTTGGGGCTAATCGTCACTTTCTTTTTTTTTTTCTTTGTCTGCTATGGTGGAGAAGTGTGTTTTGCTTCTTAATTGCGGTTTCTTATTAATTCCACGTTAATTCAGAATCAAGAAGGAAAACACGTTTCTCCATCATGACAGATGTTGGAAGAAAGCAGCATTTCCTCATAATGGTGGACACTTCACTGCTTAAGCTACTATCTAAGGCTTTAGGTGAAACCAGAAACACAATGGATATTTGATCATATTGAGCACAATATGGACATATACGGCATATAATGGACATTTGAGCATATTATATTCAATGATTTTCAAAAATTCGCTTTCAACAATGTATTTGACATACAAATCATAAGTGCTAAACGTAGGGCTTGCTCATACCCATATGTATGAAAATCGCTCCACTTTTCATCGTAGCCAATTTTGACATTACACAGCTGGATGAGAGAGACATTTTTGTCAGTAAGTGACGTAATGAAGGTTTTCTTCAAAAGAAGTTAGTTATTTCATTCACTCTTCTGTGTAAGATCAAAATACTTTTTGAAAAGAAGAAAAAAAAATCGTATAAAACAATTTCTAAAGCTTCTTTGTTGGAGAAGTTTACATTACCATTATTCTTTTCGAAAGTTCCTTAGACCCTTGTATGCATTTCGACCCTCTGGCACTTCCCAAGACACTTTTTAAAGTTTGCAAAAGGGCTCCGGAGAATAACAAACTATTCAAGCAGAATAGTTTGCGAATTGCGTAAAAAGAAATAAAAATATTACGGAAAAGTGTTTCATTTCAGAGAAAGTCTGCAAAGTCATGTTGTTTTACCACTGCCTGGATTTTCTTAGAAAAAGGGATATTTATAAATTTTTGTTAGGATATCAAAAAGGAAATGAAATATTGCTATACATGAATAATATGATTAAGTATAAATTTTTAGTTTCTTTGTGAAATTTTTTTGAGGAGGGGAGGACAGAAGCATACTTAAACATTTTTTCAAAGATTTGTGCAACATTGTAAGGCATTTAGGTATTAGATTATTGAATATATAGAAATATCTTTATGCCCAAACTTTAGAAGGATTTACATGTTTCCGGTTTTGAGCTGTCCCAAAAATAATTACGTATATCCGGTCAGCAGAATTTCGAAAATAAATAAGTAAGCAAATGAAATATTTCTAATACTTCAGAAAAAATAGCAGAAAAAGTCCTTGTCGGGGTTCGAACCACGAGGTTCAGTGACGCACTCACGCTTCATAACCACTAAAGCCTTGGTTTCTTAAGAGCGAACACGCCAATCGTCGGCGTCTCTCCTCGCCGAGTTAAAAACTCGATTCTTCTGCGCATGCGCGACCGAGGTTACTCGATGTGGTGAATGGCCACGCCGGAATCCACTTGACTTTGATTTCAGCGTCATGGCGAGGAGCGATGGCGAAGATTGGCGATTCGCTTCTAGAAAACCAGGGCTTAAGCTAATAGGTAACATAAAGTTGATTTGTTATTGCAATGCGTCTAACGCTTTGAGTTATAATAATATAAATAAAATAATAAGGCTAAATGAAAAACAAAAAAGTATTGTTGCCAATTAAGTAATATTAATATTTATCAGAAAAAAAGTTGATTATTTTGTGTAAAAGGTATAGATTATAGTAGTTGATATTATTATCTTCTTTTCCTGCTCTGAATAGTTATGACTTAAATTTGTTTTTCGATTTAAAGCATTGAGAGGCAAATCCATGATTTTTCATTTTGTTTCCTTATTTCGGTAATAAAATTTTTATAGAAAAAATTAATCCATGTTTATAGATATACATTGACATAAATGCATATTGCCATTTTCTATACTATAATTTCAAAATATTTAACTAGTTACTATAATGAAGAAGGTCCTTATTTGAATGAAATAGGTCGACAACTGAAAATCTGTTTTAGTTTTAAATTATATGACTGTATTTTCATTTCAGGACTATAAAAACAAAACGAAAAACGCAAACAAAAAAAAAAAAAAAATCTATGACAACATATTTTTTGCATTCAAACTTTAAATAAATGCATTTCTTGTAACTAGTCAAATTGTAATTCTTGGTATGAGATACAAATTTACAATGCTGATAATCACGCGTCTGTTTTTTTTTTGTTTTTTTGGCTACTTGCAAGTATAACTAAAAATGTTAACTAAAATTTAATCTTAAAACGTGCTAATTCACAAAATTTGCAAACGCAAAAGATTAATTTAAATTAAGTTAAAACAGTGCTTTTTCCAGAAAAAAGCATTAAATGTTCTTTTATTAAAATATGGACATTGGACAAGCACTTTCTTACTTTAGAGGTTAAAAGCAAGCATACAATTAGTTACTAGTATTACTTTATTCGATTTTATGATTATAATATTTTTTTTTAATTTAAAAATTTAAAACTCCTTTAATTATTTGAATAAACTTTTTACATACTTCTCTTATTCTTCATTGTGCGTAATATTTTTATGAACAAGTAAGAAATAAGCAAACAAAAAAGAAATAAAATTTAATTTAGAGTGTGTATAAAACTAACATCAGATGCTGCAGATTTTTATTTGTAACTTTGTCCTATTTTAAAGAGCTTAAATCTAAATTTTCATAAAACGTAGATTTTTCTCTATAGGTATGATTAACCTTTTATCTTTTTTTTTTTTTTTTTTTTTAAATTTGGAACATCCATAATTCATATTCCTTAAGATCAAAAGATGAAAACATCAAGCATTTTCTGAGATATTTGCTGTTACCCTTTTAAAATGTATTATGTATCACAAGTCTTTCATTTCAAGTCAGTTTGTATGAAATCAAGCTTTTCAAACACTTCTCCGTTTGAGAGTAGTCATATATTGAACAGATATATGTCTAACTTTTAGATATTCAAAAAAGTAAGAGAGAGAGAGAGAGAAGACTTTTATACGTATGAACTGAAACAGTATAAGGAGAGAAATATTTGTGCATGAAAAATATTTTCTTTACGATGAATACAACTAGACAGCTACTCTAAAATCACACAAGCAAGCATTTGCAACGTAAAAATAGTCGACATGCTTTTAAAAAGAGAAAATGCATGGAAAATAGAAGAAAATTGTTCGTATGCACATTGTCTTTTCAGTAAAAAAAAAGAAATATATATAAAGCGGAGGACTGAAATGTAAATTTGAGAAAGCATCTCTAATGTAGACACAGGACACTAGGGCACTGAAAGATGTTTTAGTTTTTAAGAGAGAGAGATATACATAACATTGCTGAATTTTAAAGCTGTTTTTATTTCTAAAAAAACCTTTCACAGTCCTTTTCTTCAGAAATTGTAAAGTGAATTTTCAAAAGTTGAACATTTTAAAATGATCTTGAACAGATGTACTAAGAGAGAAGTTTCTTTTAATTTTGCAGCGGGCAACTCTTTGCATAAGCATTTATAGATACAAATTAAGATTTTATTTCTTTTTTGGTGAAAATCAAGCTTGTATGAAAATTACACTTTTAAAATTAATATTTTCTTATTTGCTTTCGTGCTTAGCTTGCAAAAGCTATAATACAGGCTTTCTGTAACTTTTGTTTTGTCCGTGTTTAAACTTTCTAAATTAGAGACTGTAAAATGAGTATGTATTCACCTTGTTATTATATTTTAAATATTAATAGACATTATGTATGTTATCTTTCAAACTCCAAATGTTTCTACATCACAAAATAACGCAAATGAAATACATCCAATGAGCCGTTCCACCGTCACTTGCGAGACAATTTGACTCAATAATTTGTACTATCTTTTTTTATAGATCTTAATATGTTAACTAAAAAGGAGCAAGCGCATTTTTTAATCTTTACATTTGATACAAAGATTCTAATGACGCAGTGTTTGCTGTATGCTGTACTTAATATTTTTGTTATATTAATATAGCGATGACGGAATAAATTGTAGATTTAAAAAAAAAATAAGGTTTCAACGTAAATGACTCATCTTTCATTTGTTGAGAAATAATAATTTAAACTGCTAAGACAAATTATGTATCCGGCCATTCTAATGAAAATGGACCTTTTGTTCTAAATGTGATGGTTCATGTATTAAAAAAAAAAAAAAAGAAATTATTTTCAAAGGTATTGACGACATTTTTTGCTTAAGATGTCACACATACATTTGTGATTTTCTATGGAACAAAATTTTGTCCATTGCCCTTTTCAGTTATTGTTTTTAATGAAATGTATGAAGCGTCACGTGCGAGACGAAATCGTTGTTTTCCGTGGAATTGCCTCAGTGACATACCGTAAGTTGGAATACAGTAGGAGAGACTAGGGCTTTTATTAGATGGCGTAAGTATGCAAATTGCGACAATTTACCTAATTTCGATTTTGTAAATCTGAGACAACTGTTACATGACCATGTGGGTGTCGCATACTGTGAGTGGATTTTTAGTGAGATATTCAGTGCTGTAAGTGTCGTAAGGAGAAAAACAAACTTTTTTCGTAGTCTAAGTAAGATTTAATGTTTGTAGTTATTATCTTCTACGACTTTCAATAGGGGAGGAAATTGCCAAAACTAATTAATATTGCCCCTATTTCGTCGCAAAAAATTAAGTCTTATTCTGATACTTTTATGAAGCCATTCCCAAGCGAGTGTAACTTGATTTCAGTATCATGAGTTGGGGGAAGAAGGCGACCTATTTTAGTGGTAAGGTTGACAATTTCCATACTTAACTCAACTACACTTTTAGTTTATAAACAAAAAAAGCTATTGATGAAAAATGCTTTTTTAATGGAATAATTGCATTGGTTTCACTAAGCTTGAGCTTATAATTTCTTTCATATACATCCGTACAGACTTATATACTGGCGGCTGCATGTAGCAGTGCTACTGATTCTTTTACTTGAAAATCATGACTCCTACAATTAATACAAGGGTTCAATCAGTGCAAGGTAATTGAGATAACTCTCCTAACTTTCCCACCAGTGGTCATAAGTTGCAGCCTATGGATAAAAGCGTATGCGATTTATGAAAAAAGTGCGTGAACACGGACTTTGAATCTAAGATAGTGAACAACGTAGAGATAATTATGACTATTAATAATGTTCTAACCGACCAGAGCCTCAGCCTCCTGGATCGACTAAGGAATCTGGATTCCTAAATAGAAGGCTCATGTTGAACTCGGAGAATAGTGAAACTGAATACACTGATAATAGAGCAGACGCACTCGCTGTTTCAGTAGTTCAAAGATTTTCTGCATCACCTCCATCCAGGCGTTTTGACCCATACTGTGTTGGTAAGGGTCATCCCGGTTTGTAATACTTCTCATCTGCTTCTGAAAGGAATTCTACCTTCCTTTCCATTCACTAATGGGGGTTAAGATATGCCTATTGAGAAGATAGTGCTATAGCTTACACAAACCAAAGTGCGCTTTCGAGCTTTACGACCTTATCCTAAAGTAAAACTTAATTGCTGTTACTATACAGATCATGTAATTGCCAAAGGAAATTAACAACTCTAATAATATCGTTTTTAAGCTATCAAACTCACCAACAACTATTTTAAAAAAATAAACTAAAAATGTTTCTTAAAACATTTTTTGTCAATAGCTTTATTTACCAGAAAAATTAACACAAAATCTTTCGTTTAAAATCTTTCAAACTTTGCTCATCGCTTTCATATACAATCTTATTGCTTTAAAAAACCTTTCCTTGGCATGTAAATCCAAACCGAAACTAAAATGGAAGTTTTGCGATGGCACTTTAAGCGAAATTTATCTCTTGAACATAACAGAAAAAGAAACTGGAAAAGGAGAAACACAAAAATATATAGTTCCCCCATTTTAGGAAAAGGAAATCAGGTACGTTTGAAATGCAAATTCAGAAACCGCATGCAAACATCAAAATGGAAACAAACTCAGACATCGAATAAAATGATACATTCTTAAAAGTAGCGACTGGATATCCCATGGCTCATGTTTAAGAAGGAATAAATTCAGAGTTCTTTGAAAGAAGGAGAAATTGAACAGTCGTAATGATGTAAAACAGGAGATCTTAATTAGTTTCAGTGGATGACATAGTATCTATTTGTAGAAAAATGTGAATTGTGGTTTGAAAGAGGGAAATATTTCAGCAAGATTTAAGACAGATTAATAATTGCGAAAAAAAACCACAACGGATTGCAGATTTTGAACGGATTGTGGTAATCAATTGAAGATTGGTGCAAATAAGACATGAATTAACTGGTTTCAGAATAACAAGAATATTGCCAGTTTTTATTGCATGGAAACTGGGCTGAAAGCTTATTATTGTACCCTATGACATTGGTATTCTTTTATAAACAAGAGTTAGACTAAAAGCACACATTCTAAAACGAAAGTTAAAAAAAGCTTCAGGTTTTAAGTTTATTTTTCAGAGTCAGACCAAACAAAACAGCAAGTAAATGTTGATTTTATTTATAAATCATACTTTGTTTCGTCAATTTTTCCTATAAATATCGTATCTTCTTTTTACTGAACTTTTATTTTTTCTTCTTGCAACTTTTTCCTTTTCCGTTGTCCCTAGTTAAATTTTTTCAATCAACAATTAATTAAAGAATGTACGAAAAGATACACGTATGCACGCAAATATAAAATAATTTAATATGGGTCTTTATTTTGTGTTGTTATAGATTTAAGCATTTACGGAGGATTAGTATTTCGTTAATAACTTTCTCAGAAATTTTGCAAGTTTGTTTAGTCTACGTAACTTAAACAGAAGGAAAAAGGAAAAAAAATAACACAAAGTTTCAAAAAATACATTAGTTTTTAAACATTTCAAAAATGAAAACGGTGTAAACTTTTATCTGTATATGTTGCGAAACAAGACTACATTATTTCCAAATTGCAAAGGAGAAAAACATACACACCAAATTAAATGTTATCAAACCATTTCAAAATTTCAGTATTCTTAACATAATTTTCTTATTTCAAATGTATAAGTTGTTGAGATTCATAAAAACTGTTTACTCAAATTGCTGCATCCTAAACAAGCTATTATGCACTTTAGAACAATAGGAGGTTTGTAAGCTATTTTTCATGCAATATAGTTCATCGAATCATTACAGAAACAAGTTCAAAGCTAGTTTGTGCCAAGTTTTATGTTTCTAATGTTGGAAACAGCAACGCGTAATTAAATGACTAAAAATGGAATACATTAAATTACAAAAAATAAAATTCTGAAAATGCACTAAAAAGATACCAAAAGAAACATGTACCTTTTTTAATCTAAAAATTGAAAAAAAGTCAAAAAAAAAGTCAAAAAAAAAAAAAAAAAGAAAGAAAGAAAAGAAAAGAAAAAAAAGTAAAGAAAAACAAAACGTATTCTATTTAGAAAAGGTTGGAAATGAGGCAATTGTAATGACCACCAGCAAATGTGGAAATGCCACTGAACCTGGAATTAACCAAAATTACGCACGTTTATGTTTCTTAAAAATTAGACATTTCGATTGTTACGAAGTGCAAAGCCTTCAAATTAATTTCGCCCTAAAGTAGACTATGTGTGAAAACAGACTTGCTTACACTTAAGTGGAAAAGAGCTAACTCAAGTTTTAAAAACTGCATTTTTGCACATCTACTGCAAAATGAAATTCTGATGACATTAGTTTCGTTGACCTCCCCTTATAATTTGTGTAAGAAAAGATAGGGTCAGCTTCTGTCGTTCACAGATTAATATATTGATGCTGCATACCGTCAAGGAATACTAAGTTTTCGTATCTATTGCACAAAAAATACACTGCCTAAGGTCATCCACACTTTACGTTTCAAAGGTAGCTTTTTTTGAATTTAGAATTGCAGATTTTTCGGAAAATAGAATACGATGGAAAAAAAAAAGAAGAAAAAACAGTAAGAGAATATCGTTTGTAAAAAAAAAGAAGTCTTGCGGGAATCGGATCAGTTTGCACTGCATATTCGAGAACGAACTTCGAATACAAAATTGGGGATAAAGAACGCCGCTATGCAAAGACAATTTTCTGATGTTCCGCAAACAGATGGGAAGTAAAAGTTGGTTCCGGGAAATGTTTTGGGATGGAAGAATAAGACGAATTTCTTCCGGAGCACGTTGATCTGCTTATAATGAGGCAACTAGGGATTGTAAAACCACAGGGCAGAATATATGTACATTTGCCAAACTTCACCAAGCTGATACACCCTTACGTTCAGGTTCTATGTACGAAATTTTGTTTACATATTGAGAGTTATGCAACATGCATTGCGTTTTGAGTAACGAGATCTTAGTTTACCTTTATTTCGACTTCATGATCTTGACACTAAATTAAAATTGCGTAGCATGTGTATTAGACGCGGAAATTATGTAGATGAATGTTCACTGCAAATAACTTAAAATTCATAAATATTGAGAGAAACATATTGTCGATGCGGCAGGAACTATCTTTATTTTACTTTTTTTTTAATTAAAAATGCTTAAGAGCTTATTTTTTAATGAATTAATGATAAAAGGGTCTCTCTGATCAGCACAAAACGTATTAGTTTTATTTTGCTTAAACACATATTTAAATAACTAATTGAATCATAATTTTTTTCATCTGCTTTGGGATGTTTATGTTTTATAACCGTTCAAACTGAAACACACGCACACCAATTATATGAAGAAATTTAATAACGTTATTTGTTAAGTTGTTAAGGTAGAGTTCGATTTGATTTAAAATAGGTAATGGCGTTAGCTAATATGTGATGTATAGAAAATTCTAATTGGCGTTTTTTTTTTTTCTTTCTAAATGGATTTATCACAGTTGACTATTTTACTCTGTTACCTCAAGCACATTATTCGTAAACTAACCATCTTTTTATTGAAGCAGAAAATGGTTCTTTGTAAGAACAACATCTTTTTTCATAAAGCCCATGAAATAGTAACAGGGTTTAAAAGTAGCATAAGAAACATCACCATAATACATTAAGATATTCTGACTAAAAATTAACATTTTTAACTTGGATCCGACAACGTTTTTATTTTTAAAAAATTCTGACACTTTCAGCAAAATAAGATTTTGAATTTAGCTTAGTACACTACATCAGATCTACACGGCGAACTAAGTATACTAACTTTACAACTGTAAATAACCGCATTGTGTACAATGAATTTACCTGAACATAGAATAATTTATATTTTTCACCTTAAAAGAAGTTCCGTTTTTTTCCCTACAACTGCTGACGATATTTAAGCATTTTGTTTCGATAAAGTTCGATCTGAAGTTTTTTTTTTTTTCTGTTTTCAAGGTTTGATCGTTGAAAAAGAAATCTATATTCTGTCTCCTCTTTACAAATTTCTGCAGCATGTTTTCTGCTGTCAATCTTTTATCAATGTAGACGATTTCTGTATTTTTTTGTTTAATGAAGTTTTATATGGGTCTTTTTATGTCATTAAAGTTCGGGCACAGCGAAAAATACTTTTGTTTAACCTTATCTCACGTACTTAATTATTCATATTATTGCTTAGTATTTTATTTCAGCATTTGTATGTTATTGTATCTCTGCAACACTTAAAAGGTAGCGAAAAAAGGATCCTGTTGATTATTATCCAGTTAAACTAATTGTCGACTTTTTGTCATTGTATCTACATGGTTGGATCCATAGAGCAAGACTTCAAGTTTGGGCCATAGTGTTGAGGATACCGCTTCCCAGAAAGCTTGTACTCCAGACCTAATACAAACTTTCAGGATTAGGAAGGGAATTTCAGTGTTTGTTTTCTATGCTTAGAATTAAAACATTACCGCTTATATCTATCTACAAACGTAGCCTAAACACATGCATTTTTTAACTACTATGAGCATAAGAGAACGGTTATAAGTATAGTTCTTGTTTTTCATACTTACTTTAAGAAATGCAGACAGTTTTTCCAAATTCATGAATAAATCTTATCAAAGCATTATGCTCAAAATCTTTGTGTTTATTTCTATGTTATCCTTCTATAAGAAAGGTTCCAGGAAGTAAATATACATGAGTTTTCACACATACGTGAAAACGTCTAGTGCTATCTTATTACAGCTACCTGATAAATAACAATAAATAACTTTTAACCTTTGCGATCAAGTTTATGATCTGAATTTTTACCGTGTTTCGTCATTCAATGTCAACAAAAATAATCATGTATTTTCATTATTTTGATGCTGAAATTGCAATATTATTTAACTGAAAATCAGAACTAAGCTATAGAAATTTAGCTTTTTAAACAAAATAATGAATTTACAGAGTTTTTATCAAAATATAATATTTTAGTTAAATGTGAAATTTGTCCGTTTATTGAACATTCGTGCTTAAATAAGGAAGTGCCCAGCAGTTTGAGAATAGTTGAATTAATGCAACTATACAATACATAATTAAATATGAGCCATAAATTGCAACTCCCGAATCTGCAAAATGAGTTGTTGCAAGTTCTTTGGAAGAATTAATTTTTAAGATGTTTTCTCAGCATATTATTTTATTTACATGTTTCGTTTTTTCTCTTCAGTTTCATTCAATCAGTTCAAAATTAATTCAAAATAATCAAATTTGTTATACGTAATTTTTCTCCATACATTAGATTTTTGTACAATTCTAATTTGTTTTCGAAGCTTTCGAATTTTTAGACACCTGCTATGGATTTAGATACTTCCTCTCTGAGAACCTAAACCTGTTTAACCTTAAACCTGTTTAAATATTTTAAATCACGTCAGACAAAACGACAAATATCGGTAAATCTCTGCAGGTGTCTTACCGCAAAACGAAATGGACAAACATAGCGCGAAATGCTTGCAATTCTCCTTTACAGAAATAGCAACCAAAGAAATTCAACTTTGCTTACTAGAAGAAAAAACTGGAAACTCCCATTTCAACTGTAACATTTTTTTTCTCTTACCAGAGAAAACTTCGAACAAAACAGAGGAGCACATTTAGAAAGTAGCAATGCCATTTTGCCGGACAAAAGAAACATTTTTCGCGGAGATAGATATATACCAGACGGGGGAAAAAAGCTTTAGGAACAGCAAGGAGAACTAAAAGCCAAAACCTGAGCCAGGCTAATGAACAAGCTAAATGTTTGTATGTAGTAGCTCAGATTTTGAATGTTTCTATTTTTTTTCCTAAACCCTTTTACTGTTTGTGTCGTATGTTCCTTACATTTCTCTATAGTTCTTTTTTCTTCCAACGGAGAACAATGCCGTGGTTTTATGCTAGATCTGGGAACACTAAACGATTGGAATTTGACCTGTAAGTAGGAGAAAACTGATTGTAGGTTAAAAATATTGATAATCACGGCTTTATTGTTCTGAGTTTGTCATTCTTTATACAGCACTATTCACAATTGATGGATTTTTAAAAATAAAACACACCGCTCAAAATATAATGCACTGGATAGTTTTTGTGGTAAAAATATAATTATTTCTGATTTAACTTTGTGAAATAAAATTGTAGCTTTTTTTTTAATGTACAAGCATTTTTTTCTCCTAATTACATTGGATTGACGATGTAAGTTGGAAGAAAATGACTGTACATTAAAAAAATATTGAGAATTACAGCTCAATTGTACTGAGTATGTGATTCTTTATTTAAAGCGATTCTCAACTGAAGATTTTTTTAAAAATAAAAGACACCTGTCGAAACATAACGCACTGGATGGTTTTTGTGTTAAAAATATTACCATTTCTGATTTAACTTTGAAATAAAATCGTAACCTTGGTTTTTTTCTTTTTTACTCAGAGCACCAGTCCAAAATTATTCGTCATATATGAAAGGAGTGGAAGATCCCTCCTTCCCAGGTTACCGGGCTCTTCTTTTCACCTCAACTTCGATAGAGCATCTAAATCGGCAATTTCTAGATTAACAAGCGGATATACGAAAAGTCTTTCGTTCTTGAGGGCTGCTCCAAGTGCAGGGTCCAGCAGGACTCAGCCGAACACATCCTGGACTGCTTGGGTCTTACCAAAGAAGCCTTATATGCCTCCCCTCTTCTTGTCCTTGATTTTTTAAGGGTCAATGATTTACTGGATCTTGTCTGACTCCGTCAGAAATCCAGAGGATTAGAAACAACAACAACACATATTTAAAAAAATATATTGAAGTTCCTAATACTGTAAAAACGTTTTGGGATATTTCTGCATTTTTTAAATTTTTTGATTGTAGATTTCGCACCATGAACGAACCATGATAAATAGTTTGGCATTGTCGTTTTTGCTTGTATTTTCCGATTAATGATTTTTTAAAAAATGGCACTTTGATGTTCTAAAAAAAAATTAAATGAGAATGACTTTAAAGTCATTTTTCTCCATGATGCAATTTTTTATTATTTTGCATTCAAACTCTTATAAGTCAAGAATTGGTAAAGATAAATGTAATGGAATTTTGAGCATATCTTTTTCACACAGTTTACTTAAATTTTTATTTGGCAAATTTGAACAAAAAACCTTTGCTGCAAAAAATGTTATTTAAAGATAAAAAAATAAAAAAAAGTATCTTCGAATTTTTCTTCAAATATTCTCTATTTTTTATTGAATACATATTTGTTAAATCGCGAATAAAAGCTAAAGCTTAAATAATTTTTTGCATAATTTTTTGAAGAACATTGATCAAGAATATTTTGAGTTTTAGCGATTAAAAGCGACGCCATGCTTTTAAACGATAAATTAAATTTAAATATTTTTTTAAACATTTATGTTATGATTTTGCTTATAAAATAGATGGTGAATCTGTGCGAAAAATATCAAAACTCCAAACTTTTTATACATTTTTTTTTCAAAATGTGTCTCGGACTCCTTTAATCACATGCATGACATTTTGGGTTACTATATCATACCAACATACATCAGCTTAGAAAAGTTTTCTTGAGGAATCATCTTAGTACTTTTTTATACGACTTTGTCGTACATTATTTCTAAAAAAATGCGTCACTATTTCGTAAAAGTGTTTTTATCAGGCAGAGTTTAATTCTACAAAATTCACAGAAACTGGAACAGAGTTTTCAGTTCTTAAAATTATTAAGCCATGTAAAGAAATCTCAAGTTAAAAACATTCAAGTATTTACGTAACGGTAACTCTTGATAACTTGTAGTCCCAAGGGACAGGCAAAACGTTCTAGGTATTGGTATTTCGAGTTATGGGAAGTTTCCACAACAATCTCAAGAGTTTGGAACCCAATGAAAACTTGGGGATAAAGGAATATTTGAGTTATAACTTGGAGATGAAGGAATATTCGAGTTATAATTTTCGAGTAATTAAGATTTGATTGTATTTAGAACCATGGAATAATCGTATTGGTTACGTAAAACTCATAAAAAGATATTGCAAATTTTCGGTGATTTTTTTTTTCTTTTGGTTCTTTGTTAGAGTTTCGTCGAACTAGCGCCAAAACTTGCACCTTTTGGATATTCTCCACTCATTTTACATAATGAAGTTTGTGTTTGTTTAAATTGATTGATATAATTGCCTGTGACTTTGTTGATTTTACATAAAGTACTCATTAATTATTCCGACTTTGATGAAAAGCGAATAGTTTTACGTATTTCAAAGTTTACAAATGCAAAATGACAGTATAGAATATCAAATAATTGAAAGTACCTTCAAAAGAGAAAATAATGACTTCGCTAGCAAACATTTAACTAAAAGCAGAAGACACATATACTAATGACCCTAATGTTAATTATTCACGATTGTTCAAATGCTATCTGAATTCTTTTGTGATCACACGCATGAAATATCGATTTCACTTCCATTTTTCCAAAAATGTTGGCAAGTATTGAAAAAGCAATTATCAAAGTGGGTATTGAAGCTTTATGATCGGGATGTTTAGAAGCAAAATGAAAGTAAATATTTTCGAATGAAACATCTAATAAAAAGAACAATAAACTCCTGGGTAGTTTTAATATTTCAATACTTTTCGTAGCACAAAGCAAATGATGTGCAGCTCAAGCGAAAATGTTTTCGTTAAAATTATTATTTTCTAAATATTGTTGAAACGCTACAGTACTGCGTGTACATCCGCTGCCATATGTATATTTAACTTTTCTAAAAGTACATCTTTAAGAATGCTGGAAGTTTCTACCGAGTAGAAGTGTATTTTAATCAAACATAAGATTGTTTTTAAGCCTCATTTTCAAATATTTAACTTTACATGAAATAATAGCCAAGAAAAACTTAAAGAAACATCGTTTAAATATGTTCAAGCAAAAAAGCACTATTACGGTGTGTAATTCGCGGTAGCAGTATATACATAGTTAAGTAGTAGTTCCTGCTATTCGTTTTCAATTGTAGATAAAAATAATTAAAATGTTATGCTTAGAATCCACCATGAAACACTAATTCGTTTTTGTGCTTGGATATGAGGATCTTCGCAGCATTTTCGCTAGATTTTTAGTATGAATAAATTTTATTTTTAATCATTAAAAAAAAGGTTGCATCCAAATTTTGTGGAAATTGAGTTTTCAAACAAAAGAAGAAAATTCTTATGAAGCTAATTGTCATGGCTTAAAAACTAAAAACTAACCTATTTCTAAACTCAAAACTGGTCTATTCTTTAACTCACCCTGATTTTAAATCGGCCACAAGTATAAGCTGAGAAGGTAAATTATTTGAGTTACAAAACAATTTTGAAAGAAATAATTTGTACAGAAACAATGTGTTGTTTCTTCTAGTAAAATCAATTTTGGCTCCTTTTTTGAATTAGTAAACTAAACTTCAACTACTGATTCTAGCCTAACATAAAATATCGATTGCTAAATAATGATTTAATTGTCATTCAAAGTAAATTAATAAACATGGTTGGAGCGTTTTATATAGTTGTATGCAAGTTGTAATTTTATTGCTTTACCTGGCTTTGAATAGATAACACTATTAACAATATAAAATAAAATACTACAATTATTAAGTTAGTAAGTCATTCCCAACTTTACGTTATCTGTTTTTTTTTTTTTTTTGGTAAATATCTTAAACTTGAATCCTTTAATAGTCATCTTCTAAACTAACAGAATAATACTAATAATCCATATGCTTTCAGCTAATTTACTCATTTCAGCTAATTTACCCATATGCTTTCAGCTTTCTTATTTAGGAACAACATGTTCCCCAAATCATGCAGCAGGTTGGTGCCCTTAGCCAGGTATATCGCATGTAGTTCCCCAAATTGCTTCGATTAGAACTTTAAAATGGAAGATTAAAAGCGAAAAGGGACATATATAACTCCAAAACCAATTTCCTCTACAAATCGCCATTAGAAAATCACATGCAAAAAAAAAGTCTGCCAAAAACATTAAATGTTTTTTTTCTTTTTCATCTCTGAACGCATTTGAGCACATCAAAGATTTGGTGCCAACCATTACACAGAATATCTTCCATCAATTCTCAAGTTTCTGGATCCAGAAATAACGCAATTGCAATTTATACTCTACGTCCTTTATGAGGGCACGTGACAAGACATTTATTTTTAAGGCAGTAACCAACTTTTTAGATAAAATCAAAATATTTCGCTGCTTGTACTTTTTATTTTCTGCTTTGTAGCAACATAGTTTATTTTCAAAGTTTTGAACGCATTTCTTATGCTTATCAATAACTTTAAAAGTGCAATTACACTAAAATTTAATCTTAGTCTGTTTAAATTGAGATAATTTGCTATAAAATAATGTAGCGTACTCAATATAAAAATGCATTCAAATCTGAATTGTTTACGACAGTGACTGCGCATCAAGGTTACCGAGTACTCTTTAGCGCATAACATACAATCGTGCAATTTTTTTTTCTTACGGAGATTAAGGAACATCTTACAAAAAAGCCTTGACGTATATTACTTTCTTTGTAGCAGAAAACTGAGCAATAAAAGCTCTGAATTCCTTTTGTGCTCACTACAGTAGCATTCCCTACAGGACTACTAAAAACGCAGACGATTTCTTGGAAAAGTATTTGAGAAGCTGGAACAACACAGATGATGTCACTCCAGGAAGACTTTGCTTGTTGCAAGGATTTGTCAGACTTTGAAGTTGCTTATGTGTATAATAATATAATATGCGTTAATGTACTGTAGTCATGCTAATGCATGTACTACTTTATGCTAGATAATATACTTTGATCTTTAGAGCTATTTATGTTTAAACTTGTATCAATTATAGGGGAAACCGGATCTAATTGATACAGGGTTAAATTGATACAAGGGCTCTCGAGTGCGTATGTGCCCAGAGATGAAACTTATGAGGAAGTAACACTTTTACTTGTTTAGCCTACGTATGCGAGAGAACCTGACTTTTAATGGTTGCGAATTATTCATTAAAAATCGTTTTTGTGAAGAAAGGTATATTTTTCTGGTTTGCTGTCAAATGCCGTTATGCTGTTTTGGTGTGTGAGAGATTTTATCATGAACACGATACTTGGGGGTTCTTTGACTATGGGACAAGATTTTGACGCACAGAAGTTTCTTTCATTTGAAGGTGCCTTTTTACCGCTTTTTAGTTAACGTAATGACGCTGTATGGGTCAAGTTGATACCATGATTTTTACCACAGTGAATAGGTAATTTTTGAGTTCTACGTACACAGTAAAAATATGGTTTCTCTCTACATTCCTTACATTTTGTTTATGTGATTCTGAAATCTGACCACTGACCACATCTTTCATTAATATGTAATGGTTATTTCTTCTATAAGGAATGTTCTTCATTAGACTGTTGTTTATGAAGTTGACATTGAAGAAGTTTTTCAGGCAAAACAAAAATCTTTAACCGACATTACACGGAGAATAGCAGTAAAGATTCCAATCAGACAAAAAAAAAAAAAAAAGGTTAAAGGCCTAACTTGTCCAACGTATATCCGCACAAAATATAAAAGATGCACAAATACTAACTAAACAATATAAATATTTCTTTCTCAGATGTTTTGCATTTAAAATTTAAAATTTCACTCTATTTGTGTGTTTCCAAGAAAATTAACCGAGACTTTATGAATATATTTTTTTTTCGATTAAAATGGCTCAAAATTAATCTCAGATAGTTTCGAGACAAGAACTGGATTAGTTTTAATGCAATTCCAGTAGCTATACGCGACAGTCTGCATATGAGTTTCCTTCCTCAAAAAAGTTAGATTTAAGTGGTGATTGCAGCAGATCAACTTAAAATAAATCTAAATTCAAATTTAAAAACATTAGTGTGTGATTCTTGTTTCAAATTAATAAGTTCAAACTATTTTTAATTGAGGTGACGTGAGAAAACTGTGAGTTCTAAGGCATTTTTTTCAAAAACCAAGGTTTTCTTAAGACTATCGAAGTATTTATTTCTATATTAAATAAAAATAGCCACACAGGCGACCTTAAAATATCATCGACCTTAATATAAAGTTCAACAATTTTGATATCGGGCATGCTGTAGGATATTTCTTTACTAGACTGACTTAGTTACTGAATCGTGCTATGTCAAGAAAAAATGTCTGCTCTTTTTATGCGACTAAACATCGATTAATGAAATATATTGGCGGTTGCATTTTGCACTCCACCCCAGTGTAAAAGTGCTTCTGGTCACTCGGCTAGTCTCCACAGGCGATCAAGGGTGTGGTGCCAAGCCATTAAGCCGAATAAGTCCCATCAGAGCAACCCTCTTTCTCTCCAAAAATAGCACAGGGACAATTATTACACGCAGCATGTTATACTTCCCATATGTACGTGACTCGGGAATTTATTTTCATCTGTGTTTACAACTTCCATAATCTCTTGAGAGTACACAGTGGATTTTTGTGAAGAGAGTTCCCGATGCATTTTTTTCTTTCTTTTTTTTTCATCGAAAATAAATGCGGTATTTTCCCAATGTTTTTTGTTTTTTATCTGCATCTAAATGATTTCATTAAATAAAATAGAAGCATTAGTTGTCTCCTAAAATTATGATTTCAGAGCTCTATAATTTATTTTTAAGGAAAATGGATATCTAAGAAAGCTTAGTTTTATTGTTATGCTCTTTATATTTTTTTAACAGGTACCTGCGTTTGTTTCCGATTGTATCCATAATGTGATTGAGAAAAAATGTATTACTCCTTTTACAGTTTTGCTCTGGTTATTTAAACCAGTGTCCATATTTTTCAAGTCATATTAAATATTTTTCAGAAAAAAAAACAGTGCAATATACATATAATATATATGATGTAATTTCGACTTATGTTCTCATAAGTACAAAAAGTAAAAAAATAAAAATAATAAAGAAAGAAAACTAATTTTCTATTGCGTAAACTTTGGTTTTATTTTTGGGAATGCTTTCTATTTCAATATTACTGAGCAAAACCGGACAAAAATTGCGCGTGTCCGGAACATTTTTGTCTCAGCTAGATTTTTTAAATTACATAAAATATTTTTAAGTATTCGATTCAGGTATTTTTGTTTATTTAAACTTTATTTCAGTCTCATATGCTTTAAATCAAAATTGCACCCCTATTTTTTTTAAGGGGGTTCCGTAGTAAATATACGTTTCAGCGAATGTATAAGGGTATTGGCATTTTCGCTAATGTTCGTCACTTGATACCATTCCGAGCCAACAGAGAACCACATACAATTAAAATTAATACTTTCACAACAATTATACCAGGTAAAATGAAATAAACCCACGCATTCTTTAATAAATTCAAGCAAAACGGAAAATGATATAGACTAAATTTCACGTGGCTATACGAGGATCATATGAAAATTAATCGCTGATTACTGGTTGATAAGCATTGCCATAGCGGGGGGAGGGGTTGAGGGGTCACGGCTTCAAAATGGTTTCAGACCCGTAAACATCTATCTATGTACGCCTTTAATTGTATCATGTTCCCTGCTTTCAAGTTGTAGCCCATTGAAATATTGTAGTTAAGATTCCATGCCTTTATCAATTGATCTTTACCAATTGATGTGCATGCCAAAAGCATTTACTAGATCAGAACCTCAAATGCTGGAAATCTTAAATCTGTAAGTATCATAAACTTCCAAAATTTCGAAACCTTTTTGAATCCGAAACTGTATTTTTAATTTTCAGATAATTTTTATTTGCATTCAGAGTACCTTTCATTAGCATTTTTTAAAATTATTTAAGAGTATATTACCTAATATTGATTCGTGTCAATGTTTCATAAGATTAATACAAAGCGTATGAGAGTAATTATCAATAATGTCTGTGCAGCGTAAGTAATTTTTTGTTTGATCCTTAATAAAAATTCAAAAGACTTTATGCACTTTGCAGATTAAGAGAAGTAATGAAAGGAAAAACTGTTCTAGATTCTTGTAAAAAATAGTAGGGTCTCCCTCATATTGTAATTAGACATCATGTAACCGAAGCACTTTTCAAAATTAGTCTCAAATCTCTAATTACTAGATGGAACTTGTGGGCCTAAGATCTGACGAACATTTGTTAAAAATTCTGATAGCGCCGTCAATGGAAGCATGAAGCATATACAGCAAAAAAGATAACTAACTCTCGTGGACAACGTGAGTAGTGCGTTTTCTGAGATGTGGGTTCAGGAATTAAAAATATTTCAAATTGTTGTATGGAAATGCGGAGATAAAAATTACCAACAAGGTAAAAAGAGTTACTTTGGTTGACCTAGCTAAACAACATACAGAAAGAGTGGCCTTCGATTGTTAAAAAACAATGTGAAGTAAAGTGTAATGCGAAATGCGACCTCAAATTATGATGCCACTAAGTATAAGCAACTTGTTGTGATAATTCATCTGAAGAACATGTAATGAACATCAATTTATCCTGGATCAAGCGTGCGTCGAATAGTTCATGCCACCACTGCTAGTGAGAAATAATTAACGGGAAATTTTAAAGTTTTTGAACAAATAAATGGACTTTAATGGTTGCCATCAGGACGCACAATTAGCTGAAAAATGAATCTTAAATTGACAATGCAATTCATGACATTCGTTTTTGTGGTTATCCCGTTTTAATTTGATTATTAGATACGATTACAGTAAATTCACGACTGTCCGCGGTCGGCTTATCCGGGGCTTTTCACACTTAAATTTTAAAAAAAATTTAAAAAATCGGCAATGATTAACGATGCCGATGAGCCGGTATGTCGATAAATTCACCCATTTTAACTTGACAAGTACAAAATTTATTTTTTGACTTTCCTATAGCTTTCTTCACCGTAACTTCTAATGACATTGATAAATTCGCACATTTTAACTTAAAAATTGCAAAGTTTATGTTTAGACATTCCTATTGCTTTCTTCCTCTTAACTTCCAATGACATTGGGCCTTTTAAGGTCACTGAAACCTGACTATTTAAAACCATTGAGAGGAGATAAAATGGAGGGAGTTAAGACTTTCATTCATGAAACTAGGCCCCCAAAGCCACATGATGTATTTTAAAGCAAAGCATTGGAAGAAATCAGGTTTCTATCGCTTGTTTGACGCAAAACGTGCCAACCATTCGTCGTTGTTGAGTCACGAGACTTGGGGTCTTTGGGTCAGCTTTTGCTAAGCCAATGATTGGACTTCTCCCTCCATTTTAATTACAGCTCTAAGGTTAAAACCTGAATTTTTAGATAGACACTTTTTCTGCTTTATATCGTCACTACTTACTGATTTTTAGACCTACCCTATTTTCCGACTTTTTTTAATCTGCCCTAATTACGTGAATAAATAAGTAAACGGACAAATCTTGCTTTCTAATTTGTTAGTGAAGGAAGATTCTATCATGGAAATGACGCAAGTGATCATGAATGTGTTGATGCTCTACAAAGAATTACAGAAAAAAATTCTTAGTGGCTTCCAAAAGATTATCATTGCCAGCTCATCTTTATAAACAAAACACGAAAGTAATTTATGTTTTTTTTTATGCATGTTGTGCATAAAAATCGATGTAAGTACACATTAAACTTGTTATACAAAGTCTCATCACTAGAATGAAGTAGTTTTTTTTATGTACGGAACCTAACCCCTATCTTAACTCTACTATAAGTCTCAATTTACGCTGTTTAGATTTACGCGGCATTACCGTGGCACGAAGCCCCCGCGTAAAACGAGGGTCTACTGTGTTTTATAAAAAAAACCTCTCAAGTATTCACCAATAACCAACACGCCGAGATGACGATTTCAGTGGGAAACGGAACGACTAGTCTCCGTAGACGCTGTATCTAGAATACGGTTGAAACTGCACAGATATCCATTTCGAGGTGAGAGAACTGCATTGTTCAAATGGGGACATGGCCAATATGCGTGGTATCCAGTTTTTCCGAATAAATTATTTTCTAGCCCACGACCGTTCGAAAAAAACACTCCGTTGCGCATTGCACCATAGTTAGAGCATTAAACATAATATGCAATGTGGGTGTGCTTTTTAGTATCAAGTTGAGAATTTTCAGCTTAAAATAGGTGAATGTTTCAAATCATACAAAAGAAAAAGAAATCTAATAAATTTAATATGAGGATCTTTGAAATAAAAAAAATGATAATAATAATAAAAAACAAGCAACAAAATCATTTATTTACAATGCAACAAAAAATGTACAGCAAAATAAATTATAAACAAATAATCTCTACAAATAATACAAACTTAAAATGTATGTTTAAATTTTGTCTGTACAGTACGTATATCCCAGCCACCTTCTTGTTTTCTTTACGCATCTTCGGTAAGAACTATTTCCATGAAAATAAAATAAAGAAAGAATTTTTTACTAAATTCAAATGTACATGAAATTCATTGTTAAGCAAAATATAATAACTAATGTACATTATGAAAGGAAAGAATGCATATATCACTTTAACAAAAAAAAAAAAAAAAGGAAAAATACCTTTATCATGGAATACGAGAAAAATTGGGCAAAAAATACAACAATCAGAACTTCTGAAAATGAAAATTGCAGTTATCCTATTTAAAAATTATCCTGGTTACTATTGCATAATCTTACATTCTGAAAGCTCGAAATGTCTTCACCAGGGTTGCCATATTTTATTTTTCATTCGAATATATGTTAATGATGCTTTTGATGTCTTATATCAATTTTATCACTAATATATATCATTATTGACCCATTTTCATTGTTCTGCTATTTAAATATTTATAAAATCTCAATAGTTCTACAACTGTTTTGAAAAAAAAAATCTTTAAAAAATAAACTTGATTTAAAACCTATAGATATTTAAGATAAATATTTACCTTTGTGCTGAACAGTAAAGTAAGACAAACAACGTTAAAAAAAGCACAAATTTTCCAATTACAGCAGACACGTGTTTCGGCGTTACAGGGAACGCCTTTTTCAATGCAAAAAGTAATGAGCTTATGGATGAAAAGACATCGACAAAAGCCAAGAGAAGATAAGCTTGCAGCTTAAAAAGAAAGAATTCAATTGGACCAAGATTAAGCCGAAGCTTAAACAAAAAGAAAAGAAAATATCAGTAACCGTGACCGCATGAAAGGAAAAGCTGAATGGAAACCACGAAATAAAATAAACAGAAACAAAAATATTCGAAAAAATAAAAAAATAAAGATAAATAGAAGAAAATTGGGGGGGGGGGGGGAGGGGGGCTGTCAACAAGACAAAAAAGGTAAAGATAAACAAAGGAATAGAGATAAAAATGAATGGGAAAAAGGAGGAATGAGGAAAGGACAGTATTAAAGATATGGGAGCCAAATGTTGGAAAAATATGGAACTGCTTTAAGATCATTAACTAAGTTAGAACTGTTCGTCAAAATATGAAAAGATTCCCAAAAGTCAAGATCTGATGAATTGGGACATTTTTGGATAATCTGATAAGAGTTTACTGACTTTAACTAGAGTTATAACAATAGCGACTAACTTAAAAATAATAATTAAATTAAACATAAAAACTAGTATGTTGTGGCCATCACGAAACTTTCTTCTATATTTTTCTTTCTTTTTTTTTTCTGATCCCTCCCCATGCTTGACGAGGAAGCAATATTCCCAACAAAAACAAAATTACACATGCAAAAACTTGACGACTATCCCAATGTCTGAATTATTGCAAAAGCAAAGCAAAGAGCGAAAATTGAAAGTTATTTTAAAAGCCTTGCTTGAATTAATTACAAATATTTTATTTGTTAACAAACATAAGATGGCAACAGTTAAAAATTTAAAATCATTGAGATAATATTTCCGATCATTTCCATACAATTACTAGTATGCATAGACTAATAATAAGAGTAGACCGAGCTATGGCAGCCCTTTTGCTGCTCATAAACCAAACCATGTGACTGGTGGATATCCTAGCAACAGCGGGCGTTAATCGTAGCAGACGATCAACGCCAGCGCGAAATAAAATAAATAGAATTGATGGAACACGGAAGAATGATCTTTTATGAAGTCCGATTTGTAAATTTGTTATTTTAAGTTGTAAATATTTTGTTACTATAGGGAGTTTTTCGTTTAGATAGTATTGTGCATTTTCTGTAGTCAATTTCAATAACTCTCTAAGCAATAAAAGATGCAAGCTACCAAGAAGAATCAGCAAACGGTAAGATTTTTACCTACAGTTTCAATTTAAGATACCGATTAGTACATTTTTGCGTTAACGCAAAACGTTTACGCCATTTCGTTCACGCCAACGCTGACAGCTCCAAATGAAATAAAAGTTACAGAAAACTGATCAAAAACTATTACTAATGTCAAAATAATGCATAACTAAAAGAAAAACAGTTCAATCTCTGCACCTGGAAGTTTTTTTTAATGAAAACACATTGTCTTAAAATACATGTCGAGTGCCAAACTATAGATAATGCTGCCATCTAGCAACCATGCTGCCAAAGTCTTCGCCAAGCCCTTCCACTAGTCACATGATACATCTATGAACCAATTTTCTTAATCAGCAAGAATGAGAAAGCTCGGTCTACTCTTATTATTAGTCTATGCTAGTATGTTGTGGCCATCACGAAACTTTCTTCTATATTTTTCTTTTTTTTTCTGATCCCTCCCCATGCTTGACGAGGAAGCAATATTCCCAACAAAAACAAAATTACACATGCAAAAACTTGACTACCATCCCAATGTCTGAATTACTTTAAAAGCAAAGCAAAGAGCGAAAATTGAAAGTTATTTTAAAAGCCTTGCTTGAATTAATTAAAAATATTTTATTTGTTAACAAACATAAGATGGCAACAGTTAAAAATTTTAAATCATTGAGATAATATTTCCGATCATTTCCATTCAATTAAAATCACGAGACATACGCAGACGACAATCTATTACGATTTATCTTTCTTATTGTTGCATTAATAAAGCTATTTTTATTCAAAAAAAAAAATCAACACCTCTTGGAGCGATTGGCGTCAAAATTGAACCAATGCCTGTTTACGTATGGATTCACATATATTCCAAATTTCAACCAGAACGCAGCATTACTTCTTGAGATAGGGCACTCACAATGGAAAAAAAGAACAGGCGATTGCGCTACCCCCCTTTTTAGCTGTTGACACCAAAATAAAATCAGCTCTTATACCCACTAAGGACTACTTGCCGATAAATTTTTCTTTCATTCTGTTCATTATTTCTTGAGATACAGCAGTCACAATCGACGACAAAAAACGTTCTATAGCTCAACCCCCGTTTGAGTTAATGACACCAAAATTGAATCAGCACCTGTTCCTGTTAATGACAACATATGGACCAAATTTTGTCTGATTCCGCCAGTTACTTCCTGAGGAATAGCAAGCACGCGTATCTCAAAAAACGTCCCATTGCTCCACCCCCCTTGGAGGAATTCGCGCCAAAAACAAATGGGCACAAGTTCACATAGGGGCACATATGTGTACCAAATTCCGTTCGATTTCATGCGGTAGTTTTTGCTGTAGAGCGGCCACAAAAACTGGTCACACACAGACGTGACACACACACATACACACATACATACACACACACATACATACACACACACACACACACACACAGATAGACATTTTCCACAAATGGTCGAAATGGACTCAGCACACCTCAAAACGTTCGAATCCGTCAAAATTCGAAATTCGAAAATTTGCACGAATCCAATACTTTCTTCTATGTATTAGATATAGAAGAAAGTAATAAAAATAAATAATAATATAAAAATAATAGGAAAATAATTGAAAAATAATGTTAAATAAACAAATAATAATATTAAATGAAAAATAATATTAAATATACAAGTAATATTAAATAAATAAATTGTAATAATACTTAATTAAAAAAAAACATATATCCAAATATAGATCAATAAAATAAAATACAAATAAACAAAAAACTAAAATAGTAAAATAAAACAGGGTATTAGTGCAAAGCGGGTATGAAATAAACTTTTTCTATAGTTTCCTAGAAAAAAATCATATCATTTAATATATCTTTTTAAATTTAATTCTTTTCAAGAATGTAGAGGTAGTACCTAGGTATTTTATATGTCGGAAAGTCACCAAACACCATAAATCAGGAAAAGGGATGTAAGTGGACATTTTAAAGTTTTGAGTAAAATACGTTTAAAGATAAGGTCCTAGGTAGGCTTTCATTGAAAAGTTTTTCTAATTCATACTGTATAGCATCACCTACCAAGACTACTAGTACCATCTTTTGCCCCAAGACAGAGGAGGGGCTCTCCTGCCATGTGTACTTGCAGTCTCAAAATTTTCAATTTTGTCGCATCCCTTTGCTTCTCACTACCTCAATTGCAGTCATTTAAGAAAAAAGGTACTCAAATACATTAAAGGTATTTGATTTTTACATTATTACTTTCCTTTGTGAATAATATTAAAAGCAATTTCTAAGACTGACAAAACGTTTTATTTCTTTTAGTAGTTTATTTCTAATGTGAAAAAGTCAAAACAAAAAAATCTCTTTAGCCTTTTTAACCGATTGGTTGGCTATTAGATGTCATTTTTTAGATATTTTTAAAATGCAGATAAGCTTTTAAATTATAACACCATAAAAGGTGTTTGAAAACACGACAAAAGCACGAACATGCTTCATGTGAAATAAATTAAAATTTTTCTATTAAAGTAAAATGTGAAAGTACTGCTTATTTTACTAATGCAATGAACTTATGAATGGAATAAGTAGTATTCCCCTCATAATATAAAAGTACTACTTATTTCACTATTGCGATGAAGTTATGAATGGAAAAAATAGTATTCCGCTCATAATGTAAAAGTGCTACTTATTTCACTAATGTGATGAATTTATGTATGGAATAAGTAGTATCCCGCTCTTAAGTCATCTACAATGTCACAAGAATACACAACACACAAGAATAATGGGCAATATGACTTGACTACTACTTATCAAAAAGTTTCAGAATATTTTCCCGCAAAAAAAACTCTCATTTCTCTTCGAAAACTGAACGTGGGGTAAATATCAATGCGACCATTACATCGCTAATGATGTTGAATCTCGCTGAGATGAACACCTCAATAAAAGTCTCATGAAGTAAGAAATCTTATATCCTTCATCGGCAGAAGTGATTATTATGCCATTAGCTCCATACTTCAGCAACCTAGTTCTTCTTGACAGGAACTGTCTGAGCATGATATGCATCTATTTCCCCCCTCCTGTTAAGAAGTCACTAGAGTAATTGCTTAAACAGCTGGAGATGGCGCTAGATTTAAATGATTTGTTGAGGGAAAGTTCCTAGCTGATTAGAGTGACGCTTAAATTGCGGGTGAAAAATTTAGATCGCGTTTTGTCTCGGGGTTTCATTTTGCTGAGGTCGAACGTTAATGTTGAGTTGAATAAAGTTGAATAAATACCTTTATGCTTGAAAAGTATAATAAAAAATAACAACGTTTGATTGCACAAAATTTCAGATTACTGCGTACACATGTTTGGAAGTTACAAAGAACACCTTTTTTTCTTTTGGTGTTTGCTCCTTTACTCCATATCTCTAAAGTATTATTAAGAGGAATACTTAAAGCATGCTTCATAGTTAAACAGTTCATGCACTACTACTTTCTCAACTCCCTCTACTACAAACTATTTTCAGAACTCACAGCTGGAGCATAACTATAAGTTAAACAGTTTCTACATTTCTTCGCTCCTTTACTCCTTATACCGAAAATGTCAATCAAGAGTAACGTTTAAAGTATGTTTTGCAGTTAATCTGTTAAAGTATTGCTTTGTTTCTTCAAACACTAAAATATAAACTATTATCAGGGCATATGGTTTAAACATGATTTTAAGTTAAATGTTAAACAGTAAATGTATTGCTTCGCTCCTTTATTCCATACACTGCAAATGAATATCAAGAGTGACAGTGAAAAAATATTTAGCAGATAATTTTTTAAAGTATTGCTTTGCTTATTTACTCTCTAAACTACAAAATGTTATCAAGAGCAACGGTTTGAGCATGTTTTTCGCTTAAACAATTAATACTTAGCTTCGCTCCATTGCTCTTTGAAGTGCATGTCAGTTCGTTACCATGCTTTTAACATTTAATAATAAAAAATAAAAACAAAATAAAAAACATCGAAAATGCATTTTAAAAGTTCAATTATGCCATAGAACTCAGCTTAAACTATATACAGTAATTCAGAGGGTAAGACCGTGGGCATAGCGCATACTCTGCGTTGAATGTTACAAAATATTTATGGTTTTGCTTTTTTAAACTGTTAGTTACATGTATCATCGCCAGATACAAATTAAACAATTTGCTTGTATCATTTAGATGCCACCTTACACCACTTTGGTAAACTAAACTTGGTGCGTTTTTTTTTTTTTTTTTTTTTTTTTTTGTGTGTGTGTGTCAGGAAACAGCATTGAATTTAAATTTTAAATCAATAAGTACTATGTTTTTCTCTACTTTTGAGGTGTGCTACTACTGACACCGGTGAGTGATATGTCTCGGAAAATATTTTACCAATGTTACCAGTAGCCAGACAGCATAAATGTTTTATAAACACAGCTGCAAAAAAGTGGAATGAAATAAATATTTTTTGCTACTAGATATGTTAATATTATGGATTATCACCAAATTAAATTCAAATAACAAGTATACGTTTATTCTTTGAAAATCTAATAAGAAAATAAAATATACACACATTTTCTCTTTCGTAAAACTTAATTGAAATATATCTTTACTCCAGTTAAATATCTGATGAATGCGTACTTTGATATCTCGATTTCAATTTCCAAACAATCGCGAAAACGTGGAATCTCTTAAAGATATCTGCCTCGAGCAAATCAATTTATTTGAAAGAAGGAATTTTAAAAGCATGAGCGGATATTGCTGACGAACATCTTTGGAGCGGGCGATCAGCGCGACGGTGGAGGTTCCAAAGAATTTTTTCCCAACCGCAGTTTTATCGCCGGGGGAAATAACCGAGATTTAAAAAGAGTTTTCGAATAAAATTCGAACGGTCCCTCAAGAGCTTCCAAGTTCGGACTTCCAATAGACAATAGATGAAAACATGCGTTCCGAAATAAGTCTGCAGAGGATTTCGCTGCGCGGTGGAACGAGGAACAACATGCGTTCGTTTCTTTTCTGGAACGATAGAATGTACAAATATTTATTGAACTTTTCCGAAGGCAAATTCCTTTTGTATTGTTACTTCCAGCCTTCCGGGACATTTGAAAAACGCTTTTCTGACATTTTATCCATGTTTCGTACACTCATTTGAACGTGATAGAAATTTCGGAAAGAATTCAAATGGTTTAGAAGAAATTTAGCGAGACATGCATTTCTTGAATATTTTTGAATTAATATTGTATGGTACTTTTGAAGACATTATTATAAAGAAACGGTAATTAAAAATGTAATGTTAAAAGACAAGTAAACTTAAATTTCATTTTTGTCTCTCTTTCAGAACTGAAGTAAATTTACGAAAATGGTGTAATATTTAAACAATGATAAATTTGCTGCGCTACTAATTAAGAAAGAAGCATTTAGTATTCTATGAAACATATGACGCAAAAAAATATATGTTCTTGGAGCTTTATTCTAAACCTGCTTATTAAGTTAAATGGGCAATTTCGTGTAAACTAAAATATATATTTGCATTTAATTGAGTTATTTTTAGTAAACCCACAGTAAATTTCATTTAAGAAAGTTACCAGTTACATTTCGTAAAATTCAGGGTTCGAAAATTTCACGATATTTTCAAAAATATCGGAAATATCCGATATTTTGATATATATCAAATAGTTTGATGCATATATCCGACATTTTCAATTAGCGCAAACTGAAGTCTTCAAAATAGTAAATGCATCCCCAAATCACGTACTATATTATTATTACAACATACACACTTAAAATTAATGTTTATTTCCCTATTTACATCTAATATTTAATTTTACATTTGTATCAATTTTAATGGAGTTAATTTAGCATTAGCTGTTTTGCTCATTTTTCTTCTTTGAGCTTCTTTTACAATTATAGGATTCAAAAGTAAATAATATGCGTTACTAGGTACACAATAATAAAATATTTTTTGGTTTTGAGCAATGTGTTTAATTTTTAATATACATTAAAGTCATTGAATTACTAATAATTGTATGAATGTAAAATGAAGTAAAAATGGAACATTACATTACTTTGTTATATTATGATTTATTATACATACTAAAAACATAGTAGGGGAGTGTGGCGCAAAGTGAAATGGTTAAGATTACTGAGTTTTTTCGAAATGAACAAATCGGAAGTTTGTTATGAAAATTATAGTACATAAAGCATGAACATTGTATTTTATAATAAAACTTGCGTTGAAACAGTATTTTCTATTTTTGGCAGTAAATTAGAGCCTTGAAAAAAACGTGGAAACATTTTCACTTTTTTTTGTGGGGAAAGTGAAAAATGAAATAATTTTCGAATGAAATATTTTCTATTTGATTATAAAACATCTTTTTGATCAAAAGAATCAGTAAATAAAAGTTTGAATGAATAAATGAAAAGATAATGAAACAATAAACGAACAATTCAATGAATAAATCAATTAATATAAAAGAAAAATAAATGAGCGAGTAAAAGAATGAATGAATAAGAAAATAAGTGAATGAATGAATAAATAAGTGAATTACTAAATGATGGAATGTAAAAAAATTAATTAGTAAATGAAAACGTAAGTGATTTTTATTGGAGGATTAAGTGAGTAAATCAAACAAACTTTTTCACTTCGCCCCGTATGTACTTGACTAATTGCGTAATTTATTTAGAATACAAATAAGTTTAATATTAAACTAAATTGTTTCTGCATTTAATATTAGGATGTCTAAATTAATATTTTAAATGATTATAGCAAGAACTTTATCATTTTATAGTAACAAAAATAATTTTTAACTTATAACAAAATATTACAATATGAGTAACAATTGTTTAAAATTGCCCGTATTACCACGTGTTTTAATCTTCGGTGGTATTTTTTTTTGACTGGAATAGATTAAATATGGTAATATATAGTTAAAATAATACAAGATAGATGGAGCTAAAAGCAAAGTAAATATTTCATCATTTCACTTTGCCTCATGTTCCATAACTTTTTGGTTATTTTTAAAAATAAATGAACAAACAATATTACTATGATCAATATACTTTTTACATTAAAGATACCATAGTTGAAAAAATAAATATCGAAAATATCAAAATACCACGATATTTTAAAAATAAATATCGGATATATATCGTGATATATACCATGATATATATCGACTGATATATATCAGCGAACCCTGGTAAAATGTTTTGCATATCTACAAAAAGTACTTATGTTTGAATGCATCTACTTCTCTTAAAATAGAAATCTTCGCAGTATATTTTTAAATTGTAGATGTTCTAGCAAAACCGTCATTCATTCAACTATTTTAGAATGACTGCCCTTTGAACTTCGACTTACTTAAATGGAAGGAAGAGTGTAGTCAAAAATAAGAATTCGAATTGCAAACAAGTCCATATAATATGGCTTAATAAGCAATCGTTGTTTCCTTTAGAAATAATTGTAATAAATGAAAACCTGTAAGAAAATAAATTAAAAAAAAAAAAAGTCAGGAGAGTTGGTACCCTGTAAACTAGGGTTTCAAATCCCGCGCCGAATTCAGTCCCGCGGGATTTCGGAATTGTAACGAGCTAATCCCACGAGATCCTGGGATCTTGCGAAATTGACTTTATTCTTCTAAAAATTAAACTTTTATGTCAAATAGAAAAAGTTATGCTATTTTGGAAGGAATGCTTTAATTACTTGAATTGATAGTCTTCTTGAATTCCATTCAGCAATTGTAAAGCACTAGAAAAGACAGATCTAAGTAGCCGATCCTAAGTGTGCCACTCGTATGGGATGGTAAAGGATTTTTGCTCTAAAAATAATGCGCTCGATGGAAGCACATGCTGTGGCTCACCACTGCGATTGCTTTTACTAAAATTAAATAATTGTGAATATTAAGAAAAAGATCCGCATTAACTTCATTACCTTCTGAAATAGATTTTTTCACTCATGCTGGCTCAAGAACTGCAAATTCCGGACAAAAACGATGCTTCTTGGATGTGTGTTTTGCTGTATCAAATTTAACTTGCATTGATAATTTCCCTTGTTGCTTTATTAATAATGGTCACTTTATCAGTGAATTTGATTCATTCCTGCAAGGGGTGAATACTGCTTGATTTCACCTTTTCACCAAGTCGTTCAGTAAAAGTGTGGATATTTTCGCTAATTTTACCTCTCACTTTAAATACATGAAAAAACTTAAAACATGTGGAAGCTTCTCATGTTTAAAAACATAAGCAGTTTAACTTACTGCACTGTCATGCGAGTCAACTGTGTTTCATATTACTTTCGCCCTTTTTATAGTCGTGCCGAATATATAAATATCAGATTTTTCATTGTTTTCTTCTTTGGAGTGCACTTTTTGTAGCTTAAAAGTTTTGAGTGCACTAATGAAGCTTACAGAAGTGCTCCAACGTTGCGTTCAGGCTACTCCAGCTGGTAATATGAAACACATTTTCTCTATTTTTTTTTTACAAAGCGTAATTTACTGGATTTTAAATTTTAGTGATGGTTTTCGAAAATGCTTATAAGTTTTACGGATTTTCTCAATTGCTGAGCGTATGAAAACTGAAACCTCCGAATGAGAATACCGATTTATTCTCAGAAAAATAGACTCTATTTTTATTGTGTTGTTAAATGGTAAATCCATCGTTGGTCATAAAAGACAGTTTTTCTTGCTCTTCTTGCAGATATACGAGGAAAAATATTCAAACTTGAGATGATGCTAGTGAAAATAGTCGTTTTATGAGCGGCAAAGCTAGAAAACGCCTTAATGGGGAAAAAAAAAGTTGCGGGATTGGGAATCCCGCGGTATCAATCCCGCTAAATATCCTGCGGTATCCCGCTGGATTCGAGATCGGGATTTCGGGATTGGAAACCCTACTGTAAACTCGTGAGGCGAAATTCCTGAAGTTTATGTTCCTTTTTCTAAAAATGTTTTTTCGGTAGAAACTTATAATTTCAAGAGACATCTAATAACGTATTCAAGTTAAATTTTAGTTGTTTACTTCCTAATTTATAAAATTTTAACCAATTGTCACTTTTTAAATGAAAAAAAAAATCAATTTTGATATAAAAAAAGTTTTTTAAGAAACAGTAAGAGTTCTAAAGCAAAAATTTTACTTCAGTATAGTAATTGTTATCATATAAATAAAACGTGGTGAAAATTTTAAATATGTAAAGTAGTAGGGTCAAAAAAAAACCACGAGTTTAAAAAATTAACGGTTTGATAAATATTTAAATTGAATTGATCTGCAAGAAACATGAATTCGATGCCGCTTGAAAGCTCTCGATTTGAACATTTTGACGATCTAAAAACTGAAAAATTCTTTTTTAAAAGGTTTTAGGGTACCAACTCCTCATGAAAAATCTTTTAAAGTCTGAAATCTAAAAGCAAAGCACTGATATTATGCTTTTATTTTAATTTCACAAAAAACATGCTTTGAAATACAATAATAAATAACGAAATTTCTTACAATAGGTATCTTATTCTTCGACTTGTTTGAAGCAACTAATAGAAAAAGTTTTTTTTCTACTTTCAGTTCGCAGTTTTGAGTATTTTAGACTCATTTTTGCTGTTACGCTTAGGGCTACTCAATTTCTGCAGAAGAACTGAATTGAAGGCATAAAGCCGGATGTTTCCCAAAGTAATTTCGAAAAGATGTTGCAGAGTTTCTTTTCTCCCACCTCGTACCCTCGAGAAATAACTGCAATATTAGAAAATTCAAAGGGAATTCAGAAGATATAATAATAACTTCAAGTTTCAAAGTTTGATAAAAGTACCAAGCACAAACATGTGAAGTGAAATTTCGTATCAGTAGCAAAATTTATTTACAAAGAAAGAGGGAAAAAAATACGATTTATAAAAATTATTTTCCTATCAATTATTTCTAACACCTATCAATGTTGTCAAAAAGCTTTTTTTACTTATTTCATTTTATTTTTATCTTAGTATTTTGCCAGAATTTTTTTTATAAAGTTTATCGATTAAGTCATCTAGCATGCGAATCACTTCAGTTTTTTCCATGACTGAATAAAAATGGTTCTTTTACGTTTTGCACTAATAAATTTGGTTTTCGTAAATTTGAGTTTTAATGGTTAGTGTTGGCCTTCAGCCCCAATTTTCAATCTCCAGTAAGAAGAACTGTTTGAGGAAAGCAATTTAAAACAAGTTTGCCGGCTGCCATATTTGATAATTTGTCATCATTAAATTTGCAACAGTCTCCAATTCCTCGAAACTCCTCTATGCGTAAAATCTCTTAATCTCTCGACCAAAAAGTAGTAGTCACAAAGATTGGCTCATAAAGTGTTGCTTATGAAAAAACTACGTTTCTTATGTTATCAAAATTGAAAGCAGTTATAACAAGACAGGTTTAAAGTCTGATGAATAAATCAACTTCGCAAGCTTTTGATTTAAAAAAATGCTTCTGTTGACACACAATATTCTGACAGAAATGGAGAACAACATGATTCATTTAAAAATATGTTACTATGATCAGCCTTCTCAAAACGAAAACGTTGCTCTAAAATACTGCAAATTAATGTAACTGAGATTAAGAATAAACCGTTCTAGGATAGAAGATAGAAAAAACTGCTAAAGTACATCATAAACACGCACGCAGTGACACACACACACACAAACATAAGCCAAAATTAAGTAAAATGTCGTTTTTTATGAAAAACCTTTTTTAAAGAATTTAAAAAAATGCAATGCAAATATTTGAATTCTTTACCTTTTTAAGACATAAATTAATTACAATTTCAGGTTTTTTATAAAATCAGATGGTAATATATTTTGCACACCGACAGTTAAAGAAGTCAAGAACAAAATAATCAGCAAAAGGCTTGAACAAAGTATTGAAACAACACCAGAACCGCTGGAAAAATTGGCAGGTATTGAAAACAACGCTGAAACGAAACAAAAATTACCTCCAACAAAATCTACATCCAAGTCACGACTCGGGGAAGGTTTTAAACTCCTCTTTTACATCTCGAACTACCAACGGCAGCAGAAACTTTTATGAGACCGAGTTTTATGTATATTTAAGCTCAGCGGAGTGACGTTAAACTGACAGGTAACGCCTTCGCTGAATGCGTTACCACGAATGTGCCAGGAAGAGCGTAATAAATGCAAATTGTGCGTTTAAAAATGTATGTATCAAATGTGTTGGCGTTTCTAAATCCTTTGCAAATAGAAAACGAACTCTACGTGTGAACGTTTTGCGGAAAGGAAATCTCCAGCAACCTCAATTCGAAATTTGAAAGTTTTGATGATGAAGAAAGTTTTACTATAGTAGGAGTACTGTCAGCAATAATTATTTAATACTAGAAAATCGTCCGTCAAGGTATGACTAGAGCCGTTATATAGACAGGCCGACGCATCAGCTTAAGTTTAGCCATTTTGGATCGGATTTTTCATTGTTGCACTGCTTGGGTTACCACAGAAAGTTTCGGATTTCGCCAAATTTGCAGAAAATAATATTTTATTTTATAAACAACTCACGTGCCGCTAATAATTGCTTACATTAAACAATCACCAACGCGATAACTCGCCAGAAAAGACAACCACTCAAACACGCGCTCCGATCCAAAAAGACTGATCTTAAGCTGATGCGTCGGCTCGTATATATAGGGGCCTTAGGTATGACGGGTGAAAATTGCTTCTACGTTTGAACGAAGCCATTGCCTGTTTGGTGATATTTTGATGGTTGAAATTGTAACCCTAACTCTAGTGGATTAACCCTATATTTCAGAAGATATCGTTCATTATTGACCGTTTTACGTTTCTTCATTCTCGTAAAATGACAATCGTACCAGTAAAATAGTTAAGTTACCGGATCAAGTTCAGCCTTGCCAAGAAAAAAGCATTTTTCTGCAAGTCAAATACTACCAAAAAATATAATCAAATTATCATACTGTGGCTCGAGTTTCATCGCTGCTGACGTCAGCGTCACTCGATCATTCGCTATTATGTATATGAGGATATTTTATAATTGTTCACATAGTAGACGGATACGTGATGGAAGTAATTGTTGATATAGATAGTTGTTATGACTTCAAGTTCATAATTCTTGAAGATCATAAAAAAGATTCAAGATTGAATTTCCCGATATTATCTATCAATTAGTTTTACCAGCTTTATAGTTAACGTGTGTTATTTATTTGTTTATTGATTTTTTTCCCCTTTTCATTTTGAGCTATAGCTTTACTGCGGAACGATGGCGGGGGAACTGGAAAAGGAAACGAACTAATTTATTTTGTAATAGGTAGATCAACGAGATCGCGCGAGCCGTTACGTCTTTATAGTTCGTGTAATCTTGTTTATCATACCTATTAGAAAAAAAAAAACACGTATTTCGTTTCAACTTCCAGTTCCTGTGTCATCTCTCAGTAATCAAGCTATAACATTTGCAAATTTATCGTAACATATGTCAGCAAAAACTGGGAATTTTTCATTCAATGCGAAAACAACATTTTGGTTTAGTATCAGAAAAAGAATGAAACTAAAACTTTTGATAGAATTATTTTTTGTCTATAAGGAAACAATCAATGTTTTACCTGACGTTCTTTGGCGAACGCAACGATCTTGTTATTAGTTAACGCGGAGTTTAAATTCAGCATGATGCGGCAAGAAAGAAGTACTCACAAGATTTCCAATGTCACTCTTAGTATTACATTGAACGGTTTTTTTCTTTAAAATAAAGATATTTTTATCACAAATAATTGAACCCGATTGTAATACGATATGAATAAAAAACAAACGTGAAAACCATAGTTAGGTACATTTTTCAAAGTAAAATTATGAAACAAACTGAATTTTGTAGTAAGTTACCGCGATAAGCCAGGGCTAAGGCAGAAATACATAAAATACACCACCAGCTCAGTTATTCCATCCGAGGACTGCAGTTTCGTGCTTTTTAGCACTCATCAGCCCGGAATAGGAATCACATGAGCTGGAGGGACGCACCATTGCTGCGGTCACTCATCTGGTTGTGCTAATTCTTACATTAGCTACCAGTTTGTTAGGCTCTCTAGGCTCCCTTAAGAGGTTTTTCGCCTCCAGCTCATGTGATTCCTATTCCGGGCTGATGAGTGCTAAAAAGCACGAAACTGCAGTCCTCGGATGGAATAACTGAGCTGGTGGTGTATTTTATGTAAACTGAATTTTGTTCTGAATTGTTACTCACCCAAAGTACAAGAACATGAAGAATATGCGCTGTGAGCATTTTACCCCATAATAGTAGGAGGAATGATAACAAAGCAATTTTTCAACATTCTCAATAAGGTCTATTTTCAAAAACCTAATCTAATCATTTTTTTTCTTTTTTTGAAAGAAAAAATATATAAGGAAACTATTTTTCTTTTTATTTTGATGCCCCAACGCTTTATTTTCTAACTATCTGAATAAGATATTACAATGTAAACTTATATTTTCAAGTTAACATGTTTTTCAAATTATGGAAATTACTCTAAAAATCAACGAAAATTAAAATTATAATGTCTATACAAAGATACATTAAATATTCATATACGGCAATCTACGGTATTAACTGGCATTTAAACATCATCGTTCATGAATTTAGATGTAAAAGTATAGATATAATGTAATAGAGCTTTCTACTAGAGCAATCGAAATTAGTTCCTAGAGTTGTAATCTTCTACATATTCTGTAAAAAATGTTTATCTTTACAAAACTGTTAACAGATTTCAAGCAGAGCTAGATCAAAAGTTTTCTTTTCGGCTCTGTCCAAAAGAAATTCCTTAAAGAGAGAAACATTTTTATCCCATCGCTTTAAAAAGAAATTTAAACAACTTAAAACTTTTGCGAAACTTACTTTACAGCCTTATATGGAGTTTTTTGGGAAGTTTTTCAGTAAATATCAAACACGAAGGCAACAAGAGAGGCAACAGTTGTTGCGGATGCAAAGGGACATCACTTTTTTGAATAATGCATGAAGTGTTCTTACCGATAAAACGAAAAGTTTTTTTTTTCTGGAACTATACTTTACTGAAGATGCTGCACTTTTCTTAAAAGAAGATATGGTGCGCCTTGGGAATTCATCCCTTTCTCTCAAAAGCCCTCTAAAGATTACGGTATTAAAAGTGTGATTTAGAGCATAAAAGCCTTTGTTTTTAAAATTATTTCATAAAAAAAATGGAATATCCATTCACACTTTATTAAAATCCCCTGCAGTGACAGTAAATAGAACCATTATCTAATATTCTATATATATATATATAAATGAATGTTTATCTGTATGTCATCCATGAACTCAAAAACTACCCAGCAGATTTGGCTGAAACTTTCACCGTTTGTTATTTTTGGTACTGGGAATGTTTATAGACCAGTTCGAAAAAAATCCGATCGATAGTTCCTTTTTTATTCCAATTTAAGTCACAATCCATTGGATAAATACGAATAAAATTATCGGCTGCAGAAATTAATTCGCGTGAATGATCTTATTGATAAGAAGTTAACTGTTGCCATTTTTCTTGAGTTTGAACAAATATATTCTTTCTTTATTGTTTTATGTCTTTTCATGCAACGGGGGGATTTACAACGCTTTCTATTTGATATTTTTAGCGATTGCTTGATCTTGCAAACTGCGTGAGTACAAAATTTGAGTATAGTCATGGCTTCACTTGATACCTGGACCGATTATTATGAAAATTGCTATATATATATATATATATATATGAATTTTTCCATAATAATATGCTCATTGAAGCCACTCGCCACCAGGTGGCACTGCAGAGTAGCAACTTCTGCCCCGTTCAAACAATTGTCATGAAAATCAGTATAATGATGTTTTTTTTTTTTTTTTTTTGGCGTAGCAACGCGCGTCAAAGATCAAATAAATTCAGATTAAGGCACGAAGCAATATTTTCAGCTTTGCCAAGTTATTATGAATTTGAAAATTTTTGCAACTTTAGTAAATCAACAACTTAGTAGTTTGCAACTATAGAACTTTTCTTATCACCTAAAAATTTAAGTATCCAAAAATATGTTCCATCCTTAAAGTCTATATATATTTATATATTTTCTTTATTGTTTTATATTAAACTAGAATTATTAAAAATAATAAATAAATTATGAATAGTTGTTTTAAGTGTAATTCAAAGGTTAAGTTTATTTATATGTTTCAGAAATAAAGAGCAAAAGTTAATAGTAAAAAATCATACATTCGGTTATCAGACTCATTTCTGAGGTTTCGAAGTTTAAAATTATACTTCGAACTGGAAGTGAGTTGAAACTTTTATAACATAAACGTTGTCTATTACAAATAACAATAATAATGGAAACAAATTTTAAAGCAAAAAAAGGTTGGTTTTTTTGAATCCCAACATTATTTAACTCTTTTATTTGGAGAAATTCATCAAAAAAAAAATTTAATTAAAAAAAAACGGTATTTCAGCATTTGCCTTAAATATAGGAGCGTATAAAGAGTTTTTATTCAAAGGGGAGACTGGGGTCAGTTGTGTCACTGTGCTTCCTGACTATGCCGATATGTTGCAGCACTTGTCTCGTCACGTGAGTGAGTAGGTTGATTGTCTCAGTGTACTGTATTTGTTAGAAAGTATATACATGTAGAAGAAAAAAAAATCGTACTTCTCAATGTTTTAAGACCAGGAGAAGACTAGGTGCAGTGCATGACGCGTAAAAGATCTCATGTCAAATGTACCACAAAGAGCCTTATTACATTTTTATTAACTGCAAGTCAGATGCTAAAACAAGCGATAAATATGAGTGATTATAAAAATTGATAGATCTGTAGGATATGGCTCTACAAGTTGTACCGTGTCAAAGATAAACATGAAAAAAAATAGTGCTAGTCTACGTTGTATTTTATTCCTGATTAGCATTTTTTGTTTAAAATCCATAAAAAAGTTTAATGATAATTTCACTTACAGTGTTATTAAAAACATGGAACTATTTTTATTGAGTTAAAAACATATTTTACAAATAATTTCTCATTTTTGATTTAAAATATTCCATTAAATTTCCTTTTTCACATATTCGATACAGGTTACAGCATTCTTGTACATGTTACTTATGCGTTACAATGAGCCTCAAGCATGGCATTTCGAGCTCCAATATGGGATAGGTTGTGTCTAATTTCGAGCATAAGACAAATTCATTTTCTGTTATGAAAACGTTAATAATGAGGTAGCACAGAATTTATCGCACGCATCTTCCTTTCATTTTTAAGGGATCGAATTAATAAAACGTCAATGACTTTTGTGGACAATTCGAAGAATGATGGCTAGTCATGAAAAAAAAAAACATTTTCGTTAGTAAAACGTCAATGCATTTCGTAGCAATTCGAAGAATAATGACTAGTCATGAAAAGATCTCAATAGCCTGAGGAAAAACATCAACAGATCCAAATCATTTCAGCCGAACAGCCCCAATAAATTACCAGCATGCAGACGAACTGTTGCTTTAGAATTAAATTTTATGACGCAAAAAAGGCCAAATAGAGTTCCCACGAAGCTACAAATGAAGACGAAGATGGAAAAAACGCATAAACATGCCTATCTCCGGAACCATCGACAATGAAAGCATCTTTGTTGGTGGTTCAGGATTCATTTGCAATTCGGGATGTATTGTCCCCGTCCTCAGGGATGGAGTTGTTTCATCCAAATATTATTCAATGAGGCTATTGGAGCGGAGGATCGGGAGCAATGCCGGCGCCAATTCTTCTCTGGGTAACCGGGTATTCGCCAGACAGGCGCCCGCTGGCCGGGAAGAGACGCCGATAAGCTCTTAAAAGATAAGCCGCACTGGACGGAGAAGTGATCGTATTTGTGTTTTGTTGGAGAAAATAAAGTGACAGGGTCGAGGGGATTCATGGGGGAAGTAGAGCGCCGAGAAATAATTTCGGAAGATATTTTTTCCGTCCGGGAATGGATGGGATTAATAACTCAAGAGACAATTTTTCTGTTTACTGAGAAAGGGTGAGGTAATCTGGAGTAAGTTGAGCTACAAGTTCGTTAAAAGTTTTTTGTAGATTTGAATGAGAATTTCAGTATTTTCCGAAGTAAGTTACGTCGTTCTGTGCTTCGAAATATTTATTACCGTTATCATTTGAAGTTCTGATTTTATTGCTATTCTTTTTCATCAGTATGCACAAGTCAAATAAGGAAGCAAGCTGATTAAACCTGAATGTGCTTTTTTTTTTTTGCTTTATAAAATTTGTAAGGAATTCATAGCTTAAGAGAAAGTTTTTTTCTGTTTAAAGGATGAAATTATCCGAAGTAAATTAAACTACAAGTTGTGTGTATGTTTACATGATGGTTTCTGTATTTTCCAAAACATTTTACGTCATCGTGTAGTTGATGAAATTTTTTATTATTCTCATTTGAAATTCTAATTTCATCGATGTGCCTTTTCATCCATATAGGCTGTCAACTAGGAAAACTAGCAAGAATCATGCTTAAAAGATAGGTTTCTGCTGCCATTACAATTTTTAAAAAAGTTGGTGGAAAGATTGGGGGAACTTACTGCTTTAAAAAAAAAAGTACAATTTATTAAAAGTTAATCAGTGTTTCGTTTAGCATGTTACTTTAAGAAACAAATCATTGTACGTCATCATGTATTTTAAGAAATGTATTGCCAATTTCATCGATGTTATTTTTGTTTAATATGTACTACACTGTCCAATATGCAAACTAACTCAGATAATGTCTGAACGCGAGGGTTCTGCTCTATTTATAAATTTTGGAAAAGTTTAGTTAAACGTTGGTGCAACGTATGGTTTAAGAAAAAAAGCACATCAATAAAAGGTAATGAGAGAGTTGTTTAGCCTTTTACATTAAAAAAAAAGAAAAAAGTTTGAAATACTTTCAATAGTTGTAGTTTATTAATACGAGAAAAGTGCGATTTAATATTTTCAACTTTTTATTGTTCACAGATACACAGCCATATTCTGCAATTTTATTTTGAGTGTTAAAAAGTTTTATCTGTGTTAAAACATTAACTAAAATCATTCGAAACTTCATTGTTTCAATCCTTAACTATAGTTTTGCCTTATTTTAGTAATTAAAATAATCATCTTCTTACACTCAAGAGGTATCTTTTTTTATTTCAAAATAAAGCGAAATTATTGCTTAATCTTTAGATATCTACATATCTTTCTTTCTCTTTACCATTATACAGTCAGAACATTTATTCTGATCGGTTAGCTAAAATTTGTCATGCAACTCTTTTGTTGCAATCTGTCTACTTAAATTTTGTAGTAAGTTGTTTGTTTATTTCAGAAGGGGAGTTGCGTATTGGTTCTCAAAACTTGTCGAATAAGTGCGTCCAAGAAGAGCTGGCAACTACCTCGATTGGCACATAGCCATTACGAAGATAATTTTGTTTACAAGTTTATCACTTGGATAGAGGTACCTGGACTCTCAGAATGCGGAACTGCACCCAGAATTTTATATTTTCCCAAAGTACTCAAATCCAAACGAATGCACTGGAGAAACTTTACATGCCGCATTATATTACTACACATGGATGCTTAATTTTTTTTTTTTTTTTTAACTTCAAAAGTTTTGTGATCTAATATTGTCAATAAAACTACAAATAGATTTCAATGAATTTAAAGGTTTTATCTCATTCCTAAATTCTTCTCCGCAAATTTGAATATGATTGGCTTCTAATTGAATAATGAAATGAAATTCTGTTGCCTAAAATATTTCTTTTATTTCTAAACATGACTCTTTTCACACACTAAAATGAGTTATCTCTAAGTTCGAAAGATGGTTACTAATTTTTGAGATAGTGTTCATAATAGATGTTGGTAACTGAAGCTATAGAAAAACATAACGTTTAAAAAAGCATCAAATTATTGCAATATGAATACAATTTAAAATTTTGTTTCAAATCTTAAAATGCTTAAAGTCATGATTTTACTCGTTAAAACTAAGAAAATACTTCAATTTTCGTTAAGAAAACTATACTTTTAGATTTAAAAGCTTTTCTGTTACAAAATATTTATTGATAGAGACACACTATAAGTTTTCATTTCCAGTGAATTTCTAAAAAAAAATTATGTTCACACAGGAAAAAAACTTAAAAAGCAAGATAACCTAAGATAAATCTACTGAATGCAGTTCACCTAGATGATAAGGACAAAGATCCTTCGGAGAGATTGTTGGACGTAGCATTTTAGGTATGTACTACGAACTACGTGATTTAACGGAGTTTCCCAGCAAGTAAATATGATCAACCAGAAAAACATATGTACGGTGATAGGAATACGCAATTACTTTGTGTGTATAGCTTAAAACACATGAGCACAGAGACACTTCAGGGAAAATGTTTATTTGATAAGGAAAACATCCCTTTTATTTTCAGCATATAAAAAGTTTCGTCGAGCAAAAGCCAACCTACCCCCTCCTCCTCCCAATTCAAAGCCACTAACCCTGTATATTATGTTACCGTGACAAAAATATTAGTTTTTTTTATCTACATAATGGATCTATTTACAGTTTTTATTGCCTTAAAATTTGCAATTGCCAGAGTAACCGAATAATACTTTATCAACATTTTCTATGTAAAGTTTCAGCATACGAAGGGGTTAGGAATCTATTGCTAGTTCTGGCTTTTAATGGCATGCCTAGCAGTGTTAGAAAATATAATCTATATTTAGGCATCATTATGAAACTTGGATTAAATTTATAGTCGTTAAAATGAATACCGTAGGTATTGTATTTAACAGATTCGAATATATAGAGTAGATCGGGACACGTTTACGCAGTGCCATTTTTTCAAAACGAGATATAAATGGAGAGTCAACAGTCATACCAGATTTATGCTACTCCCTAGCAAATATTCTCACCATTTTTTGAGCATTAGTCGAGCTTCGGTTTAGCATGCGGATAAAAAAAATCTGTTTTCTACCAAGCCGAGTAAATTTTGTGTTGTCTCAATTTTGTTTACCGTCTCAAACCTTTAGTATTTTCAGGTAATTTAGTTTTGAACATTACCATTCATTTTTAATTAAGTAGCAGATTCGTATCTTATAGTTTACAATCGTATAGTGTTGTCTTCATGTCTGTTAAGCTTAACTGTATACACTATTCAACCTGTAATACATTTCCTTTATTTTGAAGATGGTTAGAAATTGCGTTCAAAACACTGGCAGAACCACGAGAGATGTCAAAATAATGAAAAGGCTTATCGATAATCCAAGTATTTCTCCTAGTAGGCCTTCCACAACGTCAGATATGGATTACCCCAACTGAGACTATTTGAAAAAGTTTGACCAAAGCTTAAAAACCAGAAAAAGATTGTGAACATCCTTTTTCTGGTTTTTAAGCTTTGGTCCAACTTTTTCAAATGGCCTCTTTCTTTTTTCTAACTGATATCCCGATTAAAGAAGCCATCAGACAAAAGCAGTTACAAGCTGCAAAGAAGAAAACAAAATGGGCAGAACAAAAAAAAAAGGAGACATTACTTCAGAATTTACAAGTTTCTATTGAAGCAGAAAAAGAAGACATCAAAGAAAAAAGTATGAAACCAAAATATGTGACAAAGAAAAAGTTAGTATACTCTGTAAAAAGGAAACTAATATACGAATCTGTTTGCGAAGTAGAAAATTGTGGTTGCATCTACTGTTTTAAAGCACACAACCAATTGAAAAAAAGACAAGACGAAGTTCAATATCTTAAATGTCAAAACGCAGTCGCATGACAAGCTTGCGAAAAGAAATATTTTATTTTTGTTAGTAAAATATAACATTGATGAAGAAGATGACTAAATAGATTCTGTTTTTAATTAGGAAAAAAACCCAACGATTTTAGTTTAGCCTATAAAACGTTCTTAAATTAACTACTTCTTGTGATTTTCTTATTTTCAAAGTGTTTTAAGAAAAATAAAACATTTAAATTTGGTTAAATATCTATATCACTTACTTCTTGGTATCATTTTTAAAGTGGGTAAACGTGGTCCACTCGATGCGTAAACTCTTGCTCCGTGTCGGGGCAAGTTTACGCTACCGAAATGAACTAAAAAACATTTTTTTACAATTAAAAACACAAGCTGGGAAACCACTGAATATACAAATATTGACATCAATAATTGCTTTATAAAACCACAATGTCTAAAATTTCCTAGGTTCAAACATAAAAATGAGAAAATTCATTGAAAAAAATCCTCGTTAATAAGCTTCGGTCTTCCCTATACATAATGCAAAAAAAAAAAAAAAAAATCAATTAAATATAAATACTTCTTTTTACCAGTATATATAGCATAATTAAAAAATCTGCAAATTATATCGAAGAAAATGAATACATTTTAAAAAGTGGCTGAGGAAAGAAAATTTTCGATGTGGTCCAAAACTTTAGCTGTCAAAGCCCCTGGGTTTATGAAATCTAATTATCAAATCAAAATGTTTGGTCTCAAAATAGGACTAACGACCACTTATTTATAACACTAATGACTAGCCTATTACAGCGTCTCACATAGTGATAATGCTTGGAGTCTATTTGCTTGACGAGAAACGGAAGAGACATCGCCAAGTTAACCTGATTTTTAGCGACATCTTTTTTAAACGAATAGGGCAAGAAATCGCTATATATATATGCCTGAATGTAGCCAAATTTAAAGAATTTTTGAATCTCGTGTCATGTGATATCTGTGATAACGTCTTTATCCCAGCAGCCAATCATGCTTTAAGCGGACATAGATTCATAGTTACACAGATACCCTTGGATTTTAATAGCATATGTGATGTATAAAATTAGTTAATGATAAAAAGTCGATACACATATTTTCATTAAATAATTTAAGATTCTTTCATCTTATAACTAACCAAAAATAACTTCGGAATAACATTTATGAATAGAGATCCCGGTGTGTTAGTTTTAATCATTTAAAGGTTTTATTCACCCATTATCTTTTATGTCTTTTTGAGAGAAATTATTCATTCCTCTCCAGAATTTAAAATTTGATTCATATGCTTGAGTCGTTAAATAATTTATGGTTCTTTTATATTACAACTCAGCCTAAATAACTTTAACAGTCGATTTTTTTTTTGGAATCAATATCGTGGTATGTTAATTATATTTATTTGAGGGTTGTATTTCACCAACCTGCTTCATCTCCTCTTGATTAGAAATGATGCTTCTCCTTCGAAACTTGAAATTTGATTTAAGTTATTTTCTTATATTTTGGAAAAACAATATATGATTCTTTTGTACCAGTAAGTCTTAATAACTTCAGAATAATTTTTAGTATTTGAGATACCCGTGCAGAAGGTTCATTTATTTAAGGATTTTATTTATTCAACCTCATTTATCTCTTCTTGACCAGAAGAGATAGAAAAGTCTTTCTTCTTTATAACTTTAAATGTAATTCCTATATTTCTATGAAACATTTTATGATTCTTTTATATTACAACTAAGCCTAAATAACTTCAGAATAATTTTTACTGATCGAGATCCCAATGCGTAAGGTTCATTTATTGCAGGGTTTTATTCCTTCAACCTCCTTTATCTATTCTTGAATAGAAATTATGCCTTCTTCTTCAGAACTTGAAATTTGATTCCTATATTTCTGTTAAACATTTATGATTCATTTAAATTTACAACTAGGCCCAAATAACTTCAGGATTATTTTTACTAATCGAGATCCCAGTGCATAAGGTTCATTTATTTAAGGATTTTATTCCTTCAACCTCCTTTATCTCTTCTTGGCTCGCAATGATGCCTTCTTCTTCAGAACTTGAAAGGGCTTCAAACTTCGTGCCTTATCTCGGAAGTTTTTGCTTCACGTCAGCAATTTGACATGAACAACAAAGCAGTTCGTTCAGCGAAAGCCCTCTGGGGACGCAATCACTTGACGATAAAAGAAATTTGTTCTATTTAAAAGGGTGCTGCGGAGAAAAGGATTTAATTCAGAGGCGTCGTCAAGGCTCCTTTTTCCCAGTTGAATAGGGAGGTCTTCAAAAGAAAAGAGGTATCTAGGTTGGTGAACTTTAAGTAAATTTTGGAGTATCCGTGGCGCAGTTAACCGATTCAGTTCAGTCTGACATGTTTATAGGGGTAAAAAAGTCAGCAAGCTTTTTAGTTTAGGCGAAAATTGAATACTTAGTAAAACGTTTTTACTTCGTTTTGGAGAGTTAAAACTATAATGAAGTTGAATTTATGCATATTATAGAAATAAAGGGTATATATAGAAATAAAAGGCTCCTTTTTCCCAGTTGAATAGGGAGGTCTTCAAAAGAAAAGAGGTATCTAGGTGGGTGAACTTTAAGTAAATTTTGGAGTATCCGTGGAGTATCGTTTTCATGCATTTAGTTATACAGTGGAATCCCATTACAACGAATACCAATGCAACGAAATATCCATTTCATTGAAATAATTTTTCAGTCCCAAATTAATTATCACCACATTGCTTGATTTCCACTACAACAAAATTCTCGTTACAACACTTAACAGCATCGTTCTCATGCATTTAGTTATACAGTGGTTACCCGTTACAACGAATACCAATGCAACGAAATATCCATTTCAATGAAATAAGCTTTCAGTCTCTAATTAGATACTATTACATTGCTTGATTTCCACTACAACAAAATTCTCGTTTCAACGAAAAAAAATTGCGGTCCTTTGAAAATCGATGCTTCGGGATTCCACCGTACAGTTATTTCAAATCCTCATGTCTTTTGACACAACTGCCAACTAATCTCACTGTCATTACATGAAACGCAGGAATAATAAAGATAATTCCAACAACAAAACCTTGATCAATCTCACTAAAAATAAGAACTTACATAAATGCCTTTGTAAAAACTCTGAGTTAGAGAACTCGTGAAGATAAAAATCACACACACAGGGAAAATAGATTATTAATACTCTAACATAAATATCATGGTCAATCCTAATAGCCACATAAGACTTTAGTAGGTCATAAAATCAAAGTCAATCATATCTTCGGACACGGCAACTAAAGTGTCAGTCGCATCTATGTATCGTTGAAGGGAAGTCATTGCAATGAATATAAAAACGAACAAGAAAAAAGTTATGTATTCCGTGAAAATAGATGATTAATATGAATGCTTTAACGTAACACTTTGTCCAAGTATTGTAAAAACAACTACTCTCTCCTTTCCTGGATAGCAAATATATAATTAAATGAGTGTTTTAATCCTAAATTGTACATCTTTCCACTTAATAAGAAGATATTTTACTGTTCTCTATACCTCTAGAAATTGGTGAAAGGACAACATTCTTTTTTTTCTGCCAGAAGATAATTTATGAGGCATTAGTTAGAGGATCATTGCTAGAGATAAAAATGGCGTTTTTCCATTTATATGATTGACTCATCTGTTATTCATGATCATAGACAAACTGACCAAAATTCCGATTAAACGAACTTTTGTAAACATAATTATATTTTTCAATATACTATTTTGCATACACAAAAGCTCAAAAAAGAAGTTTTTATTCCATAAAAGGAGTTATTCTGCAAATGTGGCAAGTTTATTTTCCTTTCAACAAGTAGCTTTCAAACGTTTATAGCCGCCATAGCACTACTTTTAAAGCATTCTTGATTTTATGTTTTTAAAATTTCTTCCTATCCTCTTATTAGTGTCGAAATAACATAACATTGCAATCTTACATAAAACCTAGGAATAAAAGTGGATAGACTTTCTACTTGGTTTCTGTAAAATACATTTACGGCGAATTTCAATTCGAATGAGCAAAGAATCAATTGAATTCTTTGCGCTAAAAGCTTTATTTAATGTTCTCATGTCCCGTAAAAATGTGATCAAATACATTAGCTTTTTAGAAAAGATTTTTACACAATGTACATTTCGTCATATGTAGTTATAATAAACTGGTTGGGGTGAATGGCGAAAGTTACTGCCTTTTAGTAGAGACATTCTATACATTGCATTTGCTTAACCATGTTTTGCTTTTGATGATAAAAACATTATATTTTTCACACACAAAGCCTTTGTGATTTCTTTTCATCCTTACAAGTAATATACGTATCAAAGGAACATTAAATGGATTGAAAAAAAAAGTATGAAGTAGATTTTTTCCCATCAACGGTTAGTGAAAATTAGAGTTTAATATCTAGTAGCAAATTACATAAGAAATATCTACGAATAATCTAAGATAATTCTTCTAAGAAGAGAAGTATTTATGAAAAGCAATAATGTTTGAATTTCTTATTGTCTAAATGTATTACTTATTCCCCAGTATTCATACAGTTTTTTATGATTACAACAGACATAAGTAAAGCATAAAACTTTAGTTGAAGGAAGAAAGTTTTTTGCCTGTTTTATCCCATGCACTACAGCAAATTTATAATGTACAGTGAATATATAATGGTCAACTATAACTTGAATGCGAGTTTACATAACCAATGTAATCTTTGTGCACGTTAAACTAATGCAAAGGTTTTAAAATCCCAACCGTATCACTTATGATTTTTTTTACCATACAAAGATCTAACTGAAATGTTCTAAAAAATCATCACAACAGAGAAAAAACATAAATGAATAAAAATAAATAAAGAACAAAGTATAACTATAATTTTCATATCCACAAGTTACGAATATCATTTACAGTTCGGGACCTCAGAGCCAGACGTAAGTAACACAATGGGAATTTTACAGGAGAGAAAAAAAAAAACTTTTTTCTGACGCATGAAAAAGATGAGAAGCGCGCTCTTTTAACCCTGGTAAAAAGTTTAATAGGATTGCTTTTAAAGAATTACTTTCAGATGGCTCAATGCGAAATAGGATTCTACATACAATGCACTAATAAACAGAAAATCGCAATATTTGGACTAACGTCAGTCTGACTCTGAGGTACAGAGCTGATCAAGTGACCCTCTAAGTAGCAACTCATTAACATCACAGAAGGTTTCACTTCAAATTAGATCCAGAAATAACTTTACCGTATAGTTTTACTCTTTCATATTTATTGCAAAACATTTCTATGTATAACATCGAGGGAAAAAATATTATACAACCTTTGATGACAAAGTTCGGCGAATTAATTTAGGACTGTAGTTCTGGCAACACTTGTGAAAACAAACGATGCACCTGCGTAGTGGCAGATATTGACAATCTGCAACCACAGTTGCTCAGTTGAGCGTCGTTTGTGTTCGGTGTAAAACTTGTTTCACGATGTGCTTGTTTAATCCGTTGGTTCTTAACTGAGATCAGGAATATGAATGAAAAAAAGAGAAAATTAAAGTCTGTTCAAACAGTTCCTCGCAAAAAAGAATGCACTGCAAATTAAATACCCACTATACTCGGCAGATCTTAATCCTCAAGACTTTTTCCTATTCCCCCAACTCAAAAGACTTCTTCCTATTCCCCCAACTCAAACTCGCTTTGAAAGGTAAGAGATTTGGTGGTATTCCTGACATCCCATGAAACGTGATGACGATTTTGAACTTTATCTTAAAAGAAGACTTTTTGCGAAGGTTATAAAACATGTCTAGCAGATCTCATCAGTGTATAACGGAAGGTGACTATTTCGAAAAGCAGTAAGGTAGCTTTCGTTACTATTTCAACTATGTTAATGTTATGGGACTATTCACGGAACTTTATTGTTAGAGGTTGTATTATAAATGCAGTTGAAAACAGAAAAAGTATTACAGTATTTCAAATATAAAACAATTTTAATTAGAGTAATAGTTATTTAAGGAAACTAAAGTTTAAAGAAAAAAAAAGAGGGAAAAATTGCAGTCGTCGAGAGTGGAACCCAGTATCACAGTCGTTTCAGGTATGTTTATTGCATCAGTATTTCCAACATATTTCCCTTGAAATCTAAAGTTTTAAAACCTAATACTTCTATTTTTCCTTACATTACACATGGATTTTCTAGTGGAGCCAAAATTTGATGTTAAAAAAATACATTTCAATAAAGAGTCAATTTAACTACAGGCTGCAGAAAGGTTTCGAAACAGCAAGAAGCGTTCCTATTTCACTTAATTTATTAACATGTAATGCGCGATAATGTTCTAAGTTTTCGATTGCCCTGGCTGGGCCAGAACTCTGGTTCAGTTAGTTAACAGTCGAACGCTCTACCGATTCAGCTAGTCAGCTCTGTCGCCCACAGCGAAAGTTGAACTTGTGAATTTGACCGAAAAACTCAGTCCTGTGCTTTTAACACAGTTTTTATTACAGAAAAAAAACATATTTAGACCATGGGTCTATTTTTCGTCATTAGCCTGCACGCGATACGTTTTAAAATGAGGGGTAAATCAATGAAATTAATCAATAATGGATTGATCAATGAGATTGATCAATCAAATTGACCAAAGAAAATCTCGTGTAGCAACAAAAAACTGACTTCAGAAATAATATATCATATAGCATGATTAAATGGCCTATTAAAATTAAATTCATTACCCAAATTTTTGCAATTATCGCTTTTTGAATCAGGAAACACTTAAATTAATAATATATATTCCAACTGAAGCATAAGCGTTTCCCATTTCGAAAATTCACAAATTGCACTAACATTGTTGCAATCCTTGATGTCTGAACCTACTAATGCATCTATAATCCATAAAGTTCTGAGATTTAGAAGTCAAGAGCTTGACGAAAAGAAGCCAAGGAACAGAAGAGGAGATAAATGGTTTGGACCAGATGTTTGGGATTAGAAGTGTTTCTTGAAAGCCACGAATGAAAGTCATTACTCATTTCACTTCAGATTCTCCTAAAGCTCCTTCGACTTCCAGTAATTAGCTCTTTTGTGCAATGTCTAGAGAGGGCTTCTGGTAGTTGGTTTAATTCTAGGCCTGGTGACCATAAGAGAGGTAATATTGGTTTCTATGGCATTTCATTAGTAAGTATTTTGTGGGATTCCTTGTAGCTAAATGTTGAGGTTTTGTTGAAAATACAAACTTTATTGCAGTTTAAAACTGTAGGGTTAAGCTTCCGTAACTATTTAAAACACAATAATTAACCCTTTTCATTACATTTATTTTCGTTAGAAAATGTAAAACCCGAACTTAAAAACATAGTATGTCTACAAAGACATTTAAAAAAAATATCTTGCAACAAATTTGAACTAACAAAACAAAACTACTATCCATTCATAAACAGTAGGCTGATAGGCATTGTTATAAATTTGGCGCCAGGTTTCAATGGTACAAGTATACGTGATGGTAGTTCAGTTTTAATGTTCTTGTAGTCACTGGAATACGAAGCTATTTCTTGACGAAACTGTAAAAAAGAACACCGATATTCTTCCTGTGACAGTCACAGGTCCAAATTAACGGTTAATAGCGGTAAGAAATTCCTGATATTCCTTCAAGCACTGAACTTGAAAACTCTTCAGCTGTATACAAAATCTTAGATGATCGGTCATTATTGGAAACTGTTCAATCTATAATGTTTGATGCAATGCATGGCCGAATAATGGTGCTCACAATATTTTCGAGCAAAACTGGGCCGTGATAATTCACATTTGGCTTGCCGTCATGATGGGCTTGAAATTGCACAGAAGAGTGTCTTCAAACTGGTTCACACCTCATATAGTTCTGAAAAACATTTTCTATAGTTTTGAACGATTTGGATTACTTTTTTTTAATAAAGATATTCCTCTTCATTGAATCAGTTACGAGGCAATACAACTGCTTAATCGGTCGCAAAGAGCAGAAGATATTTTTTTTTCAATTTGAGCCCGTTTCATGGCAAAATGAAGGGAGCTATTTAAAAGGAAAGTGCATCGCTAAATGGTTAAAAGTTTTGAATGAAACAACTGAAAGATCAGTTAAATTAATTGAAAAATGTAACCAAAATTTTATATAATGTGAGACAAAAACAGAATTCATTTTACAAACAGTCCAAGACAATAGGAAGAAATATCTTAAACGCAATTGAGAGACTAAGTGGGATACTAAGTGAGAGACTCAAGGGAAAATTTTCTAAGCATTATTCCGTTCTTATTCAAGGTAAAAAAACTTTAGTTGATACAAATTAATTAAAAACTTTAGTTTTGGTGTTACCTCACTGTAAAAATATTTTTTTAAACCTAGGATAAAAAATGCGTTGGGTACAAAGCAAAAATCGATGTTGGCGGAAAGAATCTTAAAAGCTAAAATTCAACGTCCCTGAGGCACGCGTTATTATTGTCCAAATCAAATCAGATTTTGCACACGTTAATTTTTATTATAGAGTCACAAAACAGCGGGGGGAGGGGGGGCGTTTTCTATTTGATTTCAAACAAAAACCAAAAAAAGAAAACTTTTACACATAAAAAAGGAACACCCTAATATATATACAACATACATTCGTATGATTTAAGGTTAACATACATCTCATTTTCTTTATATAGATTTTACTCAAATACGTTCACTGCTTTAAGGTTTAAGCAAGTGGTTTACATCCAATCTCAATGAAGCTGGATCTGCTTAGACAGTGTGATAAATTGGGTGCATTAGGATTAATCTTCCTAGCTTAAGGACTCGCCCGAGATAACAAAGGATAACTTCCCCTTAGATTCTCGCTTTGTCTCCGAAGAGTATTAGTTATTGGGAAATTGTTAGTAAAGCCGATAGTTGGAAGGAGACTAATTCTGGTAAATGTACTCTTCCCAACACACTGTCATTAGAGTAACGTTATTTTCTTCCCTATTTCCTCTCTTTGGCACTTACAGCTTTGAAACACATGATAATTGCTGTTATCTTTTCTTACTTTGACAGGTTCTTCTTCCTTTCTGAATTTTTCAGGATACACTATTACGGAATTTTTTTATAATACTTTGACGGCAGTACATAGTTTCATGACCACGTTTGGGAATTTTGAAATTTATGGTTGATGCAGGGGAAGAAGGGATAAAATGAAATACTGCGGCAAAGTAAATTTCAGCAAAAGTCAGTTTGCAACGCTATCTAACAATAAAGTTAACTATGTTCTTAAACACATAGTTAATTTCAGTCAAAAAAAAGAAAGAAAGAAAGAAAGAAAAAAGTGGCTTTAAAGATCAAGATATGTGCAAGTCCTCATGAGGATTTGATGCCCATATTAAAATGTTTTCTATAATATCAAATATACGTAAATTTTAACTGTGCAATGATAAATTCTTTAAATTATACATTAAATACTAAATGTAAACTACTCAAGTCAATGGCAGTACTTAATAGACATTTTTGAGCTTAAATGTTCGAGTTTAAATATTAATACAACTTGTCATTGGCACGAAGGGAAAAATGAAATAGTTCACTTCTTTTCCTTATTCATGTAATTTTCAAATCGCTTACATATTTATTTATTAATTCAAAGTTTATTCATCCATTTATTTATTTTCTTAGCCATTCACTATTCATTCACTCATTTTTTTTCTCATATATTAATTCATTTACTTATTTATTTATTTACTTTTTATTCATTTATTCACCCATTTGTTTATTTACTCATTTTTTGATGAAAAATAATTTGAATGACCAGATAGAAAATTATTTATTGAAAAACTGTTTTACTTCTTGCTTTTTTTTAGATTCAAATTTACTGCCAAAACAATTAACGTATTTCAAAGCAAGTTTTATTACAAAATGCATACATCATTATTTATGTACAAAATAATTTAATTTCAAAATAAATGTTCAACTTGCTAATTTTAAAAAGGCTAAGTTGCTTTAACTATTTCACTTTGGCTCAAGTTTCTCTGCGAAAGAGCCACCTAAGAGTTAAAAAGCAAAGAGTCTACTTTCATTTTTAAAATTGAATTTTTCCAGATAAGTTTCTGACATTCAGGAAAAAGAATATGATGGTGAAAATACATATAGGGTGCGGCTACAACATCACTTAGCTTGAAATCGTCAGCTGTGTCCAAGCTACTATTGATGAGGACTCCGTGAAATCAACGAGGGCACTCGCCAATGAGATGCAGGTTGATGAAACTAGCGTCCAACGCAACGTGTAGTTTATGAGGAGCTCCGTAACAAATCACACGTGATGCGGAGAGGACAGTTCGTGTCCGAAAGGATCAAGGTCAGCCGTCCGACCAAGCCAAGCGCCTACTGAACAAGCTCAAATACCCCTAGAAGTCAAGACTGCTCTTGTTTCTCAGCTGAGAAGAACTTTTTTCAGGAACAGAAGATTAAATTGAGATAAAATTCTTAAGACTCATCCCATTACCGCCTGGTTTGCCCATGACTAACCCGTTTCAACAGCAGCGTACAGAAAGTAGTTACTGCCGATAGTGAGTTCATTGAATGATATTTTCCTTCATGTTTCTAGCCATCATGTTGTTATCAAACACCAGCCGCACCTTGTAGATAGTACATAAAATGTTTTGCACATCGTTTTAATGTGTTATTTATTTATCCCTTAAATTAGTTTGAAAACAATAGTAGTAAAATGTAAGTTAAGTAGCATTTATTTGCCTTTTTAATATTTTTGTAATGAATAACGATAACTAGTAATACTTTTTTGTTTTTTTTTATATTGGTGATTTCCTAGCAGCTAGATTTTACATTGTACGTAACTAATTTTTACTGTTTTGGTATTGTTTACACCGAAAGAGCTGTCGGACACTGAAAATAACGGACAGTCGGACGTCGGTTAACAAATTTCTTCACAGTCGAGACGTCACTGTATATGAATTATTAACTCACTCAAGGATATTCATTTGTACTTCTTCAAAAACAGCTAATGACTCAATGACCAGACAACACATGATTCAGACAATTGGAGACCAGCTCATGCTTAAAAGATTCATGTTTTAAAGCATTTAGCTTTTCATTTTTTATTCTGCTTAAATATTCAATCTAAATTCACATTTAGTGAGAAACTGACAATTACCACACTATTACGCAATACGTAAACAATCTAATGTAATCATTGCACAACGTTCCAACCACAAGATTTCTATTAAAATATTTCATCAGCCCTAGATCGCTAAACAGCTTGATCTACAAATTGTTTCTTTTTTATTCCAATTAACTTCATTTAGTTTTATTTTTTGCATGTTTATCATTAGTTTCATCCTAATTTTACTGTGCAATCATGCTCATTTTTTTCCGCTGAAATTAAGTACAAAAAAAAAAAAAATACAAAAAAAACAGTTCCACGATTTTACTAGCATTTGGGGGGAATTTAAAACACATTTCTTCAAACATCTCTGAAATTCATTTCTGTTGATGATTCGTTTTGCATGCCCGCGCCAGCATTTCACTCTAAATGCACCCCCCCTCCCAAAAAAAAAGCCTTTTTTCTTTCCGTTCTTCTAGCTTTGTTAGTTTACGTAGTTCCTTAGTCCAACCCAGACAAATACAGCGAAATTCCGATTAAATCTCTCAACACATAATCCGATTTCTCAGACGAAAAAAGGAATTCCATCAGGCCAATGTCTCAGCTAGTATTCTTTGTTCAGTATCCTTTTCCTCTCGGTGTTAAAAGCTTTTAGGCCCACATCCGATTTCCGTTAAACCGAATGTCATCAGACGGTGAGACAAATTCCCGCATTAGGGAGAAATCTTTACAGCTTAAAGGGCGACTTGAGACAACAGACGACACCTTTGGGCATGCTGTTTCTTGCGCTGAATATTTATCGGGGAAGTACTACATCTGATCACTGAACCAGATCATGCGAAGAACTAATGGGGTGAAGAAAAGACGATAATTTTACTCCATGAACGGAAGAACTTCAGTTTTGAGATTAATATAGGGTCTTAATGGGCTCGCATGGTAAGTCTTGATGCTTCTCACAGGGATTTTCATTTGGGAAAGGTAATAATGCGTGCATTTTCAAACCATTAAAAATCTTAGAATGTGCAGTATGATAATGCTGGATATTTGAAGACTTATTACAATGTAACGGTGCTTACACGTGGTAATAGCTTCCGAAGTTAAAAGAAAAAAGTAATGTCTTCGACCAAGAAGACGATCAAAAATTTAAAAAATTCCTAAAATATTTATGTTTCTCAGTTTTAACTAATGCTTTCAAAAATATAGCAATTAGTAGAACATAACAGGACATGTGTGTTGAAATATTAAACGGGAAAAACCACATCCACGTGAAACACATAGTCAACCTAGCCTAATGTGTGCACCAGTAGAGTTACATCTTACGAGGCGTATTTTGGATGTGCTGTATAAAAACACGTGCAAATTACGTCAAAATACGCAGTCGCAGAGGAATGGCTACGCAGTGGACTCAAAATACGATAAAACCAGCAGCCATCACCTCCCTGCGATCTTGTTTTAAGTTAGAAAGAAATTAAATATACCCTTCTATAACACAGCGAATAATATAGTTAATAAAATGATCATTTATTTTAATGGTTTTTAAATCCAATTTGTTAACTGATTATTAGCTAACCAAACTAGTCAGCTAATAAGCTACTGTCATTAGCTAAACCCAAAGAAGTTTTTCGAGTATGTTTTTAATGAAAAACGTCCTAATCTACGCATTACTTTAAGTCCCGAAAACTTTTATCTTAACTTGTGCTGGAGGTGTAATGCGAAACGGAAATACAGGGCCGAAAAAACGGTTTGAATGAAGCTAACAGTATTTTCGTTTATTTGCGCACCATTGCGTTTCGAACGGAGCGAACGTTTGGATTTGAAAACCAAATAACTGAAACTTAACATTCAGTCATGATTTAATTAATTAAAAATTGACATATAAACAAAGTTTGGAACCATTTAAAATTAGAAAATTTATTTCAAGTGATCTAACACAAAGGTAGGAATGAAACACCTCATAAAATTTGAAATTCTGATCACAGTTTGTATTCACAATATTTGCGATAAATATTGCGTTCTATAACTTCATGATAACAAAAAAAAAAAAAAATCAGGTGCAAATGGTGAATATGTGGTTTAGTTCCAACGGTTTAAAAGACTTTTGCAAAAAATAGTTTTGACAGCAAAAATTTTGAATGATTATGTTATAATTGTGTAGTGAAAAAATATTGTAACATGAGACTTTAAAAAAAAAAAACATTAAAAAAATATGAGTGCCGAAGAATGTTCTATTGTGTCAACCAATTTTAAAACGTAAATATCAAATAAGAAAAATTGTAGTTGCAGCTATAGCTATTCAGTTTTTTTTTTTTTTTTTTTTTTTGCGGTTTTAATCACTTCACTTATTTCTTAAATGCATAATTGTGTAGTTCTTCTTTCAATTAATTTTTGAAAAGTTAAGCTTTAGGGATTTTTTTCTTTACTGTTTTGTAATACATATCTATATTTTCTTAATAAATTTCAAATTAAATTTATTTGGAGCATGTGTCTATAAATAGGTAATTTTCCTTCTCAAGACTATCGTAAATTGAACCTTTTACATTTTACATTTCCTTCTTTTTTTTTCAAATTTTTGCTTCGATTATTTTAAATTCATCGTCAACTGCATTAGTTTTTGATTTTCTCATCAGTTCGGTTATTTATTTATAATTTCAAAAGCAAAACTATACAAGCAAAAAAAAAAATATTAACTTTCATCTTTTAACAAAAATTTCAAATTTCATAGAATGCTATCAATTTTATGCACAATAAAAGAAAGCTATTATGCTTAAATATGTTGTCTTATGTAAATGGATACATAATGAGGGTAACACACTATTCAAATATGAAATCAGCTACAAACACATTTCTGTAAAATTAATGGTCAAACTGTTTTAATATAAAAGCCATTTAAAACATCCGTTACTAAAATTTATAGCTATTTAAATTTGTCCTCTAATCACGTTATAAACTGCTTACATTAAAGATTAATACGCCTAACTTATGTCTCCTCTAGAGACCGTGAGATACTTAACATTGGCCTTTGTTCTTCAGAAAATTTATTGCTGGCAGAGTAGACCAATGGACCAGATAAAGTGGGACACTAATGGCGCGAGGAGAAATCGTATAAATTTCCCGGTAAATGCATTTGTTTCTCTCGGTCTCTATTTGCGGTTATTGTTTGTATAGTTTGTGTGCTTTCCTAAGATGATTCTGCTGTTACTGGTCCACAGATGGTCTTGTTTGTAAATAGTTTATGACATGGAAGTGTTATTTAAGAGTAGAAATAAGAGTAAAGTTACAATGACCACATAATTCCTCAACTTTAAAGAGAACAAACGTGCTATGATATTGCCATTCGAATACAAAACATTAGTCATTTAAGCAGTGTAACAGTAATATCGCTGAAATACACAATGGGGCTGTTTCCTTCAGTCAAAAGTAGTACTTTTTGTCACTGAAATTGATGGAATAAGCAAAAAAAAAAAAACAAATAAATAAATAAATAAATAAAATGAAATAAAATAACTTGGACTCAGAAAATACTTTTATTTTCCCTACAGTTATTTTTTAATTCATTTTTCAAAATGTCCGATTCTTCAAACAAGGCGTGGTCTTCATGACGTCACAAATGATGCACTATGGCGCATTTTCCTACCGCATTTCCACGTTATGATAATCAAGAAGCGAATTACAATTGCGCTCTACGCTTGATCTCAAACATATCGTTGCCAATACACGTGAGTATGCGAATTAAATATTTTGGATCGTGAATGGTGACACTGAATGGCATTTCATCATTTGTGATGTCATAGGCAGAACCGTTAAACGAGGAACGAGCACCGATTTAAGTATTTTTTAAAAATATTAAACTTAAAGAAATTATTTAAAAAATTATCAGATTCTATTTTTTAAAGCGTGCTCTTTCAGAAAAAAATACTTTTAAAATTTTGGAATCGACCCCATTACAACCGAAGCAGAGAATACCATTTTCAACACTCTTTTTTTTTTTTTAAACTATGTCTGCGTTGCAAAATACTTAAAATGAGCAGTTTTGCAACTGATTGCAAACCGAAGTGCAACCGAAGAAACAAATACCATTTTCAACATATTATTTTTATTATTTCTGTGTTGCAAGATCGTAAAATGCACAAATTAGCAACTGATTTTAAACTGAGTTTCAACCAAAGCCATAAAACGATTGAAAAATGAATAAAAAACAAAAATACAAGAAATGAAATTTTTTTTTCTAATATTGACAATTTTTACATGATTCAAGGCTATAACTCGCGAAACATCATCGACATTGACAAATTGAAACCAAATTCGAAAATTCACTTTGATCGAAAAATTTTTGTCGGCAACGTATGATATGTCGCCAAGTTGATGACAAAAATTTGGCTATCAAACATCCGACCACAAGCAAAAAAAGAGATGCACATTTAGATCCCACTCAGTGCCTCGATGGCAAACCGCTTTTGAGCATTGCGAGCATATGCACATACTGATGTCACGAGAATATTCGTGATAAATAACTCGTCCGATCGTCAAAATAAGTATTTCGGCTGCCTGTACGTTCTCAGGTACATGTGTTCGATCGGGGGGGGGGGGGTTGAAAAAAACTACTCATCATTTATTCGGGGGTGAGTAAAATGACATTTTAGGCCAAAGTGTGTGGAGGGGGGGATTTCTTACAGAAGCAGTACTTCCTTAACTGTGTAAAAGAGAGCAAAAGAGAGAGAATTCCAAAGCTGTAATAGCATTACGCCAAGATCTTAATTTTCATCGTTTGAGCCGAAACTTATCTTCGAAACTTATCTTTTCTACAACACATACTCAGACGCATTCAATAGGCAATCTCCATGAATTCAATGTATGTCACAAACTTTTGAAGGATTTCCGTGAGAATCCAGCATTTTGAATAAGTTGACGGTTTATATTCTTCTTAGTATGCCATATATGTGCGCAGTCATTTTAGCTGCTCCTAAGATGCAATCTATAAGTTTCGTAAATATTTTCCTTTTATTCATAGGATTCTGTCTGACCGCGATAGAGTTTTTGTCTGATGTCAATAGAAGTTCTTTTCAAAACTTTTATAATGGTATGTTATTCCTTGTTTGGATAGAGGCCGTGGGGAACCTGGTCTGTAAAGCGTTGAACTAGAAACTGGAGGGACCTGGGTCCGAGGCCAATCGGTCGAAGATCATCCGGGTTCGTAAAGGGTGACAAGGGTACGTTAAATATGTTCGTGGTCACAAAGTCCTCCAAGTTCCCATTCCAAATCAATAGGGGAAGCTGCTGAACCCAAGGACAAAATTTACTTTTAAATTTTTTTCTGGTGTCTGGGAATGGATAATCGATCGGAAACAATTTCCGGCAGAATATACAACTTATTATCTCATTTGGGAATTTTTGTCAGGTCAAAATCTCAAAGCTTTCAACCTCTAAAAACATTTCTTAAAAACCATCTTTTTTGTCCGTGGGTACAACAACCCGTTCACCCCTCGGACAGGTGCTTTTGTACCCATGGACAAGTAAAAGAAATACATATAAATAAATCTGAGGAACTCAGTTATACTCAATACATTTTCATAAACCATTTTCTGTTGAAAAACGTCAAACATCCATTGAAAATAACATTAAATAAAATATCCAACAGAAATTAAACTTTGAAAATTAATCGAAGGTTTTTCACCTTTTTTTTAATTTTAACATTAGTGAACTCTTTAAAATAGTTATTATTCTTCAGAGAGTTAATGATGTTATGAATAATTAATATGTTTTTAAGCAAAAAAGTAACTAGATTCATGACATTATGGCTCTCTATGTACCTGCATAATAACCTTAATTTATAAGCAAATTGAAACCTTTTACCAAAATTAATCCATTACAAAAAACTCAGTTTAGATTAAACAAACAAAAATCTAGAAAAGTCGACTTCAAATGAAAACATGTGGGATTGACGGCCTGTAGATATTACAACAGTTGGGGTTACTTCAACACTATATCTTCAAGCTCTACTTCACATTCATCATCATTGTTGAAAGCAAATTTCGGACTCTTATGACAAGGCACCATTTTGGGGTAATTCACATTGTAAGAAGACTCAGGTGTGACCCAAGGAGACGAAAAATTGCTGTCCGTGGGTACAAAGGCATGCCATTTTGCTTTTGAAAGGCAGTCACATCGACAGCACCACAGTTTTACAACAATAAATATCAAAAACAAAACCTTCAAAGTATAGGGAATCATGATACCTACAACAAGAATGAATGATACAATCAACGACAGACGAAAAAAGAGAGAAATTGCTCTTTTTTTACTTAGATCCTACTGAAACAGAAAAAAATGTGATAGAATCTAAAATGTTCGTTTGATGGCGTTGAAACTTTCTGGGGTAATGGAGAAGGCTGTGACACACACTTTGAACCCCGATTAGGATCTCTCTGACGATATCCAGAATTTCCCGACCAACGTCCGTAGGTGCAATCGTCCGTGGGTACAACAGCTTCCCCTATCTCTGGGGCTTCTATATCAGCGGTTTTCGACTAATCGTCTGAACTTAGAAAATAGAGCTGTCTTCACAGCCCATCCAACTGGTCAAACCACGTCTAGTTTTAGGTATGGGGGACCCTAGAGTGTGTGAAGTAGTCCTGGATTGTGTGTACACAATTGAATAACGTGTATCGAAGTATACACACTCCATCTGTTAATTGTAAATTTTGTATATTTAATGATCTTTCAGTAATATTCCATATTACAAATTTTGGACGTGTGGCTATTTTACTGGCATTTTTACTATTTGCGTGTTTTATTTATGAACTACACAGATGTTCTGTCTAAACTCAACTGCGATTTTTATCTGACTACAGTCGAGCCCTCTTATTAAATATAATCTATATATATCGGTTAATAGATTTTCCCGTTTAATGTAATTAGTAAAATCATAGAATTATTGAAAAAGCTAAGCGCAGATGATTTTAAGAACAATATTTCAGTTGCTTTTAATAAGAAAAAAAAACTTGTTATTGTTTTTATGCTGAAATTTAATGACAAAAGGCAGTTTCAAAATGAGCAGTTGAATAGGGTCTTTAACCAAATTTCCAGGGTCTGCTTATACAGCAAAAGCGGCCAAGAAAAGCTTTTTTTTTTTTTAATTTACAACCAAATTCAAGATTAAATAATTTTATTTAGTTGTTTTATTTGAGTTTAAGCACTCTCCCCACTCCAAAAATTTTGTCCCGAGTTTCAAGTCTTAAAGGCTATCTCTCTTCTACTATTTTAAAATTTATTTACAACAACGTCATCTCTAAGATAATTGATTATGCAAGTGGCATCTGGTTTGACAATGTTCCTAGATCATCTTACAGGCTTCTCTCTTCAATGCAAAGGCCCTTTCTTCTCAAAATTGCTAAATGTTTCAGATCAGTATCAACTGATGCCCTCAATGTTCTCACCGGTATTCCTCCTCTCCACATCCATTTGAAATACACCGCTATCACTTTCAAAACTAAAAGACTCCGCATCAACTCAGTTTTGAACGACCATACCATTCAAGCTGATGATTACGATTTAACTTCAAGGAATCAACATAACTACAACAGCAATCTTCACCAATTTATTCTTCCACTCACTATCACTGAATCAAATGATGATTCTACTATTAATGTTTATACGGATGGTTCCAAGACAGATGCAGGTACAGCATGCGCTTTCATCGCTATGAAGGAAATGGACATTATATTTTCAAGTTCTAAGACCCTTCGTCCAAACAACTCTGTTTTTCAGGCCGAAATCCAAGCCATACATCTCGCCATCGATTGGATTCATGATCATTTCTCTATGGATCACTTTACTAGCAATAAATTCCACATCAGGTCCGATAGCTTATCGGTCATCAAAGCCCTCCTCAACTATGAACCCAAGTCAATGCTCATTTTTCAACTCCAGTCTAAATTAATTAATCTCCGTCATATTGTCACTATCTCCTGGATAAAAGGCCACTCCAACAATAATGGAAACGACTTTGCCGACCAACTCGCTAAAGATGCCACTAACTCAGCCACTGACCTCATTACTCCCTTCCCAATGAGTCAACTCAAAAAAGACATCAATCAATTTCTCCTCAAAGACTGGCAATCATACTGGGACCATTCATCTAATGGTCGCTGGACGTATGATTTTTTCAACACTGTCTCTTTGTCTCGACTCCAAAGTTCTCCCTTAAACCAATTCACCACTAACCATGGGCTTACCCATTCTTACCTCCACGCAAGAAACCTCCTTGAATCTCCCTACTGCATTTGTGGGGAACTTGGAGACTTTGAGCACTTCTTCTTCCACTGCAGATTTACCTCGAATTTCCATGTTGTGATTTCAAGTAATTTAAGAGCGCAATGGAAGCGTTTCATCTTCATCGATAAAGAGGCCTACAGGAAAGCTCTTTCGCTTATTAACTTTCTTTTCCAAAATAAGCAACTTCTTTTTCCCGCCTTATCATAGAACTGATACTGTTTGGCCATTGTATTCAGTTTATATGTAGTCACGATTTTTTTTGTAACCAGGATCATGTGTCTCTATATGTTTTTATCATGTAATTATGTTTTTGTTTTCTAATTAAATAAACACGTACGTCGTTCAGGGCAAACCAAACCGAGAAGATCTTGCAATCATTCGGGCCCTGAAGGATGGCGTTTACCCCTACTAAAGTTTACTTGTGCTTTTTTCACTGTCGTTATCAGCATTAAAAATTATATTTTATCTTCATATGCTGTAACTAGTTCGTACAGTTACTCTTCTTTGATTAAAGAGTTTATGCATGTTTTTCGGAGAACTAACAGACGATCTTTCCAAAATTTTTACAGTCCCCCATTTCCCTTCATTACACTCAGCTTGCCTTTGTGCGCATATCTTACGGATTCTATAATTTTAATTCGTGTATATCTTCCAGTTGACGTAGATGCACTCTAAGTTTAAAGATGTATTTTAATTCTCTATGTATACTTCATGAATTTTAACAAACGTTTTATATACACATCATTAATAATATTTTACTGTATTTCCGATTAAACGAAAATATTTTAGAGACTCTTTTAATACACAGTAAGAAAAATGAATTAAAATGTAGAAAACACAGTGCTCAGATAATGAATAAATGCATAATAAAAATTTATTTTTAACCAGCTTTAACCGAATGCTAAAATTAATTTATTACGAACAGTGAGTTTGTTTAATAAATAGCTCAAATTAGAGAAACCATGCATAAAATTACATTTCTTGAAACTTACAAACTTAATTTATTAATATTTCCAAACAAATTCAAAGCGTAACTTCTATGAAATCGGCCAAATTTCGTTACTTTGCACTAATCTCATCAAAAAATTATAAAGAACATGATTGGAGAAAGCAATTCATTAATTAGAAATTCAGACAACTTAGACGTTAATAACATAAAAGCTTTCGGAAATCCAATAGGAAATTTTAGTGTATTTAGTAAACATACGTAAAGACCAATAGTTTCTAAATATGCACTTGGGTAAACCCTTCAGTATCCTATGTAATGCATAGTGATTACCTGCTATCTAACTGATTTACCAGCGTTTAAAGTAGTCACGCAATCTTGCGTGAACTATTTACTGGATCACGATAACTTTTTACGAGGGAATTAATGTCACGCTTTACACACACTGTACTTAACCAATAAAAATCATTTTTATGAATCTTTTATAATTTTAAGTAATTTGGAATTTTCATGTCTAATCAAATACGATGCAATGATATTTAAAAAAAAATACATCATCTTCAGTTGTTACTGCATTAAATGTCTCGAAGGAAATGTGTAAACTGTCTAAAATTCCACACAAAAAATAAACCATAAGCAGTAGTCTTTTTATAACTGCTTCAATTGATCCTCCTCCCTCTAACTTAAATTCTTAATTTAATACCTGATATATTTTAGGGATCAGACTTTTTTTATATGTTGTTGTTACTTATGCCACTCGGGAACCCGAGCCCGAGTAGCGATGTTACTCGATTTTAAGGCAGAGAGGTTATGGCTTCCGTTTTAATCGAGCGCCTATTTCTAGGTGGAAGTCTGGTTTGGCTCAGACAACACGATAAATGGCAGCACTATCTACGGACAGTTCGATAATTTAGAACCAGACCAGAAGTCGAATAACTTATGGTCTAGCACTTCCAGAGGTATCGTTTAACTTGGAGGACATTTTGCCCACGAGTATATTTAACGTCGCCCAGTCACTATTAATGACGCCGACCACTGAGGATCGAATCTGAGATCCTCCGGTCACAAGTTTCGAGGCCTTACCGATGAGGCCACCACGGCCCCTATTTTTTGTATTTGGTTGTGTAATTGATTTGGACGAAAAAATGTTTATAAAAAAATAAGATTTGGTTTTGTTCAAATTAAGACCGCAATGCGAAAAATGGTCAAAAGAGATGGCTTACGTTATTTGCTGTCTATATACCAGGGTTGGTCCAAAAGTAAGGTTCCCATCAATTTTACAAATATACAGCACTGTCTATTCTCACTCAAATATACCATTCAAATGTACATCGTTGGAAAGAAAAAAGTTTCTCTCTTTTTATACATAATCACCATCTTTTCTGTGCATTATTTTCAATGCTGCCTTAACTTCCATATCGAGTGTCACAGAATTCCATCGCCATAGTGTGACATGACAGCCAACAAACCACTCCATTCGTGATTGCAGTTCGGAGCTCGAGTCTAGTGATTACCACTTGTTTCCTAAGTTTAAGGAACACTTTGATGGCCAACGTTTCCGGAACGATGACGAAGTCAAAAAAGGGGTGAAACTTTTGTTCAACGGCGGTGGAATTCTGTGACAGTTGATACAGAAGTTAGGTCACCGTCGACAATAACGCAAAGAAAAAGATGACGATTACGTATAAAACAAGAAAAACGTTTTTTTCCTTTTCAGCGATGTAAATTTCAATGAGAATAGACAGTGCTGTGCATTTGTAAAATTGATGGAAACCTTACTTTTGGATCAAAAACGTAGGTTTTTTTATTACCGGATAGAGTTCAGCCTCCCAGCATGTGAACAATAACCAAAGCACATTATCAAATATCATGCCGTGGCATGAGTTTCATTGTTGAAACAAGCACGTTACTCAATCATTGGCTGTTAAATATATGAGGATATCTGAAAAATCAAAAAAAGAAAGAATGACTTTCCGCATCGAAAGGATATGCCTTAATTTTGATTTTTAACTCATGCTGTCAACGATTTATTTAATATTTATGTTTTAACTGAACATAGTTTAAAATAATAAAATAAAAGATTATTGAAATTTATAAATATTCCATAATATTTTATACACGAAGTATTTTTGAAAAGTTATGTACTTTGCTAATATAACTAACATATTTTTACTTTCTTTTTTACGAAATTGCCGGAGGTATTTTTCTGGAACTACAAACTAGGAATGTAAATTTGTGTACACATGTTCAAAAAATATGTAATACTAATTACGAGGTTAAGCTTGAACTACTTAAATAAACATGAGCTTAATTTTCGCTTTTTCCACTTTGCAGAACCAAAAAAAGAAATTATCTACCGTGGTAATTATGCATATAATGCCTTGGAGGCACGGTATTTCAAATTTCGTGCAGTCAACCACGGAGAGTAAATGTGAATTTGAATATTGCACAGAAGAAAAAGAGGAAATAATGAGAAGAGATATAAAATCTTTGCGATTTTTCAAGATTTGGACGAATTTGAATTTTAAGGCCTGATAAGAGCTTGGACATTTTTACATCGCGTAATGCAAAACGTAATGGGAACTGTAACATCAAAAGTAAGATTCGTCACATTTTTACATCAAGAACAGAATTTCGTTTTCCCAAGTTGTAAAGTTTGAAATAAATTTAAATATTGTTTGAATCTCTAATGTAATTTGTTGCAAATTTGCTGATTTATATTCATGACGGCGTAGAAAATAAGAAAGATTCTGATTTTACACTGCATTTAAGGCAAGAATAAACCATTTGGCAGTCTTGTTTTACGGTTTAAGAAAATACGTAGCAGAAATTGATTATGCATATTAAAATAATTATAGTTGTTGAACTTTTATTTTTTGCGGTGTCTAAAGTCTATTTTCAAACTATTTTCACTGAAATTAATTTTTATGCATTAAAATCAAAGTCCTTTTGGAATGCGGTATATATATATATATATATATATATATATATATATATATATATATATATATATATATATATATATATATATATATATATATATATATATATATATATATATATATATATATATATATATATATATATATATATATATATATATATATATATATATATATATATATATATATATATATATATGCCTTCGCTCGATCGAATCGAATCACGCTGCAAAATTTTGTATTTGTTTTTAAACAAAATGTCAAATATTGTAAATGATCAATATCAAAACAGTGAGCATCTATTTTACTTTTTTATTTATTTCTTTCTTTATTTTTTGACTTAATCATTATCATGGTCTTAACATTTTCGTACAATTTGCTTCTCTAAAAGAAATTTTACTCCTCTAGAAATGTTTGAGAAAAGGAAAAAATTCCCAAATATATCCGTGACTGTAAGTCATGGAATACTTTTTCGTTATTTGGAAAGATTTGGTTGAAAAGTTTTATTTAAATTTACCAAAAGAAAGATTTCAAATAATCATAATGAATGTTTTAGAGGTAAAACACTTAATATTTTTTATGCTCGCAATTATTATTCTCTCTTTGCCCCTCAAAACCGTAAAATATAAATTTCAATACTTGAAAACGAGTGCGCATTTCAAACTCAATTACCTACAACCGAAATTTGAACGAATGTATCCTAGCTTCAAAGGAACAAAAGGATATTTTATTCTTAAATATCTGGCTGATACACTGAGGTGACGATATTTTTTTCCTGAAAAAATGAGTTTTGAATGAATGTAGCGAAAACTAAAAACGGCGCAAACTGGAAATTAAAAAAAATAAAATAAACACTCACAAAAAGCTTTTAAAATAAAGAATTTTTACAACGGCAAATGGTTTCAATATTATGTGCCTAATTTTGAACGAGTAATTTGTTTTTAAGCATTTGAAAGAAGTGTCTTTAAAATCAGACGAAAAATGCATACGTAAAATCTTATTCGTAGTTACTGGAAGAAATGCGTACCAATAGCTGAAGAAAATGTTACTTCTTTAAATATGCATCATGAACAAACCTTACTCTTTGAATATATTTTAAGATTGTACTGAAAAGAAAAAAATGCAATAATGCCTATCAATAGTGCCTTGAGGCTGGGTATTTTAAATTCTTTCGTGGAGAAAATAAATTACGCAAATGGCGTTGACAAAAAGTTGAACAAATTTCAAAGTTATGAATAAAAGGATTTTCAACTTCTTAAATAACAAAAATGCTAACTTTGATTGTCCATTTCAAGCAATAAATGATGCTAAGAATTCTTGAATAAAATAGAAAATTATTAGTGTGTTCAGGTATGATAATATCAGCCTAAAGGTATTTTAAGGAAGTTTCTAAATCTTACAGATAATGATTAAAAATAGTCCGGAAGGTGATATATGCAGCATTATTAAAGAACCAAAGTATACTATAAGTTTTTTCAATTGTATTTAAAAACAACTTAACACATTGAAAAGTGAAATGTAACGCGTTTTTTTTTTTTACTTTTATTCATGCTCCTTTACAGTAAAAGAAGTCATTCTTCGTACAATTGTATATATATATATATATATATATATATATATATATATATATATATATATATATTTATATATGTATTTATGTATTTATTTATTTATTAGATAATCGTGTAAATCTGTATATACGAGGGGAAACCCAAAAATAACCGGATTTTTTACTAAAATATTTATATGTTAGTTTGTTCACAAAATTTCCTTGTCTCCTTTAAAGTGTTCACTCTTAGATGCAATACATTTGTTAATTCCTTTTTTTCACTGTTAGAAGCTCCCCTGGAACTCTTTAACTTTGACCATGTCCAGTGCCCTGTTGCGAAGTAGTTTTTACAGCCTCTACATCATCAAAACGCTTCATTTTCAGATTTTTTTTATCCTAGGGAACATAAAAAGATCACAGGGAAAAGGTCTGGCGAATACGGGGCTCAAAGAACGACTGGCCACCCCTGAGAGGCCAATTAGCGGTTAATAGTAAAGTTTGTGTGTACGGGAGCTTTATCATTGTGAAGTAACCATCCTTCCAATCGCCCTAGCAAGCTCCAACTCACTCTTATTTCTTCTAAATTTTCGTCAATCGTAAAACGTCCACTCTCGTTGATTTTTTGGCAGATTTTTTCAACGTTTTCATCATTTTGAGACGTTGTAGGGCGCTCAGAGCGAGCATGAACTTCAACATTCATGCTACCGCGTTTAAAGCGCCCAGATACTCGAAAACTTATGTACGGCTCATAGCAACGGTCTTGAAAGCTTGTTGAAACATTTGGTACGCTAATCCGTTGCTGACTTTTCAAGCAGGAGAAGCAAAAGTTCAAGTTTGGTTTGTTCTTTTAAATCTGCCATGTAATGAGTTCGCAGGCGGAAAGAAACAGCACCTGAGAAAACCAACCCTACGATCAGACGGTATCAATTACACTGACGCCACTTGCACAGCTGGTTTGTTAAGGTATCTACTTAAACCCTCTAGCTGGAGAACACTGTACTACATCTAGGATTGGCATCGCACCATTAGTCCGGTTTCTTTTGGGTTCCCCCTCGTATGTATGTTTGAATATAACACTTTGAAATGCTTGCAACCAACATTTTTTACTTCTCTGTATTTTTTTCTCTTCACTACTTTAAATATTTAAATTTCAAATGTTACTTACGCACAATGTTTTTAAGGAAATTTTGGAAAAAAAATCGTGAATATTTGAAACACAATTTAAAAGTATCAATAATGTAAACAAGAATTTAGTTCTTGTTTACAATTTTAAAGATTAGGTTCTGTTGAAGTGTAAAAGCACAGTAATGAGCATTTTCATGCTAAAAACAAATCCTGTTGGAAAGGCACATCAAGACTATTCGATAGAACACAACGCCAAAGCGAAAAACATATTTTTCATGTCATAAAAATATTAGTTTTAATAATTGTTCCAGATTTATTTGGTCTTTGCTTGCATAAGGAATAAGTTAAAGATTGGAACTCAAGATACTTAAATGTCGTAAATTATAATTGGATCCAACACTTTTAACACATGACGTTTCCTCTTTGTTTTCGTTTAAATGCGTTTTTACATCAATTAAATTTAACTATATTTTGAACTTTTTGCACGTGGGCTTTGAAAAATCGAAGGGGAGAGAGGAGTTTTAAAGACACATTAATACATATTTTTTTTTAATACATAGGCATCAGTCGAAAGTTGTTTTTCAGAAGTTGTTGATTCTTTTAGCGTTTACACTACCAAGCTTTAAATTTCATCCCTCAATAAATCAATAGCTAGTACACATGGGAACATCCTGAAACAGAGTAGTACACTATCGTTTCTTTCGTTATTTTTTTTCTTTAAAATGAGAAACAATTTATTTCCGAATTTGATAAGAACAAATAAGAGAATCGATATTTGTTTAAAAAGTCAACGTTAAAGAATGGATGACGTAAAAAATTAATAAAGCTCTTCATGTTAGTTTGCTCTTTTATTGCCGGTATTCAAATCTATTTAAATACATACAACAAGGCTCACAAAAGTTAATTTGATAAAATATGTATTTATTGTATTTATGTTCATGACTAATTATTTTTATATCAGTATACTTCAACGATTAGAGCTTAAACTAAACCGTTGAACACGAAATAAGAAAACAACCGTAAGCAAAACAAGTTACAATTTTCTATGCGAGTCGTTTGGAAATAATGCACTAATGTAACAACATATTTCTTTTCTGAGCATATTACGAAGTAAGTTTGCACCATGTTATACAGAAAAGGCTTATCTAGATACAAAGAAATTATTATTGATGGAAAAAACATTAAGATTTCAAAAAAAAAAAAAAAAAACTAGCAATACTATTTGGTCAAATAAAAGCTGTAAAATGCACTGATTTGCTTCTTTGCATGAATATTATTGAAAAACAAAGGTTAAAAACATTCACTATTTTTTGTCCATGACGACGATTAGAATAATTTAAAAAGATGTTTATAGGTTACAATGTTATTGAATGACAATTAATATGATTTTTTTAAATTCATTAGGTTTTTTTTTAAGCTTTTTTATGAAACAATAACGTTGTGAAGCAATCAGCATAAAACGATTTCGACTTATTTAGAGAAATGAACATTAAAATTCATGACCTAATAACTTTTACCACATCATCTTTATTTACGAAAAGAAATCACTCATTCTAAAAACTTAGAAACAAAGAAATTCAATAATATAGAATGTTCATAATGCAGATAAATTAACAATAACTTAAAATATACAATTTAACGGAATTTTAAATTAAATGTTTGCGATTAAAACTTATTGCTATGCTAAATAAATCGTCTGGTCTCTTTTGGAAATCTATCATGGTAATTTTGCATTATTCCACTTCAACATTCAACAAATTATACGATTTAAACCTAAAAATATACGCCAAAATGAATTTTCGAAACGTGGTTAACAAAACGGAATGAATACATTCTAATATAGTTTTTAATTTATTCCATAACTGATTGTCGAAATGAGGAAAATTTCCATAATAACATTTTATAAAAGTTTAATATAAATACGCGAAATACGTTACAAACTATATATATTGCAACGTTACAAAGACAAAACTATTCTTCGATATTGTCACTATCACACGTATCGTACATCAGAATAGAGATAAGGTTTGAAGTTTAAAATGAATATTTATACACTAGTCGGAGCGTTTGAAGTCAGCAATCTTCTCTGAAGGGTCGGTGGTATTTCAAACTTTGGAATAGATCTTGTCCCTTGGCAGTACCCAAATGAGGAGTTTAAATGCAAGAATTCAGTAGGTCGGGACCGCGAAGATTGAATAAATTTCCATTTTCAATGAAAGGATTCAATTTAAACTGAAGTTCCTCTGTGTAGGCTCATGCATGAGTAAGTTTTATTTTATAAAGTTTTAGCTGACAAGGTAGTTTCTTATCCACGAAAATTCCGGGGAAAAAGGAAAGAATCCTCACGTAATCCTTGAAAGACTGTTACTGAACTTTCTAGAAAAGGAGTTTATAGTTGTTACAAAAATAGCATTCTAAGGTTTACAACAATTTACTGCTTTTGATTTATGATACTAATAAATAGGTTTCATATTTGTTATATTTATCGCAAAAATTAGAAACTATATTGCTTCAAGTAAAAGTAAAACAATTTTATGAAATAACCTTTCGAAAAGAAGAACCCACTAATAGTTCTTGCACATCTGTAAAATAGTATGACTTGTACTTATTAGGACTTTCATTTACGCGATTAGTAAAATGTGTACACAAGGAGAAATACTTGTATGTTTGAGTGAAAAAGAATTTATATTTACATGAATGTAGGTTTATTTCAAAAAATGTTTGCTAGTAAGAGTTTCGTATTCTCCTAAACCTGGGAAAAGAGGAAAAACATCTTCACGTATGCTCCTATTTTTTATTTATTTTTTATTTTTTTCAATAAAAGACACGGTTTACATTTGAGGTAGGAGTCGTATGTATACGAAAAAAACTAATCAGCATCAAAATAGTGAAGTACACTATTAAAACACAAATTTCTGAAGAAAAAGAAAACATTGTAAACCTTACATTGAACACTAAAAGTTGTCACAATAAGAATTTTCACTTAAACGACGATTAAGAAATACAAATAACGTAATATGTTTATTAATTTAATATACTAGGGAGTTCCGCCCCCCACTTGTTGACGCTCACAAACCCCCGAAGATTGCTTTGCAATCTTATTTGATTCACAAAGATTTAAGTCAGCCATTAGACAGATCAAGTAAAACAAAAGTTTCATGAGTTCCGTAAACAAATGAAGAACCTTCTCCCATTCTTGTTGAAAATGGAATTTAAGTAGGGAGCTCATAATGAGTAAACAATCCCACTCCCTCCCAAACAAAAAATAACTTAATAAAAATATGCATAGCCGAGGATTTGGAGCATGAAAGAAAACGCTTTGAAGAGCACCCCTTTCCCGAGTTTCAATACCAACTTGCATAGTTATAGATGCTAAGAGTCTCCTGAGCATTGCAAAACGGCAATTTTGTACGTTTTTGAAGTCACTTTTAAATCGTGGTCTCAAGTAATATATTTTGCTCTTTAGCTCCGGGCTTGAATTGAGTTTAGCCTTGGACTTTCCGCTTAAATAGAAGCTGTTATATCTGTTATTCTAACTAATTCGCAACTCCAGAGCTCGAATACGCTACCTTGCGGTGATTAACAACATTACAGAAGGGTAAAACATTCCATTCCACGTGTTTTTTTGGGGGGAAAGGAAAAAATTACAGGCTTCAGACAGTTCATGGTGTAATGTAATTTTAGAAGAATAAAAAAAGAAAGCTTCCCATAAACACAATGAAAAATTAGTCATTCACTAAGCGTCAAAGCAAGTTATAAGTTGCGGCATTTGTTTGTTTTACCTTTTTCATCCACCTTTAGACAGTGGCTGCAGCGCATCCTATAGCTTATTGGAGTTGCGAATTGAGGATTTAGGAACAAGCTGTATTTGATTAAGAGAAAAAATCGTTTTCGAAAGACATCGAATGTCAAAGGGTGTGAGAATTCTTTCATCCCTGCAATTTATGTGAAATTTGAGCTCAGAAAATCATTATGAAAAAAACTAATTTGAAATTTGATACATAGAACCCCAGTTGCCTCCCCGGTGCTCGAAGTAATTTTGTACAAAATTTGAAGGCTGTAGATGATATGGAGTCTCCTAGATGCAGGCCCGCCTCAGACTTCCTTTCATAATTTCTTTTAATGTAGAGAATATAAGTTATGTTCTTAAACAGGATCAATCCATTACTTTTTTTCTTGCAAAACTATTGCACCACTATTTTTTCCCCCGTTGCACTGATAATTTAGTCATCTATCTATTTTTTAAATAAATATCTGAATGAAGTAAAAAAAGCCCCGCGTAGACATCATTTCAATCAATTTAAATTAATATTTCTAAAATTGGTATAAACAAGAAGGAAGAGATGTAGCTCTTTCCAATTTCTTACTTATATTTCATTGGATAGGCCATTAAGGCATAAGTTTGTTTCAAAGTTTTCTCCTTCTTTTTTCTTTATACACTTCAATAAAAATAAAAAGAAATGCGTATTAAACATTAAACGATTACAGTTAAATGTCTAATAATATTTTTTCTTTCTCATGAATGTTAGTTAAGTGATAAGGTAGCATTTAAATTATAATTTTTTATTAAGAAAAAACCAGCCGGTTATCTCACTAAGTTTGTTACATTCAAACGTGACATGGAAACAAATTTCGGACAAACACAAAAGTTACTTTCCTCAATAAGTTATTCAGACAAAAAAAAGTGTTTCTGCGTTAATTTTTAAGTGAATGTTAATATCTATACTTCAGAAATAGCAAAATATTGGTTTTGGGAAAGATAGATTGAAATAGTCTTCTATATTATCTTAAGTGTATATTTACAAAAGTCATCCTTACATAACTTCTACATGTGTCAGTATTCAACATATTAAGAAAATATATTTCCTTGACGTGTCTTAAATTTAAAATAGTGTCCCATTCATTACCATTGTTTACAAATAGTGTGCATTTAAATGATTTTACTAAGTTAGACATAAATAAGAAGACAATGATAGTAAAGTAATCACAGATATTATTGTGCCATTCAATAATAATTCTCAAAAAACGACTTAATTTTCTAGTAGCAGTTCAGCTGACATTTATTTACTTATTTATTCTGTATTGTTTGCTGCTGTTAAAAAATATTTTGTTTAAGGAAGATAATATTATATGTATCGAACATATGCAATATCAAGAAACTTATTTTGAACAAACAATACAATTAGAAAATCAAGGTTTGTTTTCGATAAAATATGTTTAAATAAAATTTTCTTCCATTATTTTCTTTGTTTTATTTATTTGCGGTTTTTAGAAGCTACATAGTTATAGCATAATACGTTATATTGATGAAGTATGACCAATACTTTCTCTTTTCATTCTCTGATTGTTTAGGATAATGAATACAAGTCGTACTAAACAAATGCTTGTTAAAAAGTTTTTCGGCAAAACGCTCTGCTAAAAAAGTGAAAAAAAATAATAAAGAACAAAACATATAAAACATATAAATGACCAAATAATATTAAATTATGCAAGCTCAATACATTTGTTTGACATTTAAATTTAAAACTATCAAACGGTTTTAAAATTAGATTTCTAAAAAGCAACTTTGGTGCCTTTATTACGTTTTGCTCTGATAAAAGAGTCAGATTGTGGTTTTAATCTAAAGTGAGTTTCAATTTTAGTTTTACTTTTTCCTTACAAAGACAATATACAAATGATGAGTTTAAATGCAGGAATTTTGATAGCGCACACACAACCTGGAATTGAATAAATTTCCATTTCGAATGAGCAGCAGTTTTAGTTCAGTTTCAAATATTTTTTTTTTTCTTTTTTCTTGAATAAATTTCCCTTTCCAGCTGATGCCGTGGTACTTTACCGTTGCAAACGATTAAAGCGGAAAAGTTTCGGATAAAATAAACGGAATTTTTTAATCTCCTATCTGAATGCATTTTTCTATATTAAAACATTTTGATCTTTTTTATGATAGTTTGAAGTGCGAAGAACTTTAGAGAAAACTCAGTTTTTGAAAATACAGTTTTAAATTCGGCAATGTATAGGAATTTCGGTGTTTTAAACTGGAAATATGTTTTCGGTACATAGTCAAATTGCAAAGATCGAAAAATTAATGTCTTCAACAATTTCAGTCACCTTCATCTTGCATAGAAATAAAAAGTACGCACATTTCATTTTATTTTTATGTATTTAAAGATTTGCAAAAAATAAAATAGATTTCATGACGGAATTAATGTAAGATTGGTGCAAAAATGCGTTTTCACGGATTATTAGGACTGTTATATATAATTTGATTATTCCTTTACTCTCTTTAAAAGATATTTTTATTTAATTTCAGCACTATCATTTTAAAAGTTATGTTCGAAAAGCTTTGTTGTGGTTGAATGGGATACACCACGTGATAGTTAATGAGATACACTTTTGCATTTTTAATGCATAGAAATATTAATAATTTTGAAATTTTATTTAGCTTAGTTCTAAACAATGCTTAGTAGTTCTTTGAGAGTGTTCTGCGCTGCAATAAGTTATTTTAGTTGTTAATTGTGCTGATATTGAATGCCAATTGGAGAACGCTCTTGCTGAGCTAAAAAGTCTATCTGAACGCAAGTTACTAGTTGGCAATTAATTCAACAATTTTCGTATAGTAAGATATTTTTGTTTTCATCATCATAAGGAAACCAACACAATGCTCTACTGTTTTTTATTCATGTGTCAGTACTCAACGTACAGTCGAGCCCGCTTATTAGAATATCGGTTAAAAGAATATCCCGCTTAATATAATACATTTTCAATGTACCAAACCGAAGTAATGTGGTATTTTGATCCCGGTTAATGGAATATCCCGCTTATTAGAATACTTTTTCGTGGCAAAATGACCGTTCTATTAAGCGGGTGCGACTGTATTCATAAAATATATTTCCCTTGACGTTTCTTAAATTTAAACTAGTGTCCCATTTATTACCACCAGTGTCAAATGCGATCCCTTAGGTGAGTTGGAAGAAAACAAGTTTTTTTATGTACTTTAATTATTATTAATCACGTTTTTTTTCTTCCTTTTACGAAGTAAAGGAAGTATTGTATACGCAAAAAAAATTTGACCCAAAAATTGACCTTAATTTCCATTTTGCTGACCCCCAAATGAATGTTGAGTTTTTTTTTTCAAGCCGACCACACGTGTTAATAATATGCATAAGAATGTATAGACACCCTAAATATCCATTTTGACCATCCCTGAATAAATTACAACGAAATTTCTCGTGACGTCTGTATGTACGTATGTATGTGCGTATGTATGTCGCATAACTCAAAAACGATATGTAATAGAAAGTTGAAATTTGGTACGGAGACTCCTAGTAAGATCTAGTTGTGCACCTCTCCTTTCGGTTGCATTCCGCTGTTCCTAAGGGAGTCTTTTACACCTTTCTTGGGGTGAAATCATTGTTAATATCAATGCAAACTCAAGTAATGTTATAATTTGGCAAACAATTGGTGACGTATCACCTAGCTTTTGGTCGCCAAGTGTTTTCGGCAACTTAGTGACAATTTTTTTTTTTTAAATTCCGTTTCATTTCGGCCACTATTGGTGATATTTAGAGAGTTAACCATTGAATCACATTAAAATGTCCAATATTGGAAAAATTAATATGTATAAAACTTTTTTTTTTTTTTTTTCTTCAGTTCGCAACAAACTTGCTTTTTTTTTTAAGTTTTCATGTCTATCTATGTTGCAGAACATGTATTGAAACTAGTCTTGGACATTTAAATAAAATTTGATTCGAAAACAAAATACAAAAACAAAAGGAAAACAAATATTCCATTTGTATCCCTCCCCCCCCCCTCTTCGCTTCATTCAAATGTAGACAAGAGAAAAAACCCTACAAGTGAAGAAGACTGTAAAATGTAACTGAAACCAGTGATATAAAAAATGCGTGTTAAGACATTTAAAGATGATTTTAGGAAGGACCTCAGTTATAAGTTTATAAGTTAACTAATAATACAGAACCAATTTTTGCAAACATTCGCGTTTAATGTATATATTTTTAATACATTATATTTGTATATATTTCGCGCATTAAACATTATAATATTTTAATATATTAATGTTTAATGCGCGATATCCATATCCCTGTAATTTCTTACACATACATAAAACTTATAATGAAAATTTTTGGAGATAATCATTTGAGCATTCTAAGTCTTGATTCTCAAGTTGTATGGTTTCTCTAGCTCTCGATCACATTTGGTATATTATTTGTATAGAATTAAAATAGATTGAAATGAATTAAAGAGCTTGTGGAAACTATCCTTAGATTAAAGGTTCATGACTGTTTCGAGAGTCTGCAAAAGCATGTGGTTTTAAGGTTATCAATTTTACAAACAAATGAGTCTTGAATCCCCATTAGGTACGGAACATTCGTTTCGAATAGTAAACGGTACCTTTATTACAAAGAATATACATAAAGAAAAGTACATATTAATAAACCTGAGGACAAAATGGCCTCAAATCCAATCTTGAAAGAAGTTACCAGAATCAAAAAATGAATATCGTTTTGAGGTTATTATCTGTACATGTAGGTAATATTGTGAGTTTTAATCTTCAAGAAGTCATTAGTTCTGGGTCATATCCCATATAGTATCCTCCTCAGTGAACAAATGTGGACTAATGTAAACCTCGGAACCCGAAGCAACTACTACCACCTCAAATGCACCCGTAGTTTTTCGACTCAAAGGGCTTATTGTAGTCAAAAAGAAGTATACTTTATATTAGGGTTTAAGTGCTCTTTGAAAACCCACGAGAAAAATTCCTAGCACTAATGTGCGCAACAAGCAAAAATGTTAGCGTGGGGTCTGCCAATAAATGGCGTCACACTTTTAATCAACATCTTTAAACATCCCCTTCAGGCTCGAATATGCGTACCCGCAAACCCCCAGGTGCGAAGAAATTGAAGAAAATATTGAAATAAACTAGTACCAAGAATTATTAACGTTACAAATATACTCTGATGCCCTCTTGGGAGGGACCCTACATATTTTGTTTTGGGGGGGGGGGCAAAATTTCTTAGATCCGGGCAGGCTCCCCCTTTTTGTTATAAAGTGACACAGTGTACCTTCCCTCCTCCGTCTCTTTGTCCCATGCCATGCCATACTGCAGTGGGTAGGTCTACGGCAGTACCTGCAGAAATGAGTTTTCAAGGTATTTGAATAAACGTGTTTTGAATTAAATACTAATAATAGGAAAATATTGGAATTAACGCGCTCATTTTTGTGCTTTGTTTTCAACGGTAATCGAATAAGCACGATTGTACAACAAAGCTAATGTACAATAGATGACAAAAATGCAAAATAAATAAAGAAAGAAATAAAGACATAAAATAGAAATTTGCATGTACAGCCTGTTACCTGCCCACCGATAGTATACATCTTAAATTTTTATTTCAACCAAAGTGCGTGATGTCACACTGTTTTTTGAAACTCATAATTTCACGAATACCCTTCCTCCTATCAAAGCGTGACATCATTTATAGACGAACCCACAAAATCAAACCTAGATCAAATTTCATCTATTATTTACATCGATAGTTTAAGTCGTTTTAAACTATACCAGTCCCATTTCATAAATCTATTTTAAGCACGTTGTATCAAAAGAAATAAAAATCTAAAACTCTATTAAGACTGGAAAAAGTACTTTTGTCATTTGTTCTTTTCTCTCAAAGAGCGCTAGATCATTAAGCGAGAAAATAGTGTGATTATCAAGGGAACGGCTACATACAAAGTCGCAACACTGTCATCAAAATCGTGACTTTCAACCGGAAATTTTAATGCGGGATTCTCATAAACATAAATTGGATCATGCAGAGAAAGAGAAGGACTAAGTTTTGAGTATTTAAAATATGGGGTTTAGAGAATTTTATTTTAATAGGATTCGAATTTTTCTCAAATAAAGAAAATGTTTACGTTAAAAAGAAACACAAAAAAAACAAAAAAAAAAAACTACGTTTTATTACTTTTAGTAATCACGGATTGACGTAACCTTTTTTATCTGAAAGATATTAATAATTTTAGCAAATATATACATATATTTATTTTTCGTTTGAAAATAACTCTGAGAACATAACTTTAACCTTTAAAACAAGAACAGTTTTTCTTTGTATCTGAAACTTGGAGTAAAAAATTAAATCGTATGGGTGTAACATTTCTTAAAACAAATTGAATGATGCGATCCGAAATTTTAAATAATAACGTTGTTATAACCCCGTCCCCTCTCCTCTTCTTTTTTTTTTTACATTTCTTAGAATAAAAATGCTATTGCCGTAGCTAAGAAAAAAAATTGTTGAAAAAAAAAAGGTTTTTTTTTATATTACATTTTATCTTTTGCAAATCAAATATAAAACAAACACAACAAACAAAACTTTTCAGTTTTGTAGTTTTAATTTTGCTTTGTCTGTTTATTTGTTCGTTTCAAAAATTCTTCTGTAAAATTATTGTATTATTTTTACCCATATGTGGTGCTTAGAGCGGGGGATGCCTTTTCCAAAAAAAAAAAAAAATTTGTTTATTTGTTTATTTTTTTCAGTGCAAAAATAATGCAATCGTTATATAAATAGGTTCAAAACCACTTTTTGTTGTAGAAAGATCATTGAATAATAAAGCTGAGTTTCCCCAAATATTTACTTCCACTGTAGCACTGGATGTATTTAAAAATTTTTGCAGAAACTGAAGGTGCAAATTTTTCTCTATCCCTAACCAATAAAAATTGACAGCAGAAAGTTAAAAGTCAGATTGAAGCGTAATGGAACTGTTAATTAAAATATTTACGAATGTTGTGTTGTTGTCCAACCTTTTTGTTTTTTAAATATATTGCCCAAAGAGCAAGAACCTCACCCTTTTTTCACTAAGATTATAACATCGGATAATATATTTAGGATTTTTCGTCTTCTGCACTACAATCTCTTTCTAATTCAAATAGAAGATTTTGGATGTTCACATTTTATGAACAGAAAATTTATTTTACAATACATAATTAGTAAGTACTGTGTGATAGTTTCTGGCGTAATATTTTATCCACACTTTACGTTTGTAAATTTATTTCGTTAAAACAGTGATAAAATGAAACAATTCAAATTTTCCTTAAAATATATTTAAAATAAAACTTAATAAGCATCATTTTGGAAGTGAAGTAAATTTCAAAGCTCGCTGTGCTTGGAATTTCAAATCTCATTGCTTTGAAGGCTTTGTTATTGGCATCAGCAGCGAGGTAAAACAGACGTAAATTCCATTCATACATTTAAACTTCTTTTCTCAAAACCGAGTGTCATAACATTTCTTTTTAAAGTTAAGGAGTCAATAATTTAATATTTGATAAAAATTTATCCTAATGTATAGACACAAATTCTTCATTATTTTTCCTTTCCATTTTTCGTTCTTAGAAAACCAATAGAGCGTTGCGAATGTCTTATACATTCTTTTTTTTTAATCTAATCTCAGATAGTTTTGCATATTTTAATAAATTATTTTAACTAATTTCCTCAGCTTTCTTCTTACGTAACTTTAGAATAGCGGAATCTATGCCGGTCAATATTTTCCAGCGTTCCCCTGAGCTCTGATTGGTCAAACATTCGACGCTTCTTTTTCATTGGCTGCAAAGTAGGACTCTTCATATACGTTGAAAGTGTAAAAGTTTATTAAACTATATAAAGCATAATGAAGCAATAAATTTACGGATAGTTATATACACATAAATGTTACAACTTTGAGTGATTCTATTCAGTTGTTATTTCTAAGTGAGCAAAGTTTGGAAATAGTTAAAAGTTCCGAAGCTTCAAGGTGACCTTACGTTCAAATAGAATTACGTCTGTAGAAATAAAACACTTGATTTTTTTACGGATGTAATATGCTTTGCAAAATTTTTTTGTCTATAAATAGTTTACGATTATATGCATAAATGTTTATTTGCATTAAAATGTCCGGGCAAAAGTCAGTTTCAGTAGTTAATGTAGCAGCAAGATTCTTCCCTGGTAACACATTTTAAAGTTTCGAGGTTGTTGCCAAAGATGGGTAACTAGTTGTAAAAAAAATATTAAACCAAAATTATTTAACTTTAAATTAATTCGTTGTAGCAAAAGTTTTTTTTTATTTTGTGTTTAGTGAAAAGTACTTTACTACCGCTCAAACTCATAACGATACAATAAATAATAATTGTTTACACAGTTGTAAAATAGAAAAGATTTTAAAACAATGTTTACAAGCAAATGCTACGTATACTAAAATTGATTTAGGAGATGCAATTTTAATTTTTTATGGGGAAAAAACATTTAATGTTTAATTTAAAGAAAAGGTAAACTTTGTAAGTTTGAAAAGAAAACGGAAGAAGTATTTTTACTTCCCGAAGAAAAAAGAAATACCATTGTGGACAAGCATCTTTTTTCTTTTTTTTCTTCATTTGGTTATTTTTTCCTGCTTCATAAAAAATAGTTATAATATTTAAATATCAAAGGCAAAAGATATATATAAACATATCGTAAATTACAAATTTTCAAACTTATAATATGTCAATGTTTGACTTGAATTTATAAAATTTAAAGCACTCATAGTTGTATATTGACGTTGGGAAACTATTGTTGGATGCTACTGTTACCACATTTGCGTTTTGATTAAAACATGCAATATTGTTAGTATTGAACTAGAAATACACATCAAACGTTTGCTAATATTTTAAAACAAAATTGAAAAAGAAAGAAAACATTATAAATTCAAAATACTACTTATATAACTTATAATTAAGTAATTAGTGTAACGCGATGCACATTTATTTAAATTAAAGATTTGAAATCGAAAATCGAAAGTGTTTCCAAAGAGAAAAAAAAAAAAAAAAAAAAAAACTTTCATCACATTTGTGTTTTTACAAAACCTTCTTTAAATATTTAAAAAAACTGACTTACTGTTTTTAAACTACCGTAGCCTACATCGTCGACAGCAAGAAAAGGGGTAGGAGGGAGCTGGAAGGGGGGGCGGTCTGACGGACAGACAGATGGACGCACACACGCACACCTGCTCTGGGGGCTGGCTGGCTGACACGCACTCGGTTTCTCTTCTGCTCTGGCTCTTCTAGCCGAACCACTTTTGACGATAGGACGGCCGATAGCGCGCAGCCCCCCAAGATAGGGTTGCAATAAACGATTTTCTCTCGCCAAATGCATCTATCCTACCGCCAAACAATTTGTCCTAGAGTGGCGCTGCTTTATTGGGTTAAGAAGGGGTCCATTAAACTTAGAGCTTTCGGAAAACTTCGGCCGAAGTTTTGTGCATTTATTTGGATAACGGCGGTTTTTAAGGATCGTTGTTTCAATCTAAATTGCTACTTTAAAAGGAAGCAAAATAATTGCTACTTTCTCTCAAAGTATTCAGTTTTCCAGCAGCAGTATGAACTCAAGAAATGGTAAAGAGAAGGAAAGAAAAATGAACGTAAAAAAAACGAATCATATATAAAAGTAATATTAAAAATTAAAAAAAAAAACACTGATAAAACATAAAAAAAATTAATTTCCTATTAAGAATAAATACATTTAGAACTAAAAAAAACCAGACTATTTTCTAGATTAATGATTGTTGTGAAAGAAGAAGCGTATATTTACGTAAAATTTAAATTTAACATTAATTAAGCATGTCGCCATAGAAGTAGAAATATTTTACCGTTTTTTTCCTCACTCTTACTACCTACTATAATGCATCAAACATCTAAAAATTAATTTCAAATTAAAATGTAACCTGCATTAAAAAAATGAATGAAAACAGAAGAGAAAGAAATCAGTAAAAAACTTTAAAAGCATATAAAAAACAATAATAAAGGTGAGAGAGAGAGAGAGAGAGAGAGAGAGAAGAAAACGTATCCGTGGACTTCACAAGGAAAGTTTCTACTTCCTGAAAAGATTACAATTTCTTTATTGTTAGCCCTCCCCCCCCCCTCCGATTTATTCTATTTCTTTCTTTGATTTGTCGCCGTTTTTCTTCCCTTAAAAAATCAGTTGCACATACTAAAAATAAAATTAATAACCATCATCGTGTCCGTCTTACATGTTCTTTTGAATGAGGTCGAATGTGTAATAATTATTTGTTCAAATATATTAGATCTTTTTTTTTCAAAATCTAAGAACTAGTAGTATATACTCAAAATAGCGTGAACTCATTTTTTAGAGCTAGCACGCATTTACAACATTTTTCACAAAATATTGTTTCAAGAACTCAAGCTTGGTTTTTAGAATTAGCTGCAAAAGATTCACTGCTAGATAGAGGAAGTTACGAGATTATTTTTAATGAAACGGTTGTTTAAAAGCAAGAAAGATTTCAAAGCTATGTGCGAATTAACAAGTTTGCTTTAGGAAGAACGTGAATTATTAGTAGCATATGTAGTTCTTTTTCAGGAAGTGTTGATATGAAATGTTACACTTCCTGAGATTATTTCCTTTTCCACATTTGAGAAATCAGATTAAAAAGTTTTCATTTAAAATCTAAAAACTAATCGCAAGACATTAAAAAAAAAATTAAAAGTAAGAAATATACGCTCAGATTTTTCAAGCAATTCCATAAAGAACTTTAGAGAGCTCCAACTTCCTATATCGATATTGTTCACATGCAAAAATGTTCGAATTGTTCTTGAACTTAAACAACATTTTTTTTTGCTAATAGAACTTCATTATTATTCAAATGCCTCATAAATGTTTAAAGCAATATATTCCTTCTATTAAAACACTATAAAACTTATCTCGGTTTATTTGATCCTTTACAAAATATATTACAATGATGATTTGTTTTGTACTGCAAGGGTTGAGCATACGGTATTCGTTTTTTTACCAATTGATTAATTTTTTTAAGCTTAGAGTTTTAAAGTAAAGTATCGTGAGATGTTTTTAAAGTTTATTTTGTGATTTATTCACATTGGGTATGACAAAAAAATGATATTTTAAAGTTACAATTATTTTATGATATACCTTGCTCAGCAAAAATAAATTTTATTTGTTGATTTAAAATAGTAGAGACAAATCAGAAAAACTAGTCTCTTAAGACGTTCAACGAATTGTTTTGTTTAAAAACGTTTTTATTTGGTTAACAACTTAGGAGATAATAAAAATATACAACGTATTACGCGACTATAAATAGTACTCAATTAAAAATGAAAGTTAGTAATCTCTTTTAAATTACTTTAACATACATTCTGGCCTTTTATCATTTATTCACTCCTTTAAAAATTGATATAAATCACTAATATTTTTTTTTAATATATTAAATATAAAACACCACGAAAGCAACTAAAAAACCAAAAGCCATCGCCTAAAACAAAAAAGCTTATTTAATCATAAATTTGAAAACTCGCTAATGTATTAGTTAAAATTACAGTGCTGTGAATATACATAAGTTTATTTCAATTTTTCAGTTTCTAAATGCAATTTTCTGATCACAAGCTATGCAAAATGTTGATGTGTTTTAAGTCAGAATTGATGATTAATACAAGATAGTTGATTTGAGCAAAAATTAGAATTTTAAATTAAGAAAGGAGAAAAACAAATTGACCCATGCAGAAAAAAGCCCAACTGAATGGTCGGCTAAGCCAACGCTGAAAGTGTTTTTTTTTTTTTTTTTTTTTTCAAAATTGGCTTTCTAGTGAAATAATTTCGGTTGGTTGATTAAAAAACAAATTTGGGTTTATCGTTATCCATGGAGGAAAACCTTTATTACAGTGTAACAACGTTGAACGTGACACTTTCCAGGCAACTTTTCAAAGTTTATTGCGCTCTCAGAAAAAAAAAATGCTCTTCTGTAAAATTTGTATTTTGTAACATTCAACTTTGTTCCAAACGACCATTAAATAAATTATTTCTTTCGCTAGTTAAATGTTGGTTCGTTGATTGAGACATAATATCTTTTGAATTAGTTTGTTTATCCGTCCCAAATTGGTTTGGCATGTCCTAAATCTTCAAAAAAAGAAATAATAATAACAATAATAAACAAATCAATGAAGATAGCTAATAACTAATAAACATAACTAATAAACTAGTTCACTTTAATGACTTAATTTGTGTAAGTAATATAAAAACAAGCTTTTTAATTGCTCAAATTAAAAAAGATATATTGGTTACTAAATGATTTTGAGATGACGACTACAATGAATTTGAAAATTACGCAAAAAAGTATACTAACTTCAAGAAAAGAATCACTAAAAGGAAGACTTCCTCGTACCTGAAAAATAAAAAAGTATATAAATACAAATTTTAACGTACTATACCGATAATTTCAACTGAAGAAATGTAATATATTCAGATTAATGTTGATGTTTAATTAGCAATATTAATGTACCAATAAAAATGTTGACCTTTCTTTTATCGGTCTTCCAAAGTTGGAAAATCTTACACAAATTCAAATATAAATATGAAATTTGAAAAAAAAAAATGCATTCGAAATATCCATTTGTTAATTAATCTTATGATTAGCAGCTCTTAAACTAAAACTACAAAAAACTCCTTTTATAAAAATGGTATATCACGTTTTTAATAACCGAGAATCAAAAATGCAACTACACGCTGTGATAAAAACAAGTTATGACGAAATTTCGTTTTTTCAGGCGTATTTTTTAAAACCGAAATGTTTATTACACGCTATAATAGGTGTTGTTTTCGATGTTTTGTACAAGCTTTCGAAATGCTTCTCCCACTTTAATTTAATTGCCCAAATTTATCAGGAGTAAGAAATAAACTACTTAAGTTGATAATAAAACACTGAAGTTGATTTCCCCCAAGACCTTTTAAAGATTATAGCCGGGGAGGAAATTCATTAGTTGTTAATGCAGTAATTTTTGTTTTAATATCTTTACACATTTCCTTTTTTTTCCTCGTTCGTTGATGAATTGAGTAAAAAAAAGTAATAATAAGGTTGAATTGTATTTTTTATTTCATATTATGTTGAAAAGTATAAATTTGTCCATCAACATTTCAAAATGATGAATGAATTATTTAAAGCACCTCAGTAGCTAATACATAAGTTATATCGTGCTTTCCTTTTGTAGTAAATATATTGCAGAAACGTAAAGTGCAAAGCTAAAAATGCAAATGTGAAACAGAACAACTTTGAAAATTTTGACTGGATGTTAGAAAGAGCAGAAAGAAAAACAAAGGAATTTCGCGATCGTCCTCCGCAAAGAATACATATAAACATTAAATAAATAAATATTCAAAAACTCTTTAGATTCCATAATGACGTAAGGTAAAAGCACCAAATAAGGCCACCTAAGTTTTAAGGAGTATTATCTCGCTCATTTATTACTTAATAGTCTTTGAATGTCACACATTTATCAAATGATAAATTATTTACCTTAGTGCAATCGTTTTCCTTACTGACTTGCCATTAACTGATATAATTTGAAACCAGCAAATAATATTTCTTTAACCGCTGCCCCCGCCCTTTGACGATGAAGCAGCTCACCAGCCATTTAGTATTGGTTTCTACAACTAATTTACATGTTGCTAGTTCACATTCATTGTTTTCTACCATCACATGCATTCCAAAAAGCACTATTTTACATACATTTTTTAAACTTATTTCATCTGCTGTCTTTTGCTGCATTTATGCACAAGTCAATTATACAACATTTCATTATTCCAATACATACATACAGGTATGTATATTAGGGTGGTCCTTATTTTTGAAGTTGCAGATATTTTACGCGACGCCCCCTCAATTTGTTCCATTATACAAATAAATGATCCTTGCAAAATTTTAAGTCAATCCATGAACATTAACACGTGCCCCTAGGACCGTCTTTTTTGAGTTTTGAAGAAAAAATTGCGGATTTTCTCATTTTTATGTAAAAATATTCCTAGGTTTCATATTTAAAGTAATTTTGAACCTCAATAGATGTTACTACTTCCAGACCAAACATTATCTCACTTTCATTCTGTAAAATATTACATATTACATAGGGTACATGTACACCAATGGCCTTGGGACAGGCATATCGCTATTCGCCCTCATTTCAAACCAAGCGGCAGAGGAACATTTCTTTCCACCAAGATAGACACAAGGGATTCTAAAGGCCATTAATGAATGATTTTTGACAACAACAAATTGCCTCCTCCAGGCTTTGGGGGTGTCGATTTAGAAAATTTTCTGTGTATGTAATAGATGTGGCAAATAGGGTCACTAGGTTTCCATGCTATAAATATAAGTAATGATAATTATATTTTAATTCGCTGTTCTTTAGTTATACATTTAAATGTTTATGCATTCTAATAATTTAAATTTTGAAAAATCCTCGATTACCCTACCATAAAAATAAACTCTATTTTAAATATCTAAAATATAAATTTTAAAAAATTTCCAGATCGGAATAATGTAAAAATCTATACTTTAAACTATCTTCTATTTCAGTACATAGTCCTTTATCATCATCAAATTCATCTTGGAATTCACAAAATTTAGAAACCAAAATGGGTATCTATCATAACCTGTTTAACCTATTTTCTATATCTGGTCTACCACAACGCAAATAAGCTTGACAACTATTGATATCTGCTCGCATTTCATCAATGTTAGACAAATGCCATATTAGGGACAAAGATGCTGCTCATTTATTAACAGCCTATGTAAGATGCAGTAAATTTAAATCCAAATAACCTTATGATCAATCGTACATCCCTTAAGGGGTCTAAGGACCTTTAATCTTCAGAATTTTCGATTTTCTTGAAAAAATATATGTTATGCATAATTTTATTTTGAACAATTTGATACCTTATTTATTACCATACGCCAAAAAATTTTCGAGTTATTGCAAAAATGCGTAAACTTTCCCCGTAGAGATTTATGTTAACGGCAGCTGTTTAAGCCTCTTTTTCTCAGGTGCCCATTTCCTCGGTTTTCTCGTTTTGCGCGCATGATATTTCAGAAAGTTTCTTATATATTTTCGTAAAACTTTTCATGCATGTTTGTCTGCTACATCTTAACGATCTGAATCTAAATTTCAACTAAAAAAATTAAAGTTAATATTTAAAAATTAATATTTTTTTACCCAAAATTTTGGAAATTTTCGATATTAACTTACCAAATTTCAAAAAAATAAATAAATAATTTAAAAAAAATAAATAAATTTAGGTTCAGGTCATAAGTATAAACCAGATAAACATACATTAAAAGTTTTACGGACATATATAAGAAACTTTCTGAGATATCATGCGCGCAAAACGAGAAAACCGAAGAAACCGGCACCTGAGAAAAAGAGGCTTAAACAGCTACTGTTAACATAAATCTCTATGGAGAAAGTTGAGGCATTTTTACAATAACTCGAAAAGTTTTTGGCGTATAGTAATAAATAAGGTATCAAATGGTTCAGAATTAAACTGTGCATAACATTAATTTTTGACAGAAAATCGAAAATTTTGAAGTTTAACGGTCCTTAGACCCCTTAAGGGAGCAAGAGAAAATCTTCGAGAGGTAAAATCAGATTTCATGAATTTAAATTTAGATTTTTTAATTATTCCCTGGGATACAAAGCTACATCCAGACGTAACTGGAAAAAAACGCCAATAGGCTTACCATGATAGCTTCAGGTTCCAATGTTAAACAGCGACTCAAAATTTCTGAGATATTTCTTCGGTTGTATATGATATCTTAGATGATTGCTCTTTATTACTAACTGTTCAAGCTGTAGTGTTTTATACAGCGGCTTGCAATACCAGCCGTATAAATTATGCATGTAATTTTTTAGAGCAAAAGCTGAACGGTGATATATTGCATTTGTATGCTATCATCATGCACTTGAAATCGTACTGCAGAGCGTCTTTAAAGTAATTCTTGCCTTTCTTAGTTCTAGACTCGATATTCCATTATTTAAGCGCTTCAAAATTCAAAAAGTACACATACCACTTAAATTCTAAAAGAAGAATTTGATGACGTACTCTTGTTCGTAGAAAGCGGAATTAAGAAATATTACAGAGAATTATCATAACATATAATAATATTTCTTGGTGAAGTCCTCCCTCCCACAGGGATATGTTTTCGGCAACTTAGAGCTTATCTGTGAGTCAGATGGGTGGCAAAAGGAATTTATTGTTCGAGCATTTATGTATTTAGGAAACAATTTAAATTGACCTTACATGAAGAAAATGCCCATAAATGCTGTTTTACAGTTAAATGTTGTATGAAGACATAGTTTTTCGCAGCAACCCATTCTAGGTCTTTTAAATTAATATAAAGTCTAGTGTCTAAAAAAACTGCAGCGTACAAAATGATGACAAACATGCAGCATAAGCAGTGATTGAAATATTCATAAATCACTTATGGTACTTAGGGGATGAACTAGTAGCTTTGTCCGTATTGGATGAAGGAATTAACTTTGAAGATAGGAAAAGACTACTTCAAAGAAATGCTTGCTGAATAGGAGACGTGTCTGATGATTGTATAAAAAATTTCAGATAACAGTAGATGATTTGGAATACTTTCTTAGTAGGATCTTCCTCTTTATAGAATCAATTACAAGTCAATAAAACTGTTTGATATGTTACAAACACCGAAAGATGTTTTCCTATTTTATCATGATTTATGGCAAAATGAAGAAACCTATTTAAAGGGAAGAGATATCGTTAAAATGCTTGAAAGTTGTGAATGATACAACTGAAAGAGGAGCACAATTAATCGAAGAATTTCACAATCAATTTACCAAACATAAGTCACAAAAGCAATTTAGTATTTTACAGACAGTCCAAAACTAGTGGAAAAAAATGCACACAATTGAGATACATTTAGAAAAGCGTACGATTAAGGTGAAGTTTCTAAAGCACTATTTTTTATTCTTATTCAATGTAAAATCTTTAGACGATATGAGGTAATTAAAAAGATTAATTTTAGTGCTACCTCGCTGTAAAAATATTTTGAAAACATAGGAGAAACGATGTACGGATTCTGAAGTAAAAACTCGAAGATTTGAGAGAAAATTATCAAAAGTGTTAAAGTTCAACGTCCTAGGGGCACGTGTTATTATTGACCGATCGAGTTCAAATTTTGCACCGATTACTTTTTATTATAGTGTCACAAAACTAAGGGGCGTCACTTGTTGAACTCCGAAAAAAATATTTTCCCATATAAATAAGGACCACCCTAATGTATATATATATATATATATATACATAAATATATGGGAAAGTTGGCACATGTGAGCACGGACACATATGAACATGGTATGTTTTACTAGGATAACGTCCAACAAAAAACTTGAACAATTATCAAGTAATGGCAGTACCAGTTATACTTCTTGGTCAAATTTTTAGAATAAGGAGCCAGTTTATGTTCAGCTGGTGACAGCTTCTTTGTTTTTGCAGATGCTAATGAAATTGTATCACCGTCTTTTTCACATAAAAACATATTTTAAGCTGACTGATGAGCTAAACTTAACTATTGTAAACCATTATATAAACATGTTGCTGTTACCTATCCACCTGGTATGTGAAAGTCTACACCAGGTTCAAAAGGTGTCGACGGGCTACATCCTCGTAAATAAGATCCTGCTCATCACCCAGCTGCCTGCCTCCATGAGGCACCAATACAAGCAAGAAGATGAGCAGGACTTGCAGAAAGAGAAGAAGAACAAGGAGAGAAAATCTTCTCCCCGTTTAAATGTCCACTACGGAATCGTGCCATTGCTGATTGAAGAGGACGAGGACCACTGCAAGAAATCGACAAACCAGGACTCATGGCTGCATACCAGTGTTAGGCCGGGTTAAGTCAAATGGTTATGTGAACATTCAATTAAATTTACGACAATCTTTATTTATTTATTTATATATTTTTTTTTGTTTAATAATTCTTTATTTTTGCAAGTATTTGCTAAAGTTTAAATGCGGCACTTGTGAACACAATATCTAAGGGTGCATGTGAGTAATTCCCATATACTCTCCGTAATATTAATGTTAGTGAAAGACAATAGAATTGTAAAAAAATGTGTAAATATTTAAAATTGTTATTTTTTTACAGCTGATAAAATTTTTATAAAATAAAGTGATGAAAAAAATTGTACACATGTGCCCCCTTTCCCATAGATATACACAAAGTAAAATAAATCAAAATGTTCCAGAGAAAGTATTAGACATAAACTTTTGTAACATATTGCTGAAAAGCACTTGAGACTGCACATTCGGATTTTAGAAAAAAATAAGCGTAACTTATTATGTTTCCTCAGAGGAAATAGGATTTTTTTCTTACGAACAAACTTTCAGAACGTCGTTTCTTGAAAGTATCGTTGCTGTATACTAGAGCAGCATTTGAGCTTTCTCATGTTTTACTTTTTCCATTTTATGCTTTGATTCTGTTACGTCCTAAATTACTTTTTCTGAACCCAGGGTTTCATAAAACTTTTCGAGACGAAAACCGTTTGCCTTATTGTTCATGTGTGAATAAACTTGTGAATCGTTTCTACCTTTTCGTCATTGTTTTTTTTTCTTGAGTGGAAGTTATTCTAAAAAGTATGTTACTAATGCGTATTGTAAAAAAAAAAAAATGTTAAGAAATAAGTTGTTTCATTAAAATACGGATGTTATATTCTCTTTGTAATGCATAACAAAAGCAAAATTGAAATCAATTCCAATTATTAAAATTAAATAAGAATTTCAGGCATTTTTAAAGATTAAGATTTAGGTATCACATGTAATATTGAAACGTTTCATAAACATTTTGACATACACTGTTAAGAATTTAGGAAACTTTCGGGGTAAATATTACTGTAAAATGGAATGTTTGCAATACAGAAAAAAATTTACAGAATATTTCCCCGAAAAAAAAAAACGATTGCAGCGCCAATTGATGCATCACGGAACTTTTGTGCGAAGCAGATAACATCGTATTTCCCTTCACTCGATGTGTCCCAACTCGCAGGGTGAACAGCAAAGCCGCTTGCCAATCCGAAGGTTCCGAGATCAAAAACTCCATTGTCGCATTTTGAGTTTTTTAACTCTCTTTTATTCTACCGCAAAATTTTATTGTAAAATAGTATTCTATGGTGAAAGTTATGCAACATAACTATATTTGCAATTCGAATTTTACTTTTTATAGTATGTTTGAACATAAGGAAGGATCACGTATCGTAATATAAATTATTAATTTGATGATTTTTTTTAAATTAAAAAAATAATTTCTGTACGTAATGCGAGTGTGACTGTAGGATCCAACCACATCACTTACATAATTCATAAAATTATAATACAGTCGAGCCAATTCAGAAGAGATATAATGGAGGGAGTGAAGACTTTCATTCGGTGAAGCCCCAAGTCACGAGACAGATTTTAAAGCAAAGCATTGGAAGAAATCAGGTTTCATTTGCTTGTTTCAGGCAGAACGTGCCAACCATTCGTCGTTGATGAGTCACGTGACTCGGAGTCATTGGGTCAGCTTTTGCTAAGCCAATGATTGGACTTCTCCCTCCATTTTAATTACACCTCTAAGGTTGAGCCCGCTTAGTAGAGTAGTCAATTTTCCACGAAAAATTGTTCTAAAAAGTGGGATATTCCATTGAACGGGATTAAAATAACAGACACCAACGGTTTGGTATATGGAAATTGTATTACATTAAGCGGAATATTCTTTAACCGATATTCTAATATGTAGGCTTGACTGCCAACTTTTCACAAAGTCGATATTTTATTTTCTGACGCATAATAGTTTGTTCCTTATGCTCAAATGTATAATAAATAAAAGTCAAAAATTAAAATTCTTTGAATATAGTTCAAATATATACGCAAGAAGATCGCACCCGTTCAAATGGATAAAGCAATATCCAACTTATATAAACCAACCATAAACTTCTCATAACGCAATGCACATTTGAGAGCTAAAGCATTTTTTTTTTGAATTTGACATTTCTCTGCAATTTTCACAAGCTTTAGTTAAAACTTCTTGAAACTCAAAAATACACACAGCATTCTATGAAAAAAGTAGATTTGTCATTTTAAATCGAAAACGTGCTGGGCTTTTGAAATGACTTGAGAACATTTGATTATTTCCCAGGAGTTATTTATTAAGGAGTTTTTAGTTTTATTTTGTGTTTGTGTATGAAAATTTTTTTTTAAGAGTCATTTTAAAAACAGTACAATAAGAGTTGTGATCAATCGGGGGAGGTAAGTAACTGTTATTTTATCGGAAAACCTAACTGATATTAAAGCGGTATCACGAAGCCATTTGTTATCAACGGAAAAAGGCCTATAGCAACCGTTTTTACAAAATTACATATTTTATTTTAAAGTAAGTTTCGTTTTTTCAACTCTCTTCTGGTTAAATTTTCTGGAAAATCTTATTCATCAAGTTGACGAATTCAAAGACAAAATGTCGCTGTGTACTGTCATTTTTCCTTGTAATTTGATAACCATATACATTTAGAAAGTAGTGCAACAAGGTAAGATAGGCATTATTAAGACGGTGGTGTCCATATAAAAACACTGAAGGATTGGGTGTAGGGTATAATCTAGTGCTGCATATGCTACACTTTTGTGCACGAAATTGGCGCTGGATTGATCAGAAACTAAAAATAACGACTTATCAGAAATACGAATGTGACGATGAATTTTCTCTTTTCCACTGAAGTAAATATAGAATTTTTTATAATGTTTTTCAGTTAATCATACCATATTTAATATATTTTCAATTTACAAAAGAGAAATTACCTATTTTTTCTTAGTTTAGTAATTCAATTTTGGTGCTTTTTCATAGGTATCAGATTGGGAACTCTAGTTTTCAATAAAGTCAATTAGTCATTTCTAAGTTAACTGCTGCCAAACATATAATTACTTTAAAATTTCACATGGAATGATTTTTTCTTAATGTTTATGAGTCTTTTGATGAATGTAAAAAGATTGGAGCCAATTAAACTATAAATGAGTGAGCCATTACACCCTGAACCTTAGGTGGGTCCTATTTAGAGCATTTACCTTATTTCGTAATCGAACAGAAGTAAGCAAATAAATTTTAAAAACCACTTAAATCTGTTGAAGTTTTTCTCGTTATTTTATTTAAATTTATGGTTTTATCGGTAAAAAGAAATTTCTGAGGTCTTTTAAAAAACATGGCAAAATTTAACGCAAAATTCGAGTTTTTTAAAAATAATAATCATTTAAAAAGGGAAATATAAAATGCTAAATTTCAGCACACATTTTCAACATAAAAACTTTTTTAAAATAAAAATCAAATTTTTTTTCTAAATTCTGTCTTTTAGAAATTTAGATCATTTTCAGAAATTACAAAATTTAACTATGTGTATTTCGTTCCTAACTTAAAAGGAAGAAGTGGCATTCACATAAAAATTGCTTAGGAAATATTTGTATGCATAATTTTTACAATCACAGACTTTCATTTTGTTTTTCAAATTGTTCTATGATATACAGGGAATTGAATATGCAAAATGATCGTCAACTGTGGAAATTTGTAAGGCGAATTGCCACAACTAATGGTTATAATTCAAAAGGAAAGTAAGAAAAGTTTGAAAAAACATTTTGGTACGTTATTACTTTGAAAAACTCTTCTTTTGTTAAAAAAAATCACTTTTTTTTGTTTTAAAAATCGCTCCGAATTTTTTCATATCGATAAAACCAGATTTAGATAACATAATCAGAAAATTTTCTGCAGATTTCAGTAGTTCTCGAGTTCTCAAAAAAAATCGCTATTCGATTAATAATTACATACATTTTAATAAACCAATGATATTCACAAAAATGAATGCAGTTTTAGACTCTTCACAACTAAAAATAAAGTTACAATTTTGTTGGTAAAATGCTATCATATATGTTTCTATTTACAACATATGAACAAAAAAATAATTGCAGCAACCAAATAATCTTTATTGTTCTGAAATTATCTGAAATGCCCATTATCCATAGAAAGAGGAGTATCATTGTTTCAAGAGCACAATTATACTCTTCACACACAATAAGGGGACCTCAAGGACTTGACAGAAAAGTAGGATTGCGTTTAATTATCAGACGATGGTGACTCCAATTATATCAACTTTCACAATTGAGACACGTTGAAGTGAAAGGAAATTTCTCTAGCATTATCTGGCCAAGATAATTGCTCTACGGCAGACGCAGAGGACTTTTGGGGCGACAAATTTCACAAATATATACTGCAATATACTCCATGGAGGTTTATGGTCTTAAAAATCGGACCCAGCAAAAGAGCCTAAACGATCAAGCCCAATTTCATAAAAGTTAGGCGCCCCAAGATCCCTCTCACCCGTAATGGGCAGTTTAAAGACATTATTTTTGATTTTGAAGCAGCAAAGAAAATGATGTGCAACGCGGCAATTTCATGAATTAAAAAGTTGTCAAAAGTAGTATCATAAAAGGAGAGTCACTAACGATATTGTTACTTTAATACGTGCTCACTAGTCTTTTAAAAGTCTTTACTGAAGAATCTGCCATCAAGTAAGCCGACTTAGTGCAACTTTTTATGATTCGTAGTCACATATTCCATATAATTACAGATGTAATTGGGTGGGGAATTTACCAAGTATAACTACGCATATCAGAAATGTAATGCCATGGATGAAAATATTAAGATTTTTATAGTAAGGGATGGAGCGTTTTTTTCTGGCGGGACAGGGTTGTGTATATGAGTTTATATACTTTGTGCCTCACCTTTTTCTCCCTTAAAATATAATTTAAGCTCACCTTGTCTTAAAATTGGCCCATTTAGGTATCCATGATTGAAATTCCTACTTAAAAATATTGCTATTGCATTTATTTCTTTTCTCAAGATTTTGACTGGATGCAAAAGAATACTTTACTGTTAATCCTTTTGTTTATAGTTTTAACAAAATGATAAATAATTACTCTACTTTGAATGCTATGTATTTCTTAAACATTTTCTAAAAAATGACGGTAATATTTTAAAGGAAATGTATTTTTGTTTTAATTTTTTAAAGCATTTTAACTTAACTAAAAAACGTTGTCAATTAAAGTCAATGACATATTCTTAAGAAATTAAGAAAGATAACATGCAAAAATAGCAGAGGCTTCATGACTTATCATTAATAGGAAATAATTTTTTTTTTAATTTTTCGAGGTGGCTCCATCGGTTTTTTAAGTTGGTTTTTGTGTGGAGTTCCCTCCTTCCCTCTTGCTCCTATTGCTTCTATTGATGATTAAAAAATTCCAAACGAAAAGGCAACTCAAAACTATAAATCCATACATTACAGGGAAACAGCAAAAATTACTGAAATAATGCCTTTTTAATTATGAAAACAGATGGCACAAAAGTGTGACATGGCTTTCTGATTTTCAGATAACCTCGAAATAAGTTTCAAAAAAAAATAGTTTGTGCATTCACTAATATACTTATCAACATTTAATGACGTATGAAAATAAATATAGTCGCATTGGCATACAATTCTTTAGTCATCACAAAAGATGGATTATATAGGTTTGAAAACAATAGACATCGTGTCATTTAAACTACTGCTGCACTGTAAAATTCATTCCCGGCTTTATTTTATTATTTATTATTCCCTGCTTGCAATTTTGACCAGCGTCGCCTTAATACTAAACGCCTAATGCATTTACTTCAAAAAGTGTAATTCCGTCGAACGACCGCGCTGATTTCCGACACACCTTTCAACGTTACCTGGCGGCAGTACAAAGATGACGTTGCTATGGCTTTCGACCCAAACAATTCATATCAAACTTTTAATTAGTTAACTTCCAAATTTAAGTTTAGAAATTAACGAATTGTGTTCTTAGGTATTAATTTCTAATAGCTTCCGATAGGTGGCAGGTGTACCAAACTTTACTTTTCTTTGTTCCCCCGATTTGGGGTAACATTTTCTCTATGTTACAAGCGAGATTACAGGAGCTTTGATTTTGACGCTATTTTTTCCTGTTTTTGTATTCCCAGACTATAAAACTAAAAAAATCGAAACTGTTTAAGAATGAAATGGGATAATGTAATATTTTGTAATATCTCAGTTTGTTAGTAATTTTGATAAAAACCTCTTAGTTGAAATATAACATCACAAAGTATCAAATATAATAATTTAAAAAAGTAGATAAGACATCTGCAGTCATTTATTGCAGCACTTCATGTTTCAAAAACCAAAGGATACATCAAGACAGTAACGAATAACGAATTTGAAAACACGAGAGTAATATAAATTTGAGAATATTGTCACTAGTTCAACTAAAAACAAATAATTGAACAAGTTGTGAACAAAACTTGTAGCAACATATTGTTTTGTATACTTAAACAAAAAAATATCTCAAATATAACAAAGAATAACTTTTTAAGCGCTAGTACCTAAGAGGGTGAAACTAAGCTTATTTGGACTTACAAATGCTTCGAAATTTAAAACCATCTAAATAATAACTTCAACTTCACATTTTCCTCTAACAATAAGTAACCTCAACATACTAAAGTATTCTTTAGAAACTTCTACCCAAGTAATTTCTTTACCTGGCCCTAAAGGAAGATAAAATGAATAGTTCGTCAACTTTTAGTCTAATGAACATTCAGTAAACTGTACCAAGTTTTTGAATACTGTCTGGCGAAATTGTCAACAAACGCTTAAAAGTTTTATCGTTCTTTAGCGGACTCATTAAGTTAAAATGACTAAAAGGATTTTTGAAAAATTGTTTTAAGTGATAAGGGGTTCTCTCGGAAGCTCATAATAAGGTTCAGCTTTGGAAAAGAATTGCTGTGAGTTCGGTAAGTTTGAGTATTTGTCTTTGATATTAGCTTTCCTATACCCAAGCATCAGAAGACGGAGTTAAAATTTTCCTGATCTTTAAAGAAGGCAACGCATGTAACTTTTAAAAATCTCATTAATGTTCTTAAATAGATTTGTTTCAAAATTGTGCACATTTATGAACTTAAAATCTATTAAAGTGTCATCTTATATTATGTATTCCATCGTTTAACACCTATGTTGTAATATGTGTATGTAAAAAGGCATAGTTACTGTTAAAAGTAATTTATTTATCATGAGAGCGCTTAACCACGTTGCGCGATCAGACACAAGTATTAGACATCTATAAAATCGACGAAAGAGCTAGAATAAAGATTGCTTAAAACATTTTTAAAAAGAAGTTTCTTTTTTCATTCTTTCTTTTGCTTTTGAAGGCACTTCACTTCGTGTCATATTTTTAGACTGATTACTTAAAATATAGTTTAAATATTCTGACCAGGAAACCACACGATCAAGGAAATTGGAAAAAAATCCAAACTGGTATCATTTCGAAGAGTATCATAAAATATGTTTTAGGCACAAAAATTACGTGCCCTCGTGGCTCCTTTATCGAAATATGAGGTCTTAAAGTAAGTCAAAAATGTAAGTAAATTCACCAAATTAAGCGAGTTTCGTTCGGAAATGGAATGTACGGTGCGAATTCAACATCTGCATCAGATAAAACTCTCATTTCCATTGTTGGTCTTTTTTGGACGAAGTGCGTGAAAGATGTTTTAAGTAAATTCTTACTCAGGGGTAACTACCCGGGGGGAAGGGAGTCGTGGAACAGACTCCCCCATTAACATTTTTAGAGGGTTGATTTCAGGGGTATTCCTCTCTCGTTTGGGGTGGGGGGTGGCTTTTGTTTTCGAGGCCTTCCAGATATTGAGGAGGGGGGGGTAGCACTATCGCTCTTAGAGAAAATAGGCACCGCTACTTTACCTATGTGTAATCAAGTTTATAACCACTGTCAAGCTTATCAAGTGGAAAGTTTTTCTAGAGAAACGACAACTTTAAAACAAGATTAAACTTAAGTTTTATCTTATTACTGTTGATGAGAGCATGCCCACTACTTAAGAGGGTAAGGAGGTGGCAGTTGACACTCCTGGTATTTAAAGAAAAAGTAGTTACATGTACTTCCAAAAGCGTAGTATGACAGGGGAGGAGGACGCGGGGAAATGCCAACACCCGAAATATATATATATATATTTTTTTATTGGAAAAGCAATGCAAATATTATAAAATTGATTTTAAACCACCTTTTTTTTTCTCTTTCGTTTGGCGAATCCCGTAAGACCCTAACGTGAGTTTCACCAAACATTTTTTCAGCTATATCAATGTGTATGTTTATGTTGCTTTTCGGTATAATAAGTGTTTGCCGTGGAAAGGTAAAGCATAATGCATTTTTTTTCTTTTTGGCCTTTTTGTCACTTTCTTCGTTTTAGCTCTAGCGAACAAACTTGCTTATTTGGTTTTCACTAAAAATTAAGCACAAAAAGAACGTTGAATTCTAACGTTTCTCTTTACGAAATCCGATTCGTGGTTTTTAAAATATCTCAAAAATTCCATAAATGAATTTTTTACGTGCAGTATCACGCTGATACTGTACGTCCCTCTTGACACCCTTCCCAGTAAAATTTTGAAGAGACGGGCGGGATAAAACTATATTTTTGCATTTTAGTGGATTTTTTAAGTAGATTTTACTTTAGTACTTTAAGTGTTTATAACAATATTATTGATACAATATATTTTAAGTAATTTCTTATTATCGTTCTTATAAGTATTAAATATGAGTATTTCTTTTAGGTTCTGTGCAAAATGACTTTGTAGGCAACAACTGTAGGCAATATGAATTTAAAAAAAAAAACTTCTTACTGATAAATTGTAAATTAGCAGATTAATGAAATACAAATATGAAAAAAAGAAAATCAAAATGAAAGAAGCCTGTCGAAAGGAAAAAATATGCTACTGACTCTGACAAATATGATACTGAATAAAATAATGCTTAAAAGGTAAACAATTGTAGCACCAGGAACATTTCATCAATTTAAGTCTTGTACTGATATTGCAGTGGTCAAACTCCTTCGAAAAGCAAAATTTCAAAGGTGTTTCAAATTGAGGTGGTCAAATGTAATAACCCAGATTTGTACCAGGCATATTGTATCATGCCCGGGCATTGTGTTGCACTAATCTGGAAATGAATAAATGATTGTAGTTTGGTTGAAGCAAAACTTGTGTAAAGGTTATTCCAGTATTTTTTAAAATGAATAAATCACATGCAATATGTTGTGCATTTACGTTATAGCCACTTATAGCTGTAGTGATAGGGATTGTTGTAACGAACGTCGACTATATCAATAGTTTTTAAGAATAAAAATATCTATTTATGTCTATACATGATGTACTTTCTCGATATCGATAATATTTAAATGCATATTACACTTCAAAAATATCGAAAAATTATTTACTACTTACTCTCTTAAAAAAATCAACCGATTTTAACTCAGACTGAGTAAATTTTCACTCCATTCCAGTTTTGAAAACTCACTTTCCTTATAGGAGTGAATTTCATTCCTTTTGCGGAGCGGTTATTTTCACTCCTTTTGGATAAGCTAATTTCACTCCCTTTTGATAAGTTATTTTCACTCTTTTTTAAGACTAAATTAATATCCTAAATGAGTGGTTGCTTTCCGTATTGGAAAGCCGATATTTCACTCTTTTTTAGAATGAAATAGGTAAAATCATTTCATTCTCATTTGGTGAAATTGTTTTTTAAACGTGTTTTCATGTGCTTATGCTGTGTATTTGAATATAAAAGAGTTTTTAAAACTGTTATTTCATTTGAAAAAAAAATTTAGTTTTTAAGTTAAAAAAATGAAAAAAATCTGTTTTTAGTGTTTCCGAAGTGGATGCACAAAAACTGTATGGTAAGTAAGAAGAATTTTCTTTTTTATTAAAACTTGAACTGGTAATATTTCTTGAACTATTCGTATATCGTTACAAATCACCCATGTGCAATATTACGTACAATTCCCAATCTAAAGATTGAAATAAAATTAAAAAACCCACACAGTTCCAAATAAATAGATTTAAAATTTTGAAACTCTATATTTATATTCTCGGTGTGTCTTTTAACATTAATAATGTTTTAAAAATTACATCAGTCCAAATTAATTTAAAAAGTCACTCATAAATTGTGACAAGATACGTTTGAATTCAATTTTGTTTCTTCGGGGCCATTCATTAATTACGTAAGGACAATTTTGGCAATTTTTGACCTTCCCTTCCCCCTATGTAAGGGTATGTAAGACTCCCCTCCCCCCATCTTACGTAAGATTCTTTTTCTTCTTCACAATAATAAAATAACATATATTACATCACTGGGATCGTTATTAAATTAACTATCATCCTTATATATTATTTCTGTAGCATGTTTTTGGTTTCTACGCCAGATTTTCCTCAATTCTTGATCGATTTCTTTGATTTACGCCTTATTTTAAAGCTTAAGGTGCTGACTACTGACGAAAAATAGACCCACGGTCTAAAAATTGTGTTTTTCAGCCGAAAAACCTGTTTTAAAGAACCAGAATGAGGTTTTCAGTTAAACTTATAACTTTAATTTGCGCTATGACCGACAGAGCTGAATACCTTGATCGGCAGAGCGTTCTCTTCGTAACCAGGAGAATGCGTGTTCGGGCCTACGTCTGGACAATCTGCATCAAAAAATTAGAAAAATATCGCGTATTACATGAATAATAAATATGAGGGAACACATGAGGTAAAATGCTCCTAGCTGTTATGAAAACTTGATGCAACACGGAGCTAAATTAATACTCAATTGTGAGGTTTTTTTTAAAGCTTTGGCTCCGGGAAGGAAATTAAAGCATAATGTAAGAGAAAATATAAGTATCAGGTTTAAGATTTCAGACTACATTGGAATTGTTTTTTGTTCAGTTAAATATAATAAATAGTATGTTGAAATATAGATTCTTCTAATGAGTTTTTGACTCCTTGTACAAATAAAAAAATACTACCTCAATTTAAAGGGTAATATATATATTTTTCTTCTTTTTGCAAAAAAAAAAAAAACAAATAGCGTATCACATTTTTACTACATTTGAAAAGCTACGCTTAAAAAAGAACTTAGTTCAAATTATTTTGTATTTTAACCGTGCTGTTTAATGATGAATACGTGCTGCCATCTAAGTCATAACGGTTCAAACTGCCTGCGATAACAAATTGTAAAAAAAAAAAATAATAATAAATATAAACACTTCTCGGTAAGAAAAAAAAATTAAAATTACATGTGGTTATTTTTTTTTTTCGGTAGAGCGTTCGGCTATAAACTGTATAAACTTCGGGCCAGTTCGGACTGTCTGACATAATAGCAAATTTACAGTAATATTACGCATTACATGTACTCATAACATACAACAGATAACATATGTAATAAAATAAATTGCAGTGGGAATGCTATTTGGTGTTTCGACTCCTTTATGCAGGCTACAGTTATCATTCAGATAAGTTGACTGATAATCGAAGGGTGTTCTTCCCTTTATTTCTTTAAGCTTTGACTCCGTCCAGACCACTGAGCATAATGTAAGCATAAAAAAAGAATTAGATATACCTCAAGGAAATCCTTTTTGTGCAGAAAAACATTTTCATTGTATGCTGAAATGTAGATTTTCTAATAGCAGTGTTCGAACTTTTGTACAAATGAAAAAATACTATGCCAAATTAAAACTACGAGTTTCAACCAGTAAATCTTTAATTATTTATTCTAATACGATATAAAACATTAAAATTATTATCAACTTCATTAGTAAGAAATCATTTTCTACTCCTCTGCTCTCGGCTGAAAAAAAGAAAAAAAAAACATTTTGTCTACGTTTAAAAAATTACACTTAAAAAACGGACTCAGTTCAACTGGTTTTGGTTTTGAATTTTAAGTGTTCGATTAAAAGAAAAACAAGTGCGGGCTTTTAAGCCGTACAGGTAAAAGAAGCCTGCTATGGGAAAATGTTGAATATTCAAAAATAAAAACACTTATTTTTTCAACCGAAATTATTACTTCTCTAGAATGTTTTTTTCAATCGCTACGTGAGATCTTCATTCTTTAATCAAATTCCATGTTTTACGAATAATTTTAAATCGTATCATGCTGGCAAATGACAAAACATAGCCGCATAATCTTATTATTTTTTTCGGCGAAAAACTTTTTTACTGTGTTTTATTACGCATTACTTCAATGAATAGCATTCGAAAAGGAAGGCACAGTTGCTAGGTTTGTTAGAGCGTCGTACTGTTCATCAGAATGGCGCCACTTCGAATCCGTGCTACTAAATATCTCTTTAATGTTTCTTTTTTTTCCATCAGATGCTCACATGGGCAGGACTGTATTTGCCACAACCTGTTTTTTCACATGTAAAATTACTGATTTTTCACGTGTCACTCAGCCACACTTTTATTGATATTTATATTTGAATTGAAAATACGTACAACCAAAAGGGGAGCGATGATGAAATTATCACAACGTTGTATTTAACGAGGTTTTGTTACTGATGTCTTCAAATTACATACCTTCTCTTTTGCGCTTACTTTTTTCGGTTTTTCTTCATAATATTCTTTCTTTAAAATTTTTAAAGAGCGAAATGCCTTATGAAACGATTCGAAGTACAGTGCGGAGTTCCGCACGGGTCGATTAGTTATTATTATTTTTTTTACACATTTTTGAGTAAAGAAATGTTTACTGTAAGGAATCTAGACCGAATGTTTTTTCGACAAATAATTTTTGTATATGTTGCGATAATAATTAAAAATAAGACATGCAAAACACAGCGCGATTCTTTTATTATATTTTACACATTTCATTCTTTGAAACACAACTAAAAAACAGCTCATCCTATAATACATACTTTTACCTTCCTGAAGCAAATGAAATATAATATTTGTCAAACCACTTGACCGCGGATTTCTAATATAAAATATCGGCTTGGAAAATATTACGTAAGAATGGATCTAACCCCCCCCCCTCCAAGCAAGGGTATGTAGAGAATTCCCCCCTCCCCCTCAGGACCCTTAATTAATGAATGGCCCGTTACACATATGAATGAGTGTATTATACAAAGTTTATGATACTCTTTAAAGTTTATTATACACAAAAACAATATTTGATTAATTTAAAATATACGCAGTGGTTGGAGCTCCGACCATCGGGAGCAGATTCGGTATCCGACCTATAGATTTACGCATCATGGTCGGGTCTGTAACACCTGCCTAAAATACATGTACAGTACACACACACACACACACCCACCAAAGATGGTATCGACTGTTTCAAATGTCATATTTTTGATTCGATGCCCGAAACAAAATTGTTGATGAAAGTTTCATTCATTTGCATTAATTTGGAAGAAAAGTTACAAAAAGTTCGCCGTAATATTGCACGTGGGTGGTTTAACGATATACGAGCAGTTCACGAAATATTAACAGTTACAAGTTTTAATAAAAAAGAAAATTCTTCGCACTTACCATGCAGTTTTTGTGCATTTTCTTCAGAAACCACATTCGGCAACGAATATTGCTATAATTCATTGAATGATGACATTTAGATAGCAACATCCACTTGGTATTCGCGACCAACGTTAGTAAGCCGAACGCGCGTGGAGGTATAGAAGATTCTCCCTAAACAAAATCACGTGACAGAATCGGACCAATGAAAATGTTTTTGAGTGCTTCTTTTAAAGAATGTTTTTATTTTTCGCTCCTCCAAAGGAGTGCTTCCGAATTTCACGCCAATAAGGAGATGTTTTAGTCTTAGTTTTTTCGTAAAGCGTCTTTTTTCGATAAAGCTAGCACTCAGAAAGAATGAATGCACCCGCAATAATTTTCACTCTTTTTAAGAGTTATTTTTTCGTTCTTTTGAATTAAGAGTGTATTCGTTGTTTTCACTTAGGAATTTAATTTTTCTTTTCATTTTAAATTAAAAATTAAATATTCTTCCTCACAGTGGTCGGACACTAAAAATCCATACATTGATAATAACTTTAAAAAAAAAACTGATACTATAATATGTGACCATTTTTTGTTTCAACATCAAAGACTATCCATCTTATTATCTATATACTGTATGAGTTCAGATTACTCTGTTTTTTGAACTTATAATAATTCACTCAGATAATTAAGAAATGCAACAAATTTCATTAATAAGAGTTAACACTTAACACACTTAAAGTACAGTAATATTCTGGAATGTATTATTATCACGAATAGAATTTTTAAATTTAGTTTTGATTTCGTTGTATATTTGTCGTTCCTCTAGAATCTAGTTTTATCTAGAGTGTAGATAAAACTTTCTACTTTCCACTTCATAGGTTTGATGTTTATTCTTTAATTTTACATGCACAAGAACAGGATTAATGCAAAACATCTTTCACGCGCATTGCTGATGACCCAAAATGCCTTGCAAGATGCAAACGATGAAATCACGCGATTTTTTCAATTTCTTGCCAAGTCTTTCAATTTGGTGACTTTTCTTGTGATTTTGGCAGACTTTAAGACCCCATGTATCAAAAACGAGGAGACCAGGGCACACATTTCATGGGTCAAAAAATGTCTAAATATGCTCTTTCAAATGCGACCATTTTGAACTTTTTTCATGATTTACTGAAATCGTGTGGTTTCCTGGCAAGAAGGAAGATATAAAATGAAAGCAATTAAATAAGCATGACTTTTGACGTCTTCAATTCAAATTATGTCATTGTGTTTCTTGTTTCTACAACTGGAATGGAATGGAAATGAAGAAGAAATTTGCACCCGTCAAGTTTTACAACTTGTGATTTTATAGATTAGATTATACGACGCACGTCCATAAAAAAGGAACTGTAATTAGGATGCAGAAATGAGAATATGGTTATTATGACCAATTTGCACAAGTGCACTTATCATAAAGCGGTTAATAAAGCGGTTTACAGCGTAAACCGTTATGGCATTTTTATTTCTTATAAATGATAGAAATTAATAATCTGGAAATATTGTACTGAGATGAAGTTTCGCTATTTAAGTTCATCTTTATATGTGTTTTTCTTGAAAAAACGAGATTTTCACTCCTCCCTCCCCCATTGCCAGGTGTTTATTAATGTTAGATTGGCGGAAATTACGGCTTGGGAAAATATGAAGAATTTGTTACTATACAAATGAAAAATATCAATCTTAATAAATATCAAAAGCAAGAGCTAGACATATTGTCGTAGTAATTTAAATAACCCAGCCCAACGTTAACTAATGAGAGTATTAAGCATGTTGTGATTGCTCAATAGTTGTTTTTTTCCCCTTCACATACATTACTCTGCACCTTAACTTCTTGGAAGTTTGTATCTCTTATAGTTCTTGAAGACACTGGTATGCATGACTCTATGCATTAAACATTTAATTTTTGCTTAGACTTTTTTTTCCTTGGAATCAGGTACATACTTTTTTACTCTCAACTACTAGTTTTGTCGGATTTCCAAAGTACGAAAATGTACATTTTATTTAATTAATAAAAATTGCTTTTTATTTACAAAATGATTTTTAACTGAAATTACACGTTAATATGATTCCTAATAAAATAAATTGGTTATCTTGATTTGTTTATGTTGGCTAACTTTAACTTGCTTACGCACCAAAAATTTCCTTTAGAAAAAGTAATACATTAAGAAAAAAAATCGCAAACATTATTTTCAGAAAAGGGGGAAAAACAGGTTTAGATACAACCGTCCAAGATTTGTGTTAGTATTAAAACTTCAGTTTTCTAAGATCTTGCGGGGTTTTTTTTTTTTTTTTTTTTTTTTTTTTTAACCAACAAAATTTTCTAGCTTGCACAAAAATCGCACATTAAAATTAAAAGAAAAAAAATTATTGTAAAGGAAGAAATTTAAAAAAATAATCATTTAAGTAGAGTAAGAAGTCAAAAAGAAAAATACATAAAATATTCTCAGGATTTAGCAAGATAATTGAACATGACTTAAACCTTACATAAGGGTTTGAAACATAATGTGCTCCCAAACAAACACTTTCTTAAGGTATTAGATAAGGGATAAAGTTTTAAATATTTTCAGTTTCGCGAATTTCCATGCACTGTTTATTTTATACTTAAAACGAAGTTATTTTCATTTCTGTGTTTTTTTATTGCAAACAGGAGTATCATCAAATAATAAATGTTTATGCATTTTGTTAATGTTTTTCCTTTTTTTTTTCAAATATGTATCTTAAAATTCTACGGAAATACAAATTAAAACTATAAATATTTCAGGTTTTTGAAAATATGTTTACACATTACGTTAAAACACTTTAAAAGTCAGTTAAAGAATAGATTTTAAGGTAATATTATGGGGGGGGGGGTTTATTTTCGAGGCACATTTATTTGCTAATATGTTTATAAACATGGTAAAAAATTATGAACAACACGCATTAAAACTCAAACTCTTCGTATGACTAGAGGAGGGAAAAAATGAAATGTGCAGAATAGTTTGATTGATAGTGTAGCTTCGTAAAACAGAACTCTAACTCAAAATTGGCTTACAAAACTTAAATTGTTAAAGACGGCTGTTCGATACCATTTTGATTTTAGATTATTTAATTTATATCACAAAAATTGTTTAAAAAATCAATAAAAATAAACATTAAAAAAAACAGTAATACTTTTTTGTTATTGCAATGTCGTTAGATGTATGTACAGCGGCGTTACTACGGGGGAGGGGGCGCTCCGTCCCGGGTGTCACCCGTCTGGGGGGTGACACTCAAAATGAAATTGCAAGTTTTTGAAAGATATAAAGCTACACTACATTTTTAAGACAACAAATTTTAAAATTTTCCGTGGGGGTCCTATTTTTATTTGTTTTTTGTACATCAGCCCATTTAAAATTTCATTCTAACACAAATGTTGTTGTTTCCTGAAAATTGCACAAATTTCGTGTTTTCAAGTAAAATTATATTATTTTTTCTTTTGCGTTTGGGGGGGGGGGCGTGACACCAAAAATTACCGCCCTGGGTGTCATCCTTGCTAGGCACGCAAATGGTATGTATATTTTCAAAAGTGAAATTCTAAATAGCACTGCGTTAACTTTTCATTTATACATGTCTTCTGTATTCCTAAAATGAATATTTCGTATTTGATTTTAAATTCAAAACTTTTTTTTTAACCTTTTCATCAGAAAATTTCGAGTAACATCAAAAAATAAACTACGAAAATAACTTTTGAAAATAACGTTTCATCCTTCTCTAATTTCCATATAAATTTTAATTTACTTACGTAACCACATAATAAACTGCATTTAGTTCGTTCTAACGTTGTAAAAATTTTAGAAAGATAGTTAAATTTTCCTTCATTAACTTATGCCCTGACTTCATAGCACATTTCTTGCGTTTCCTGACAAAGCTATAATCTGATTATAGGGGATTTGGTTTAAAATTCTCGCTCAGAATTCCATTCAAAATTGCTTTCTGAACAAAATTCTATCGTGAATTTAAATCACACGCCATATATTTCATGCCTTTGGTAAATTGCGATGGAATTTCTAATTTAACATCAAATGTTTCCTCCAAATAGATCTGTTAATGAGATTCAAATTACATTAAAGCTCTTCTAGATATAACGAGGCAATATATTGTGAAAAATATCGTTTTCCTCTCATAATTTTCCATTTAGGGAATTATCTATAACTTGACAGTGATAATTACCAGTTATAATTTATTGCTCCGATGCGCACGTGTTTTTTTTTTTTTTTAATTTAATTTATTTGCTTTTCTCTCAGTTGAAAAGACATTTTGAAATTATTGTAGAAAGTGAAAATTTGTCTTATTGGGAAAATTTACATTAGGAAGTCCTATAGTTTTTTTCTACTATATTTATTGTAGACTATTCACGTATTCTTGAAATTGTTCAAAGATTTGAAAGTACAAGTAATAAGAAAAAGAAAGAAAAAGAAAATATTACAATGTTAAACTGCACAAATTCTCGTGGAATTGCAGAAATGTTCTTAAAAATTACTAGTAATCCTTTTGCTATGAAAAAGAAGTTATATTACTGATAAAACAACAAGTTTTCAACATTTTTCATTTTTTGGTATTTGTCAAAAATACATTTCTTGACAAAGAAGATATGACTTTTGACTTTTGCCGAATATATCCTTTCATTCATAAGCTTATTTCTTTTGAAATGGGAAAGAGATTCATTGCAATCCCGATACAAGAGTCTTCAGTTTTTTGCAAACTGAACAATTACGTTTTTCTTATTTATATCAATGATTAAAAAATTAAAGAAAAAATATTTTTTTTTATCCTTTCAAAGCAATAGATTGCTGTAGCTGGAACCCTAGAATACCTTGAGTTAGAATGCCGTAAACTCAGGCAGAAACCAATATCAATTTTATAAAAAAAAGTAGTGAAAATATTCTTGTATGTGGTCAGTTAAAAAATGTATACAGAAAACATAAAAAGGTTTGTTTGCAGTGGCGTCGCACCGAGGGGGATGCGGGGGGGGATCTGCCCCGACTGTGACCCGTCTGGGAGGTGACACCGAAAGTGGAATTACAAGTTTTTGAAAATATAAAGCTAAAACGCATTTTTAAGACTACAAAGTTGAAAAATTTTCGGGGGAGGGGACCCCGGAACCTTTTCCACCCCATATCATAGAATAAATACTGTACGCAGAACTAGGTTTATGATGTCTCAACTTAGACCTAGTAGTGACTTTTTCTTACGCCAAAAAACTGAACCCCATTATTTTCCCTGTGTTTTAGGTGCGTTTGAAATAATTAATGTGCCATCAATTTCATACACACTCAACCCCCTTACTTTTTTGAGCTCTCGACAGCCTGCACATATGCATCTAGGAAAAGTTGCATAGAAAGCGTTCATAGTTTCAATACGTTTTTTGTACATTAGCCCACTTACAATCTCGTTATAACACAAATGATGTTGTCTCTAAAAAAGTATGAATTTCATGTTTATATACATATTATTTTTTAAGCGTTTGTAGAGTGCAAGGAGTTGGGGGTTGACACCACAAATCAGCACCCCGGGTGTCACCCATGCAAGGTACACCACAGTTGGTATATTATAAGTTTATTTTATCAACTGTTAAAATATTTTATTTGGAAAGCAAACAGTGAAAAATACCTAGATCAAAAAGCATAAGGAAATATGTAAAATTTAATGCCAGTAATAATAAATATTTATGACTTTTTGTAAAGCTTTCACATATTTGAGTTAAAATTTTTGATAGTTTAATTTCAAAACTTCCCAGAACAACGTTATATAAAGCACATTAACGGCAATGATATGTTGTTACAGCTTTTGATATAAACATGACCATTTTTTTTTATTAATCTTTGATAAATGTTTTAAACTTTAATGGTTTTGCATCATTCATAACCACTCTAATACATGTAAACAAATACATTTTTATGTGCATTTTTAATCTCTCGTCTAGAACATTTTTAGAAATGCTGAATAGAAATTATTCAAAAAAAAAAAAAAAAACGGAGAAATTAATTATAAATAAAAAAATATTTTGAAAAGCAGAATACCGAAACCTCATAAAACCTTCGGGCAAGGGGATAAACAGTAACTTTTTTAGCGTAAAAAAACTAATTAAAAATTTGTTAACATTTTAGACTAATTGATACTAAATATAAAAAAGGAAAATTTTATGGGAAAATCTTCAAGCATTAGAAAGTAACAATGTTGCTTTAGGCCAGAAGCTTTAAAGTGGAACTAATCTATGCTACACAAAAACGTTAATTTTTTCCATGCACTACTTCTAACATTATAAATGACTCTAGGCCAATTATCAACGGTTAAAAATTAAAAAAAAAAAAGCCATTTGAAAACACTGTAATGAAACTTTTAATAAGTGTGAAATGACGAGAAAAAACTTACAATTAAACAACCATTTTCTTACTCTTTTGAATGTCATAACGGTTTTACACGAAGAATTCTGCCTTTGGACGTTGTTCAGATAATTTTTGCAGCAGTATAAAATTATTTCAATCAGTATCTAGTAATACGTCCATCTTGTATATATACACACTTGTGCAAGTTAATTGAAAAAAGGATTTTTTTCATTAAATTTAAAATCATTCCTAGTATTCTTCACCAATCATACTAAAATTTGTAAAAATATGAAAGGGATGAATAAATCCTTTAGCAATCATCAATTTCCAACAATCAAAGAGATTCTGAGAGCGCATGTGCAGGAATGAACTCTGCAGCTATGATCATGTCAGTTGAGATTTCACTGTTAGCGATGGATGTGACACCGCGAAAACGTACATTGTTAATCTTTCCGAACATACGCTAAAGACTTATAGAGAGATTCCTAAGATAGTTGGCTTTATTATTGCAACTGTGAGCCGTATTATAAAACAAAATTGAGAAACAGGATCCATAACTCCAAAGCGGAGTGGGAAATGTGGCCGAAAATTGAAAAAACACCAAGAAACGACTTTTTTTACTTATGCAAAATAAAAAAGACTCTCAAACGACTAGTGCAGCACTTTATATATTTAAAGGAGCATGCAATAAACATCAGCTTATCTACTGTTCGGAGGATCCTTACTGTTTAGAAGCCAGCTTATTGGCATACGAAGATACAGCTTTTGACACAACGAGTGAAGGGAAAGCGCTATTTCTGGGCTTTGAAATTAGAATTGGGCAATTGAAAATTGGAGAAAGTACTATTTTGCGATGAAAGTCATTTCATTGTTAAAAGATAACGACTCAACTTGTGCGGAGATTTCTAGGCGTAAGAATTCCGGATTGCTACATGAACCAGTTTGTAAAACACCCTCAAAAGAAGAAGTTTTGGGGTTGTTTCAGTAACAATAGGGTTGGTTCTTTGCAGCCTGTTGAGGGTATGATGAGCAATATATTACTATTCTGGACAATAAATACTAATATGAGCAATATATTACTATTCTGGGAAAAGGTTTTACCAGAGTTGAAAAAATGATACCCAGTTGGAATAGGGATTTTCCAGCAAGATTTAACTGCTTGCTATACGTCCAAAATGGTCAAGAAACTCAAATTGAGCAATGGAAAGGTCTAGGAACTCTCCTGATATTAACACAACCGAGAATCTTTGGGCTATATGCAGAAATTCCCTATTGCATAAGGAGTGTTCAACTATGGAGGAAAAACTCCGTCATTACAGACAGATTTTCCAACAGCTATCACATCGACAAATGCAAGACTTAGAACAAATAATTACAGGGGTATAAAGATCTACCCAAAAAAATCAAGACCTTATATCCAATGCAAACACTGCACTAATACTGAGCTAATATCCACACACATCTTGGAGTACCCAGCGATCACAACTAATCATCTTAAAAATGGACTGGCTCCGCTCAGCGAGTTGCTACAGGAAGTCCTCTTCTACAGTCCAAACGCACCGATACTGGCTGAAGCGGTGATCAAGAATTTCAGGAAAATGTAATGTTTATGGATACGAAAACAACAATAACAACTATGGAGAAGCTAAACACTGCGCTATACATGTCTGGTACAAGGAAACAAATTTTATAAATGATTGTAAAAAATGGTGGATTCCATGACTAATCGTGTTCAAATGTTAAAAAATCCTGAAGAGTTCATTATAAACTAGATAGTTTTAGTTTAATATAAATTTAAACATTTAATTCATCTTAGTTTTCTCAACTTTTCGTGTTCGTTTCAATTTGTGCAATACAATTGAACGTTGGCTGTCAATAACGCATTTATTGATAGTCAACGTTCGTTATAATGACCCCTGTCCTCCAAACAAAATCGGTCACTATAACGAAAGATCACTATAACGCATATATAGAAGATATTACATGTTTTTTAGTCATATTTAAAAATTACTTTTTATGTAAATGGAGTTAAAAAAAAGTTTCTGATACAAAATAATAAATACTACCAATAATAAATTATACTTAACTTCAAAGAATACATTTAAAGGAATAAAAATAATAACAATAATAGAGTGATTCCATACCAAATCAACCAAAATAAAAAAAAGTTGGTTGCATGACCGACTCTGATTTTCTTTAAATTTGGTACACAGATTGATGATATAGAGGCATGAAAAAGTCCAAATTTTTAGGTTCCTGCTCCACTTATTTTTTGAGATACGGGTCCTCGAAGTTTGTCCACCGGATCAAAATGCCAAGAAATTGATGTTATTCAGTTTTTTTTCTTAAAAATTCTACTCATGCAATAAGAAGTGTTTGGTATCTACGAAAACTAGTCACTCCAGGCATTCAGAAAAAAATATATTACAATGTTTCAAATGAAAACGGTTAAGATACAGTACTCTTAGAAATTGCCACTGAAAAAATTTGATTTTGCCGATCTCGCTGGAATTGAGACATTGATTCCAAAAAAAAGGGAAACAAAACCAATGGTTTTCTCACTTTCTTGTAGTGTACTGGTGTTCCCTATAAATAATTGCACAATAAATTATTTGGTTTTCACATTCCTTCTTGGAAAATATTTAAGCTGAAAGACAACCCATAAGGCAAAAACACGTAATTTTGACCACCTTAGTAGCCATTTTTTCTCTAAAGGGAGAGAACAAGGAATTTATTTTTTTTTTAAATAAGCTACTGTTAGCTATTCACAGGAAAAAAGTTTACTTTTGGCTATTATTTGCATAAAGAGATATCCCACTGATAGCATATGCATGTTTTTCTCGAATACCATATGCTTGTGTTCGTCCCCTTAGACGTAGCAATAATAAAAAGAGATGTAGGAAATAAATTGGTCTTAAAAACCTTATAATTTTTGAAAATTCAAATTAGTAACTTACAAAATGTTTAAATTTTCTCCCTATACAGCCCCTTGCCCTTCCCTAAACTGCGTAAAAGAAATCATAGTTACTGCCAAGATTGTTACACTCTCATCAGTTTTTTGAACCTTTCATCATCAAATACTTTCTTACAATAAAACATTTTTTCTCCATAAATATAAAATTTTAAAGGATTTGTTTTTGAATAGATAGTTTTGAGAATAGAAAAAGGTTGCAACAAAATTTTGGGCAGTATATTGGAATGAACGATTCTGTTTGGACGTTTTAACGGATGTTAAAATAACATTGTGTGAATCGAACAACAAACGGAACTTCATAAAACGGTCGCTGTAATGGAAGGGTCGTAGTAATGGGAGGTGGTTCTAAAGAAAGTTGACTGCATTACTTATTTAGGCATCATTGACTGAAAAGGTCATGAGACACTAAATACCTATTTTTCCGATTTTTTTAATCAAAAATCAAGCGACAAGGTGCATATCGTCCGCAAAACCTACCCCTGCATCGCAGTTTCATTTTTCTAGAGATCACCATCTTCTTCGGGCGGTCGCCCCAAAAACATTTTACTTTATTAATTGTCTGCGGCACTGAATGGTTCTCTTTTTTGCGCAATTTCCTTTTTATGCTGTACGAATTCTTTCCGTATCTACTACTATTCTTGGTTTAATGAGTTGGATGAGGACATGAAATTTAGCCAAAAAAACAGCTCTGTTTTGTCTTTTCCAGACCATGAACCGAGAAAGGCCAGTTCCAGCAGTCACAGTGGCAATGATTTTTAGCATCCATATCTCTCCAGCTACTAAACAAACGCCTTAGTCGACCACGGTCAATCTGTAGGATCAAAAGTTCTATGTGTTGGACATTAATCAGTATTGGCCGTATTATTGTATATTACCTTCAGTGCTTGGAGTTAACTGGAGAAATTTCTCACCTCATCGGTTTCATGTCTAAAGTTCATGTAGAGGAGAAGATATCTAGCTGCGCCGTCTCTCTATGGTTAAGACAGTTATCACTGTTCTGTTCGGAGTAATGATGGTCACCTATATTATGAGATCATCTCATCAAACTTTCCCACCACTTCCGTGGCAATGACAAGGACAAAGGTCATATCGGCATATTCCTCAATGTAAAAAAAAATCTTGCAAACAAGACATTTTTTATACGTTTCCCGATAAAATGTTGCCGACGGCATTAATATTCTCTGTTGTCTCTTTAAACGTCATCTTGGAAAGATCGATTGGGCCGGACGAGGAGGTTCGCAAGTTTTCTCACTATTCTTTATTTCTGTACATAATGTTTTAATTAGATCAACTAAATGAAATAGCAGTGAAGTAATGAGTGCAGGCATTATTTTATATTTTCCCTGGGAATAAAAGAACAACTTATCGGAAAGTAATTAAAATTTGTTAATATTTTTCTTTATATTCCTTTCAAGAAAATTAATTACCGATAATGAATAAGTGATTTAATTTCGATCAGCTATTTTTATTTCGCTGTTTTAATTCCCTGCAGCGCAGTGCAATATTTTTTTATTTTGGTATGTGAACAAAAAATTCTAGAGAAGGTAGGAGGGGAGGGGAGAAGGAGAAGAAGGAGCCCACCGCTTTTTCTCAGCAATGGTTTAATGAAGTTAGAACGAATAATTTGTTCTTTGCAAGAAATGTACTTACTACAACCTAATTATGTTAATCACGAAACGGTTCGCCCTACCATGTTTTTGATGTATCTGAAACTACCTCCGAATGGTAACGTCTGGCTAAAATTTGCATTTTGCTATATAAACTGGAAAATTTTCTTTAAACAGTCTTAACCACGACATGATTGTCACCATTTTGTTATCCTAATAAAACTCCTCTTGTTTTACTACCAATAATGCTACTTTTCCATTCCACCTTTTAATAATTTTCACCAAATAATAACTAAATTTAAAATCATACCTATAAATAGCACAACTCTGTACCAACATAAAAATTACCGGTAAACTTTGCACAGCATTGTTAGGTGTTTTTTTTTTTTTTAATCCTTACATTAGAGAATGTATTCAAGAACTTTTATCTAAATAAGTCATAAAATTTGTTTTATGCATCATTGTGAGCACGCACTTTCCAAAGAAAAAAACAACAAGTTTCAAAGCCCTAATTTGAAACACCATTTTTACAATCAAGAAAATCACAGCTGCTATTGAGCAAGAAAAAAAAATGGCCCTTGGATGAAAAAAGAAAACATTGTACAACACACGTCTGACACAGACGGTAGTTAAATATTGGCTTTGTGGAACATTCTTTCGTCCACAGTTCGCCATTTTTCTCCGAAAATAAAAGAAGATGAACATAAAACACTTTAGTATCAAATACTTTTCTCTTCTTTATTTCTTTGAAATTCTCCCATGCGCATGAAGCCACTGTGGCGTAAAGCAAATCTTTCGTTTTCGCAAAGAAGATCCTTTGATCGTGTTCCCAAGACAATTTAAACAAAATGTGAAAATTACCAATGAGTGAAAACTTTTATGTTTATAAACGCAAGTTAATTTAAATGGAAACTAACTTTAGATTCGTACGACTGATTATTTTCAGGACAATATTAAATGAAAGCAGTAAAAATCAAAAATGACAAAAGAATCAATTATTACATAAAGATTTCGTATAAAAAAATATCTAATTTCGGTTGATCGTACTATTTTCATGTACTGTTTAGCAGCAAATAAGGAATTACTCTAAATTAATGTAAAATTACGAGTAATTCTCTGAGTTTTTAAAATGTAAAGCCCGTGATTTGAATTCCACGCGCTGAGAAACAAAATAGTGTTCACAATGAATGCTTTTACCTTTCTTCCAACTCAAAATATAGTAATATACCCTTTTTAGAGCCAGCACAAAGACAGAAATCACATACAAAGGCACATGATAAAGGTGTAGTTATGGGCATGCTTAAGGATTTTTTTAAATTTGAACACAAATGTCGCAGTTCCTTTTCATTATGGAAAAAAAAATTCTAACAATGTTAGAAGTTCAAAACTGCAATTTTATATCTATGATATTATGATAAATTTTAAGCTATGATTCATACATATCGTTCAAAAAAATGGAATACAGTAAAACCTCGTTAAGTCGTCACTCAAGGGACCAAAAATTTTGACAACTTATGCGGAGTGACTACTTATGTGGAGTGGGAAGAAAAAAAAAGCCTTACAAATATTCATGAATAGTAGTAGAATTCTGTGAGAAAAACAATAGCTTATGTAATCAATGTCTATAAATTAGTGGAAATTTTAAAAAGGGGAAAATACTAATGGTAGTTACTTTGTTTTATTTTCTCTTACTTATACATTACTTAATAACAACAACTTATTTTAATGTAATTACGGTACATTAATACAATCCTTCAATGTTGACTCATGAAGTTGTTGCTTACGAAAAAGAACTATCTCTTCTAACATACATCAAGCTTTAAATTTTGTGTTTGTTGTTCCTTGTGAACGGATGTTATATACTGACCAATTTTCTCCAGGTATTAGATTTTGTCTGTCTTTCTGGAAGGATATGTATATTCTGGATTCATATTCTCGGCACTTCGCAGAGTCACAGCAAGAAGTATGCTTTGAATGACCAGGATCGAGATTTCAAGGAAAAATGAATATCAAACAGCCTTTCAACTAAGTCCAACACAATTTTCTAAGATCTGCTAGGGAAAAGGAATTTTAGAAAACAATTTTTGAGTGACTAGTTAAGCGGGTAAAATTAAATTTGGTGACCAGTAAAGGAGGATCATTTTACATTACTGTGAATTAGACCTTGTCGGGACCAAGGAAAAACGACCACTTAACCGGTCGACTACTTATTGAGGTTTCACTGTAGAATGGTTTTGTGCCAGTTATGGGTCCACGGGTTTAGTTATGGTCATACAAAAAAACTAGCAGTAGGCATGTTAACTGAATTCCATTATTTTCCGGAAATACACTAGAAAAATATTCTATTATATTGAAACACTTATGTGTCAGGCAATATAACCAAATTTAAGGGTACTTGACTCACCAGTTAGAGCAACATTAAAATTTAATATTACATTTAGCATTAAATTTACTTTTAGCTTACGTTTTATAATTAATCCTGAATAATAGTTTCGAGGCAGAATGTAAAAAAAAATAATTATGGTCATATGTGCTCACAACTAAAATATCTACTTTCAATTGACCAGGTATGGGCCTATTAACTTAAAAACATATTAAATATGTCAATTAATAAAAAAAAAATACCTATGAAGAAAAATGAAAAGAAAGCTAAAAATTGAGTACGTACCAATGACACTGCTATCTGATTAGGGAGGAAAAAACAGCAATCCCAGGTCCTTAACAAAAAATCCGTCAAAAATTAAAATGCATCAAAAATTCACTACTGGTGATTAAGAAGCATTAAAAAAAAATAAATCACACTGTAATTTCAAAAAATAAGTCTGTACAAATTTGATCGAGGTGTTCTTGAGTGATTCTTTGTCGAGAATCCATTGATGATGTAATACTGGTAACAAACTTAATGCTGACAATAGAAGACAACCTGGTTATTACTGATTGGCTGCCCGTAACTAGTCATTTAACCTATATTTAAGTGCGAAAGATTTCTATGTATGGATTTCTTTTTTTTTTCTTAAAACAAGAACGGGGTCCGAAATTTAAAATTGTCTAGATCTGGGATCAAATCAGAGACATTTGTATTACAATGACAATGATCAATCATCTGACTAAACAGGAACGTACATAAGCATGAATATTTTTTCTTTCCAGGATAACCAGTTCATCACAAATAGCTTACTAGAGCTTCACAGTACGAGCGTTCATTTATGCTACAGTTAACTCGTACTGAATATAGCTATTTTTTTTAATACGAAAACTGACGTGAACCCGGGATCTAACCAGCACAATTTTGACAAAACAGATTTATTTTTAACGTTTTAATAACGTTTTGATTTCCTCAAAATCAAACAATTTTCCTTTCATATAAAAATCCGAAAGAAAAAAAGAAAAATAAACCATAATTTACGATAAAAATAGAGTTTACTATAACTATTGAAAGTAGTAACAAACTAAAGAACAGCAGTTTCTCTCATATAAAATATTTTTTTTTTTAAATTTCGAGAAATGAAATATTTATTTATTTATTTTTTTCTCTTTTTATATATATATATATATATATATATATATATATATATATATAATACTTAACTTCTATTTTACTTTTTTCTTCTTTGAACGTACTTTAATCTTTGAAAAACAATTTAAAACTTAGAATCAGGACATCAACAAATTTTATCTTCTGAAGCATTTTGTTGCTTCAGATCAAAAGATTGAAACCATCTGTTTCCATCCTTTGATCTAAATTACGGTCTTGATTTTTCTTATTTTCTTTTCTTTCTTTCTTTAACAGCAGATGACAGAGCATCTTTCATGAACAATTCAAATTCACATTAGGTTTATCATTCTCTACGGTGCTTGCGATTTTTTTACGTTTCTGCCTTTATCGGAAACGATTATCTAAGTTGCTGTTCTAGCTTTCGTAGTTGATGGTTTTGTTTGAAAAGTTTGAAGCTTAGGTTGATTGAAGGAATGTAAAAGGAATGGAACGAATAGATCTCGGTTTTAGGAGTAAAACAATGTTTGAAAATTTTTGAAAAACATTTAATCCGCATGCGTTTTAGTAGTCTGAGCAGTTTTTTTTTTTTTTCAAAATGTAAAGGATGTATCTAACAAATAAGTGCATCCCAAAATCGAAGTAGGTAACGGTTCAGACAAATTTTAGAATCTACTCATGCTGTCATGATGACAAAATACTTTCCAATGCATCAGATTTTGTACTTCATCTCAGCGTATTATTTTTTTTTTTTTTTTTCGATTTCTTATACATGACAAAGGTAGATCACGAGTGCGATTGTGGAAAGAAGATTGAACAATTAGGATTGTTAGTAACAACGATCATTGTTATGTAAGTAATATACAATGATCTCTCGCTTATACGCGACCTCTGTTATACGCGTTTTTCACTTATGCGCGTTTTTCTCACGGGCCCGGCCAGCGATATAGGAAAACAATGTTAACTCTTATTCATTTATACGCGAAACCTAAAATGAACCTTTCACTTATGCGCGATAAAATGTTTTCCAAGTTTTAGTTAAATCGTGCATTTACGCTTTGCTTATCGGAAGATTTGTACCCTTCTTGTTCCGTCTCTTGGAATGCATTCACGCGCCTTCATTCCATTGTTCGGATTCTTCCAAGAACGCGTTCTTTTTCGCATAAGTGTGCAATTGGGGGTGGAATTAGTCTTTTGATTGACATCGAGAGGGGAGAACGGTTTATATACGAAAAGTTTGACCTCACTAAAAAGTCGTGGTCAAGCGGTAAGCATTAACGCAGCCTATCGAGGATCTTTTGCATCCTTGTAGCTCTGATCGCGTGACAATTTTTAGGTTCTGAGGCATTCGCGTAAATGCTGTACACTGTACAGTAAATGAAAAATGATAAAACGCACAACAAATTTTACATTTTTATTAAATTACAATGCATAAACGAAAATTATGTGCGTATTTATTCATTAGCATCAGTTGTGTATTATTAGTATCACTATAACTGATGTTAAATTATTGCATTTAAGCTTATTTTTGGTGTTTTCACTAATGCACGAATCTCAATTGTGCGCGAAAATTTTCTTGTCCTCTTTGGTCGCGTATAAGTGAGAGGTCACTATATGATAATCCTGCTCAAATCATGGGAGGGAGAGAAGAGTTACTTAACTCGCAAGTTGCTGGGTGATTTGTTTGAAACGCAGGTTGGATGTATATAACCGCAATATTGTATCCGTAGTTTGATCTGCAAAACTTTGCAAATTAATGTAGCAAAATTTGTAATGATTTTTCTATTTAGCAGTTCCGTAAGTGACATTCAAATTAATATTACGACTTGCATAGAAACATTACGAAACGTTTGAGTTAAAAACTCCAATTATTCTATTTTTTAAAGTACTTCATTTCACCCTTTAAGTATTCAGTGTTTGGCGGAAGAACCATGGACACGCATGATCAAATTCCACATACAAACACGAGTCTACTCGGGCCAAGAGGTTTAATGATAGCGCTTGCCATACTTATCGCAGGAAAAAAAAAGAACAAGGTTTAACAATATTATTTTCTGTAAATTTTCGTAAAGGTTTATTTATTTTGTTACTTATAAACTGCTCCGATATTATCTTATTTTTAAAAATTGGCTTAATATTTTTTATGTACTTTTGAACAAAGAGGCGTAGTCTGAGTTCCCTGCCTCATTATCTTTTAATATTACCCTAATTTGAACTATCAAATTCCAGTTTTCCCCAACTTTTTATAAAATGTCTCGATTATGATCAACCACCAATGAATTTGTTTTGTTTTTTTTACCTAAAACACTTTCTCTTATTTGATTTCAATAGATGATTTTTCTTTTTTCTACGAAGTGCATTAAAATTCCTAATTGTGCAATGAATTCAACTTGGACACATTCATTTTCAAAACGGTTGCTATGCAACAGTGGACTGTTTATTTGAAACATCCAAAATCAGTCTGTTCATCGATTTTCACCGGCTCATATTGGTATTCATTGAATGATTGCAGATTAACTAGCAAAGACATTTTACTTTTGTCAGTTTTCAGATAAAGCAAGTGGAGGGGTTCGGATTCAAATTACAGACAACGATGCATTCGTTCTGTTGACATAAAATGGTTTTATTTTTAGATAAGTACTAGATTTAAAACAAAAAAATCAATATGAAGAAGACGCACTGTATAAAATAGCTTCTTTTAGCTATAAAAAGTTTTTTGAGAAACATTAGGGGAAATAAAGACAAAAATTTACTGACAGGTCAATTTGAGCCTTTTGTTTTGGCGTAATACGCGCTGCTAAATGAAGAAAATAATATCAGTTATTAATATAACTACTGTAAAAATCTGTTAAAGTGGTATTTATTGCCCTTCAGTCATTTAAGAACGATTTTTTTTAAATTCACTGTCGTTAGTTATGAAAAAAACTCGATCCTTCTGGTGTGTAAGAAAATTCTGAAATGTCTCAGATTATCCAGATAGGCAAAAATCCAGGATTTTTCGGGTATCGATGAGTTTCTATGAATTTTAAGTATATTTTCTAAAAAGTTTCCTGAAATGCTATAAGTTGCTTGAATGTAGACTTTGCACTGCTGTAAAGAATATTTTTAGCAACCAGTGTCAAAATATATTTATATTTCGTATTAACTGCTTCAGCTATATTTCGGACCAACTTAACTCTAAAAGAGGGCAAAAAACAGTCTGGAGCTTTATAGGGATTATAGTCTAGTCAATAGATACATTTTACCTTGCAAAAAATGGGGTCAAAGATTTTATTTTTTTAATTTGTACATATTGGTGCCGACATGGAAAAACCAAGTTATCCAACACGAAAGACCCCGGAAGAACTTTTGAAAAACTTTTGAAGAACTTTTGTGGGTTTTTTGTCAAAAAACCCACAAAAATTCATGACTTTTTTTGTTTTTTCCAAAATATATCCGAAATGGCTCAACTTAGAAAAAAGTTTTAAGTGTAAAGTTTCGAGAACATAAAATTTCCTACAACTTTTGTATTTACAACTTTTTTGTAGCACAAATAACAAGCTTGCTATAGCTCTTTGAAAATAGGCAATTTTCCTCCACTCCGAAAAAAAAAAAGCTTTCGCACCGAAAGCAAGGCGTCATAATTATTAGATATGGAACATAAACTTAAGTTTCAGAGAGTTTATCGACAGTTAGAGTATTTTGAGTTTCTTGCTCCCCCCCCCCCCCCGCTGGACACAGAGTAGTAATTCTGGCTGACAGATTAGTTCCCACTAGACTCCAAAAACAAACGATGTATTATGAAACTGAAATATATATATGAACATTAGTTTAAAGCACACACGACGATGCAGTAATAAAAAAAAAAACTTCCCCACTGCTCACGAACTAACATTTCTGATCTGACAGAGGTAGTCTTCATCAGACTCCAATAATAGATGATATAACCCTATTAGTAACTGGATTATACAATACATACATTCATTTGAGGGATATAATTCGTACATTCTAGTCTAATTATTGCAAACAGAGATGCGATTTTTAAATATTAATGTGAAACAATGAATATTAGGCAGAATAATAAGCAAACAATCAACACAGTCATGCATCCTATGCTCTGATACAATAATAATAATAAACCCTCCCCCACCGCTCACGAATTAATATTTCTAGTCTGACAGAGGTCGTCTTCAGTCAGACTCCAATAACATATGATTTATATTGCAGTTTGTAATTGAATTACACAATCTTCTCATTCATTTAAAGCACATAATTCGTACCATTATTACAAGCGAAAATGCAATATTCGAATATAAATGTGAATGAATAAATATTAGGGTGATAATAAGCAAACAATAGACATAATAATGCATAAATAAAGGTACAATAGTAATTCATTAACGAACACTTTGAAAAAATTCTGCAGAATCTGACCTTTTGATGCATGAAAAACCCAAAAGAATTACCTTTCAAAATGAAAATCCAACTGTAGAAGCTTAATACAGATTAATTGCAGACAGAAGAATACAGATCCAAATTACAGAGAAATTCATTCGACCTTAAAGCAAATGGAGAAAGTACAACAAAATACGCTGTGCATCTTCTTTGAAGCCGTTTTGAAGGTCTAGGTTCTCCCGGTTCAGAATCTGTAGGGAATAGAAGGAAGCTGTGGTCCTTTAATTGTTCATCTCCTTGTTGCGGTAATTCCAAAAGCTCCTGGAACAAATCATCTTCTTCAGCAGTCTCATCCAAAGATGAAATTTCTGCAACATTTTCACAATTTGTGCCACTGCAGTGTTTGCACGTGCTGGAGCATTTTAAACCTGCCTTGTGCCAAGAACAGTTCCAGTACAATTTTTCTCGCAGGTACAAGGTACAATCTTTAAAAGATTCTGAGTAACTGAATCTCTTTTCGTGTCAACATGCATTAGACCTTGCGTTCTACGTTCCCAACCCCATTTCTCTGGACCAATTATGTTGCCCAACCAACTTTGAATTTGGTGGTAGAACCGATATGAGTGATAACGTCCAGCATCCCCCCCCCTCCCCGCACGTTGGAGGTAGCCCTGCAAGATTTATCTTAGCCCTGTATACTAGTTTTATAAAAAGATTAAATTGCAAAGTATCCAAAGATAAGTTCAAATACTTTACGTCACCTGTGTATAATATTTGCAAAATGTTTTCTCCAGCTGCAGCTAAGGCATCATGATGATGATGACAGATTGGGTCCATAAATACTGCAATAGCTTCCTTAATTTCAGGACTTTTTTTTTTTTTTTGACTATTTTGTACAACTTAATTTTGCCTTGGCCAAAGATTGCTGAAGTCGTATCACACCCACTACACGCATGGATGAAAAGAATATTGCTGGGGTCAAACTTAAAAGATTAAGTAAGGGAAAAAAACAAATCACGAGCATTCCGTCTTCCATGTTTTAAAAAGAACAAGTTGCTGAAAGGCTGTCCTAAAGCTGTGTCATCAGTACCAACAGATCTATATCCTCTCGCCCACTATAACAACCTTTTCAATTTCTTTTGCCTTTGAAAGAGCAGTAAGTAAGTCGGCATCATCTTGAGTCTTCCTGACTTCAATGCCACACTCTTCGAAATATGCCTCAAGAAATTGAATAAGACAATTCTTGTTGTTATAATTTGCAAGTACTCTTTCTTGAGGAATTTAGTTAACATGTTAGGTTCAACCATTACTTCAAGGGAAGAAATTGATTGCTCATTGATATAGCATTTGTGACAGGCTGAAGAATTGTCACTTCTTTTAAGAACTTCAAAAAACGCTGATGTTCTTCATTTTGCCGTTTTGCGCTGCATCTTTGAAGATTTCCTATTACCTTCTCCTTCACAATCTTTATTTCGCATTCATGCAAACTGATTTCCCAAATAATAATAATAATAATAATAATAAAATACCTTGGTCAGGCGTAATCATTTCTAGGGGAAAAAAATGTAATACAGAACACACAAATTGATAAAACATACTCTCGCTCAAACCCTGAAGTGACCAACATGAGTAGCTATTGGGTCGATTCATCTCATTTGGAGAAAAAAAGGGGGGAGGGGATGGAATGGGGGTGTTTTGTTTAAGTTAAAGGGAACGGAGGCATTTACCCTCAACTGTTAAAGACAAATGATTTCCAAAGTCAGACTGCCGGCGTTTCTCCTTTTTCCTCCGTTATCCGATGCGCTTTCACGCACTTCGCTGAGGGGGTTCAGAAAAAGTGTGACTTTCAAGATGCTGTAACTCGCTTGCTTTTCATGCTACAAAAATGTTGTAATAACAAAAGTTGAAGGAAAATAAATCCTCTTTAACATTTGCATTGGAAGTTTTTTTGTAATTTTAACCATTTCTGAGATATTTTGAAAATACTACAAAAAGTCACAAATTTTTGGGGGTTTTCGGCCCCCAAAACTTCTTCCGAAGTCTTTCGTGTTGGATAACTTGTTTTTTTCATATCGGCACTAGTATACACAAATTTAAAAAATAAAATATTTGACCTAATTTTTTGTAAGTCAAACCCGTTGTTTTCTACCTATTGACTGGACTATTATAGGCAAATAAGGGGCTAGATGTTTCCCATCTATTCTTCTTAAGCTATGGTCATGCTTCCTTAAATGCTTTAGGAGCTTTCTTTTTAAATTAGAATGGTGCCAGGCGATTACTAGAAACATATGCAAGTTTTCTTGGCAGGTTCCTGATTTTTTCCGAATACGTGACAAACTTTTATTGGGAAGGCTTATGAAATCCTCAAAAAAAAAAAAAAAGTTACTTTCAGTAAAGGCACATAGTTTTAGCAGGATGTCACCCTCTTTTTGGCCAGATGCGTTACTGGCAGAATTTAGACTTATTAGCGACCATTTATTTTCCAGGAACGTTTCTGAATTGTTTTACAGTGTACGTGCAAGTATCTGATAAAAATAATATTAGTTATTAAAGTAACTGCCATAAAAATCAGCTGAGGTGGTATTTATTTTTTGTCAGCTATTTAATTTTGAAGGGATATTTTTTTTTTTGAAAATTCACAAGTTTTATTATTATATTTTAAATTAGTAATGAAATTCTACGCTTTTTTTTGTTATGGCTAAAGGTTATAATTGATAAAAAATATCTGTTTCACTATACATTTGGGTTAAAAAAACAGTTAGTTCGCAAATAGTATAAGACAAAATCAAAAATTAATTGTCGTTGTACATCAGTGACTTCAAACTCAGAAAAATAAATCCTTAATGTATAAGGAAGTATGCTAACTAAATTTTATCGTAGAAAAGTATTCAAATGGCTTTTAAAGTAACTTCAAAGTTTAAAGTAGCGGATTTACCCCACTTTCTCATTTGCTCTCTTAGTCTGCCAATGGTGTAATATGGCTCAGTAGACTGTTTAATGTAAAATAAGAATTGAAGAATCTAATAAGCATGCCAAAGATTTTAGCACAAAATTGGAAACGAAGCTAAGAAATGTTGTTTTTCCATAGTAGCTATTTCAACATCGAAAAAATATTATAAAAAGCTTTTGTAAAATTTACGGTGTACTAAGAGTATGTCTTCAGCATAGGTATTAGTTTAAGAAAATAATATTTCTAATAAATTTATAAAACCCACTTACGTGTATAGCACATCCATATTACGCATTTCTGGTCTATAACAATTCCAAACTATTCCCTTCAATAATCAACTCGTGTTATAGCTAGTCAAGATTCATTTAGTAAACTGACAACATTCAGATAAATATGTCAATAGAGTAGTTCTATCAGTTGAAGATAGATGACGTTAGCATTATGATAAAGTGATTCAGGAATCAACTATTGACAAACTCTTAGTACCTTGTAGTATTCAATACGAAGTTGCCGAAGATTAATGCACTATGATGTATTTTAAATTAGAATGCTAAGATATAAGTAAGAATTTGAAATCTGATATTGAATAAATGCTTTTCACTTGATGAAAGCACTGAATATTATATTAGTACATATCATGTATATACTACTTAGATAAAATATTATCAATTTATTTCAAATGTATAATTTTGTCATTTACTACATATGTCACTATAGCAAATACGTTTTTTATTGGCATACGTGTTTTCTAATTAATACAAACAATAAATATTCTGAATATAAACCTGACTATAGGAATACATTTCAATTAACGACTACTTTTAGGGTATCAGGGTAACGTAGAAGCGGGTGACTATGGTACAGTTTTTGTACATTTCTGACTTTAATTACTCAACATTCATTCGAAAAAAAAAGAGGTTGCGCCATTATTTTAGTTTAGGACCTTGGTTTTTGATTCCTACCCTGAAATAATTTTGAAATTTTACTCACATCTCCTTTAGAGCAATTTTTCTTTGTACAATTCTCACCCTCTCATTGCGGATGAGAATAGTAAAGCATATGTTTCAACGGTTTCGTATAGGTTTTGGTGCTTTGTACCATACTCTACTCCCCTTATATTTTATCGGGAGAGTTGTAGAGGTAAGTTATGCTGAAAATTTAACTTTGGAGAGACAGGTACATAATAAAATCGAGATAAAACAAAGGCTTTATTTTCGTCATAACTTCTGAAGATGGATACCAAATCTTATCATCCTTTTCAGGCCACTGCCAAAACTTACCTCGCTTCAACATTGTTGTAACTTCAAACTCACTTGCATCTACACCCATGATTTTTCCTGGGTACTTTTTCCCCTGATAACCCAACGCACCCTCCAAAATTTGAACTAATTACTGTACCACACTCCCCAACTTTACACATTTATAATTGTTGCAGCATCAAAATATTTTATTTTTGAATGAAAATTGGAGGAAACTTTCTTTATGCAATATGAAAGCAAAAGGTACTTACGAAGCTGTGATTCCTGTGTTTTCCTGTGTAGTTACGAAAATGTGGTGGACTTTTTCTTCATTAAAAGTCCACCAACATGAATTTCCGAGCTACCTACAAACACGTAGCACAGTGTTTCAAGGGCGGAAAAAATAGCCATTTTTAAGTTTTAAGATAAAAAATATTTCTTGCCGTAATTACTTAGCCCTTGAGTTGTAGTAACTTACTCCATAAGAGTTTTTTTTTTTTTAAAAATCGTTTTTACAAAAATAAGCCCAGATTGTTGAACAATTATGTTTTTACTTTCTTTGGACGTACTCCTTATACTTCAGTTTTAATTCATTCGTTCAATAAGGAGGACAAAAAATTAATAAAAGTCATTTCTGATTGGTTTTTCACACTTATAGGATGCATATTACATTGTAGTTAAAAATTAAAAATTCATCAAAATTGAAAACTACATGAAATAAAAAAACATTATTTTCTTTAAAATATAATGAAAAGTATTGTGGAATATACTTTTATCGGCGACTTCCAGTGGGCTAAAATTTACATATATCAATAGTTTAATCCTTCCTGTAAATAAACAACAACATTTTAGCTGCGACCACCTGCGACTGCAGTCGTGTGTTTTTGTTTGATCTTCGCTACTCACCAGTATAATAAGTTAGAAAATAACTCGTAGCGATATGACGGGGGTAAATTGCTTTTTTATCAAAGAAATTTGTCATCCAATTTGACATGCTCCAGACTTACGTATATCACAGTTTCACTACTTTTCAGGAGAGCCTAAAAACGTTTGTTTACTGTGTCCGAAAGTTGGGGCTTTTGAAACATTCCTCAATAAATATAGAGGATTTTTTAAAACAGATTTACGTTGTTATGGCTTAATGCGGAGCATTATTCTACAAGCAATGCAGTAGTAACCTGAAAATAACAATTTTCGGGCCCGTTTGGCTTTAAAAAAGGTACATATGAGAAAGACATTTTTAAAACTCATACAAAATTCTATATAAAAAGTTAAAGAGAAATTAGAAAATCATTAAACGTTTGAAATTTCTGATTTCCTTTTCGAAATCATTCTAGTATAAAGCTGTTCTCAGTTTGCCAACATTGCCAGAAAATATTTTTCAAAGGGTATAAATTGCAATTAACATGCAATGCATGCGTGTGGCATACGACATATTTAATTTATATTTTTCACTAAAAACAGAAATGAATTTGAACTGCACAGAAACCCCGATTTCAGGTTTCTCTGCGGCCTAAATCAAACATAAAATACATAAAATTTGGGAAACGCCAATTCAAACCCAAAAACATAAAATATATTGGAAAACGTAAAAAACCGGAAATGTATAAAAAGCAAAAATCAGATAAGGAAACAAAAATAGTAATAAAAGTTGCTACGATGACTCTTATAAAATGTAAAAACGCGATATTTTACGAAAAGAACATTATTGTACACACCAGTTTAGATTATTCTAACACATTAAGTAACGAATTCGGGCGTTTAGGTGCAGTATTGAAAGATGAAACGAGTTGTGTTTCCTCTTCTTGTTCATCTTCATTGGCGGCCGAAAAGTCCATAAGGTCAGCTACGGATGGAGCAGACGCGTTTCTGTTTTCATGGATTAACTTTCAACAGAGTGGATTATGTTTAAAAATGCACAGAGGGAAACACTTTTCTTAATTTTAAAACACTTTTTCTCTTTTTTTAACTGCCAAGGAAAAACGTAAAATGCGGGAAATTCATAAATAACAAACTTTTCATCCGGGTTGAATTAATATTATTAGTGTCTAGAAAAACTGGGACCTGATGATAAAATTGTAAAATGTGGGGAAAACGTAGATTCGAGGGACGTAAAATCGGGGTTTCACAGTGAATACGATCAGCAAGCATGGAGATAAATATTACCATGCAACAGTTTTAACAATTTCCCAAAGCATTTTTTGAGAATATTCAAATTTCGTCGTTTCGAACCACTGTGCGTAGCACTAGTTGCTCGCAATAAATAAATTCACAATTACCAGGTTTTTCGTCTGCCGGGCCGTTTTGACAGTGATAACAACTCTCTTATCATCAGAGAAGGTTACACATTAGTTCCTATTGAAAGTGAGCTGGCCCAGAATGCACTACGAACACTTATTACATCAAAACTGAGTATTGTATTATCTGACCCTCCAAACCATTCTCACCTGCTTTCACGGTAATTTGAAAAATATTTCTGATTCAGACAAACCATCATTTACTTGAGCGTTTGAAAAATCCAAATATAAATTGTTCTTTAACTTGTTTAAGATTTGATTCAAATTCTTGTTTTTTAATTGTTTACAGTTTTTTTTAAGTTACAAAAGCTAACGGAAGATTTTTAAGGTACTATATAAAATTTAAAATATATAGAGAATGTATTTCTTCTTTTTAAAATGAACTTTAATGAAGATTCATATAATATTTGCATATGATGGTGAACACCAAAATCGATTTCATTTAAAAAATACCAGGATGCTATTGCACCAAATGCAACAAACTTTTTCGAGTTAAATTAAATTCATTTTTTTCTGTAAAAGGAGAGGGTTTGTGACATTTAAATAGCTTTAGTACAAATAAGCAAGCTATTTTTTCAGCAGTTAATTTTAGTTGGATAACTGCATTAGCACTCGCTTCATAAATTTTATTACTTCTTTTAGTTGAAAACTTTTGATATTATTGGTAAAACATTTAAATTTTAATGAAACTGTTTACTGATTTGGTAAAGTGTTTGCAGTTATACTGTCTTTGAACAAAAAAAAAATCTTGGAAAAAATGTAGATATAGTTTTGGTTAGATAAATATACGTGATGTATAAAAAATGTTGACTGCTTCCACAGAGAATGTTCCATAAACAAAAGCACTTATAAATCAACAGAGTATGCATTTTCTTTTGCTATTTTCTATTACAAACCTCATTTTTTTTTTCTTTTTGTATACGGGATTACTTAAAAAAATAAATAAAAAGTAAGGGAGGGGATTTTTTTTTCATTGTCTTTCATATCAGAGGGTGGTTCACATCTCTCTTTCTCCAGTGGACTCTTGCTCCATTGAGGTGCATCTTGAAAATAAGAGCGAATTAAAAAAAAAAAAAATCATCCACATGGGGGAAACCCGGACGACGTGAACACTTTAAGCTTTTCTTGATTACTGTCGTTTAGTTATAACTTTGTAAAGTGAAACAAATGTTTACAATGAGTCTTCATTTAATGAACTTGCGTAATTACGTAACAATTTTCCTTAATATTAATTACACTATTAGATATAAGACCAGTTTTCAACAATGGCATGAATATCCACTTTGCCCTACACCCCGGGTAAAGTGGATTCAGTACTTGGGCAAAGCGAACAACAACATTATTTTTCATGGAACTAAACATTAAAAATAAAATAACTATCGAAAATTAAAGGAACATATCCAAAAAACATTTCTTTGCTACAATACTAATTATTGTACTTTTCCAAACAAAGAAATTGAACTTAAAAATGAAATAAAACTCGAAAAGTTAAAGAACATATTAAAAAAACATTTGCAACAATGCTAATTATTGTAGTTATTACAAACAAAAAAATTTAACTTTAAAATAAAAAAAGCATTGAAAATTAAAGGCTCATACTAAAAAACATTTTTCTACAATACTAATTATTGCAGTAATTATAACAGCAAAGAAATTAAACTAAAAAAAAGTCAACATCCAAAATTTAGGAGCATATTAAAAAAAAAAATTCGACTACAATACTAATCATTGCAGTTATCACAAACAAAATCAGTACCATTTTCTAATGCTGAACACTCTTTATGACACCACTGAGTACAAATACGACAGTGTACAGTTTTCCGTTGACTGATCATCTTCTTCAATGAACATTTCACCACAGAAAATGCACCTTACATCGTCAAATTTCTTTACTTCCTTCCTCTTATCGTTCTCTTATGCAGTCCTATGTTTTGTAGCAGATTTTTGATTTAGTCTTTTTGGTAATGGTCTTTTTAACAGTCTTCTAAGATGCTTTAGTTGAAACATTATCCAGTTACTTATGACAGTCGTTTTTGATTTTTCAAATTTTTGTTTCTGATTGTCTTTTACTGGAATACTTGTCAAGAGTGTAGATCTCTGTAGCTTTCGTTTATGTGTTGCTATTGGTTTAACAGGCTGAGGAATAGGTTATAAAACTGAAAGACTGTAGTAGTTCTTAGAACATCCAGGTTTGGGTGAAGCGGCGGGAACATCATTACCTTGGACATTCTGTTGTTTCAGATCCCATGGGAATATAAAGGACAGTGTTCAATGGTAGCATTAACTTGAGATCTTAAAATTGAAAGACTTCCAGGTTCAGATGAAGGGACTTGTCATGACCGGGCATAGTGAATATGGTATCCACTGTGCCCAATCCGCTTTGCCCTACAGGTACATTTTTGAAGTTACTAAAAATTACTAAAAAACCAAAGCATCTAAACTCGTCGTCTACGGATAGTTGAAAGCTACATAACCGTACATCAAATCCTATCCATAACGAAGAACATGTCACATATAGTATTAATGTTATAAATGAAACACTAACCTCTGTAAACTAATATTGTTTTCCCCAAAACATACTATGTTCGGTCACTGGCGTCGCTTGACGCGAACTTGTCTCGACGTGTTTGCCGCAAACGTAGCGGCAACAGGCGACCGTTGCTATGACAACGCAGCTGCCGGCCAACTAATTATTTGGGAGTTATAGGCAAAATTCGCTTTGCCCGGGGTATCCACTTTAGCCGGGTTTCCCCTACTCTTCTTTTTCTACCCAAAATAATGGAGAATTGACTATTTAAAGCCAGGATGCAGACAAAATTTTTTGTTGTCAAGTTGTAGTTAATAACGAGTAGTTTTGCTTATATACCATTTAAATTTTTTTGCTTGTCGGCTATTTCGTTTCGAAGTGAACTTTTTTGAAAATTCATTGTTTCTAGTATTATATTATTACAAATTCCGTAAATAGTAATTATTTTTATGAATAATTTGTTGTAATCTGAATAAATTTGGCGTTTATTCCACTAACTGTCATCTAAAATTATCGTAGTAACTTAATTTGTAAATAGTTTCTTGTAATGCATATATATCCCCCTCATATTCGAATGAAGTATATGGTCCCCCCATTTCCGAATGATAAGAATCGTAAATGAATAAAAAGAAAATATGAGAAATTGGTAGAAAGTTGTAGGATTTTCTGGATAGTTCTTTGCTGGTATAAAACGCCGGGCGTCTTGTGAATGTGGGAGTCAGTCAGTTTGCTTTCTAACAGTTTAGTCTCGTTTTCCACTGCTGTCTGTGAATGTATTAGCGCTTGCACTGCGATTTTCGAATTTGTTCTTTTCACGTATTTTGGGTTTAAATGCGTGGTGAACTGCAATAAATCGAATATGTTTTACAATATTCGATTAATTGCTGGATGTTTGCAATTGTTATCTGCTCTATTGTGAATACTTGTAAATAAATTCATAGCGTTTTTTATCAAGATTGGAATCGTCATTCCGAAGAAAGTTTGAAATTGCACCGGATCCATAACATAATTTTATCTTAGTAACGAAATATTGCCTGCATTGAAAACTGAAAAAATTGTAAATATCTTTTTTTAACTTAAACAAGGTAAACTGCATTGTATAGCATAATTTGACGAGGGAACGAAATTCACTAAGACCTCCTGTGTGATTTTCAATTAGATAACATAAAACAGAAGCATATAACAATCTCGCATCATTAAAAAATCGAAATACTTCAGCTCCGATGTTTTTTCTTACAAAGTTCAGAATTTAATTCCAATGAGAAAGCTTACACTTCTCACATCATTTAGCAAATTAATTTCATTTACATTTGTATGCATTTCTGAAGGAAACCTTTAATTTAAGCTTGTCAGTAAGATAGAGCTTACCTTTCTGTCAGAAGTGGGTTAAACGCGTTTTTTTTTTTTTTTTCGTTTTTGCGTTAATTGGGAAATTAAAGGATACTAGTTGCAGGTTTCTCTGCTAAACCATTACCCCTAGGGGAGTTATAATTTGTTTTAAACTTTCCGGATGTGAACAAATCTTTCTTAATTTCAGAAATTAATCCTAGCGCAAGTTTAGATATTTAATTTGTGAAATATGCAAATTTTATAATTAAAACAGGTGTTTGATGGCACTAATAACGGCGAGAAACTAATTATTGATTTTGAAAATCTTCCTCTGACATATTACAAACAAAGTCAATGACAAATCAATTATTTCCCTAAGAAACAAATGTTCCTCAATTTGTTTTTACTACATCGACATTCCTTTCCTTGCAACCACTGAGATGCTCATTTAGAATATCCTTGGGGGATTTTCTCAATTTGATTCGAATAACTTATGCAAATCATTGTCTCAAAGCAAACATCGAAATTCTAAGTGTATAAACTTATTATTTATTTACATTTTCTGTTAAAGGTATGAAGATATCTGGGAGAAATGTCGATATGGAAATTTTCGAATCCCTTATTTTATAAATATGGTAATTTATTCCTACTTAACGCGTCTTCGACAAATAAAAATGTAAATTTTGTTTTTGTAAGTTTTCGCCAGTAAATGCGTTCGGTTCACATCAGAATCATAAGAGAAGCAGAAACGTTATTTTCCACGCTCGAGTAAAGTTGAAGTTATCGGTCGTAAGTGAAATTCTTTGCTTTTTTTCAATTAAAATAAAGCATGGTATAAAGAAAGAAATTTTGAAAAAAAATTAAATGAAAAAAACTTCAAGATTGTTGTGCCGCTGCACAACGCTTGACGTTCTCCTTTTACAGTCTTCTGGTGTTTGCCGATTCGCACGCCAGGGCACTCTTCTGTCGCAACACATGGCGCGCAACTCCACGTTTGTTACTTCTCCTGGCCTCATATTTCAAAAGTTTCCACTCCAGCGTTTACGTTTGGCAACACGTCACTCCTGTGGCGTTTGCTTATGTTTGGATCTTCGCTTGGAATTTTAATGGTCGCAGTGATATGCGGATCTCGGATCTTGCGGTGTCAATGACGATTGTTTAAATATGGACCCGGGACGAGTCCGTTCGTCAATGTGAAGAAGTCTGAAATCCCCCGCTGAGAATTGGGTGTCAGGCGTAGCGTTCGAGTGTCCGTGGATCACGGTGAGTTGTTGATTTTAAACGGGTGCTCCATCATTCATCCGATCGCCTAGGTTATGCCATGACCTCTAATAATACCGCTATTGTTCACGAGCCAATATAACCAAACATGCCGTTGAGCAAACATATGAATGTTACTCTATAGTATAAGATTTTGATATATATATGTGGAATAAAAAATGATACATATACTTTGATACAATGTTATTATTTGAACACACGCAACACTATATGTGGTGCCGTCGACCAGTGCCTTGAGCATTAAGAAAATAAGGATGGAGCACTCACTCTTTTAATTTTATGAATATTGTTGATTCCAAAATTTTTATGAAATAATATATTGGACATTTGAAGGAATGTGAAGCAAATTTTATTGAAATTGAAAAATCAGTAATTTACTATCCCTTATGGTAATATTACAATGTTTTGTTTTATGCTATTGAAATGCAAGATCTTCAGTGTAAGATATCATTGTATATGATATTATTACACCCTTGTTTAATTCATATTTATATTATATTAAGTCCATGACACCTTACTGATTTATTTGACACATATCCTCAAAACAGTTGATCAAATTTTTTAAACATGGGAAGGCAAACAAATACTGTACAACATAATCAAAGCATGAGCACTCCTAGGAACAAAAACATGTCATTTATAATTAATATATCTGATTTTGATGGTGATCCTAGTGAAGTAAACTTTTTTGCTGATCAAATCTCAGACTTGGCAACATTAAATGAGTGGTCGGATCACAAAGCGTGCTTATATTTAAAATCTAAGTTAAAGGGAGATGCTCTTAAGTATGTTATTAATTCTCCACATCTCAAACAGGAGAAATCATTCAAAACCATATTGCACGAATTACAGAAATTTTTCTCTATAGAGAATAAGAAAATTTCTCTTCAGGAATTTAATTCAATTGCCTACACTCCTGGTGAATCTTTTCGTGCATTAGCCCACAAAATCACAACAAATGCATCACTTCTTTATAATGTTACAAATGAAGCCGCTTTGAGTGAAATTCTGTATCATAAGTTCATCTCAGCTATACCTGAAAACTACAGATTTCATATATTATCTGATAATATTACTGATTTTCAGAAGGCAGTAGATAAAGCTGAACATTTGCACTCTGTTATGCACCAAGCAAATGCCTTTGCCCCTCAAATTCAAAATGAGAAAATTCATGCACTACAGATGAGAATTGATGAATTATCAAAATTGTTAGTGGATAGAGCACCTCATAACACATTACGTGCAAATCAGAATTTACAGTCTGGCTCTCAAACACAAGGTGAGGCGAATTGTTGTTGCACATCTCAAAACCATATCCAACACCAAATGCACAATGTTTATGCTCAAGATAACGATACTCGGTCACATTATAGTACACAATCTCACAATGTGAGAAATTCATTCACTCGAAAAAGACATGGTGGAAGAACATATAATAGGTCTTGGAATAATCGAGAGCAGTTTAATCAAAGGTATTGTTCTTTTTGTAAGTCAAGTACACATAGTTATAAATCTTGTTTCAAAAGAAACCGACAGGGTAATTATCAACATCAGCCGTATAATTTCAATCGGTCTCATGGTAGTAGTTCTCGATCCCACAATCCGTCATCTCGATACCAGTCTAACAACTATGATCATAACCAAAGAGGTTATCTCCTGGACTTACGCCATCAAAATAATCCAAATTTTGAACCTCTTGGTTCTCGTCCACAGCATAAACAAGATTTTTCGGAAAACTAGAGGCTAGGACGAACTGTGCAGGAAGCTCGTCCTATTCACTTAGCCCATCTGCTCCTATCTTTGTCCCTTCACAGTCATTGTCAATTGTTAAGAATACTCCCGAAATTGTAATTACCAATGAGGACTGTCACGAAAATGTCTCACAGACTAATGACAACATCAAGTCTTCTTCGGCACCTTTTACACATGAGCAAGAACTCATCTTTTCTGTTAATTCAAATACTGTTCAACTTCCTTATGTTCTGGTAACCATGGCACCTAATACAGATCTGGTCTTCTTATATGATTGTGGTTCAACTTTGAGTCTCATTAGTGAAAAGGTGTTTAGATCATTAAAACCTGTGTTAAAATACAAATTTGTAGCACGAAATGTGCAAATTTCGACAATTAACTCCAAAATTAAATTCAAAGGATGCATTCAAGTCTCTTTTAAGTTGCAAAACTTATTTTTTAAACACCTCCTGTACTTGATAGACTTCCCAGATAATTATTCTTGTGTAGGCTTTCTTGGCTATGACTTCCAGAAAAAGTTTGCCGTCACTTTAGATCCTGCTGAAAACTCCATTCGAGTTAAAAATAAGCTTATTCCTTTGTTCCAACCCGGTTCCCATTCCCCAAGTTCCAATGAACATATTGAGAAAAATGAAAATGACGTGCAACACAATAATAATGAAATTTTACATAATGTGAAGGAGAATTCCACTACCGGTGACAATGTAAACTCAAGCATACAGGTCAAGTTACGACAAAAGGCAACTATTGAACCTGGTCAGGAAACGTATGTACTTGTTGGCTATGATGATAAACACAATAAGAAATTAAATGATCAAATTTTATTCTCTCCATCTCTGACAAATCACATTGTATCACATGATATAATTGTTGACAGAAGCTTGTTGTCCAACTCAAACAATAATTTTTATATTTACATTAAAAATTCTTCGTCATCTGAAATTCACATGAACAAAAATACAAAAGTGGGTTATATTACTAATATTGAGGATATCATGGAACAAAATATGCCCCAGTCGCATGAATTTGTAAATTTCATCCAAGCATCTTCCGAGGTCCTTGATCTAAGACAACGTGAGTTTAGTCTACAGGACTTCAATATTGACCATTTGTCACCATCTGAAAAACATGATCTGTCTGAACTTTTAACTGAAAATTTTCTAGTCTTCAGTAAATCTCTGGCTGCCATCGGAGAGTCAGATGCCATTGTACCAAAATTGGACTTCATACACAATTTCCCCACCAAACAAATTCCATACCCCATTCCTCATGCTCTGCTGGCTGAAGCCAAGAAGCAACTTGATGAGATGGTGGAGGCTAAAATAATACGGAAGGGAATGTCCCAGTGGGCTTCTCCAATAGTTATGATAAAAAAAAATGTAATGATCCCTCTCAACCACAAAAGTATAGGATGGCGCTTGACCTTCGCCTCATCAACTCATTGTTGACTTTAACACCGTACCCTATACCAAAAATACAGGATATTATTTCTTCATTGGCCAAATACGAATACTTTACGACCCTTGATTTACACCAGGCATACCATCAGATTGTGTTACCCCCCGAGTACCATGACAAGATTGCTGCTACCACTCCCTTTGGCGTTTATTTATACCAAAAATTACCATTCGGACTCCTCTCATCTTCCTCTTATTTTCAACAGTTTGTTGAAACGTTAATTGCTGAAACTGGCCTCGACTCTTTGGTGGCTTATCAGGATGATATTTTGATCCCTTCATCATCGTACCAAGAAACAAGAGAAAAACTTGCTAAACTGTTTGATATTCTCAAAAAAACACAATGTGACACTCAGTGCTGCAAAATGCATATTCCATCAGAAGAACATAAATTACTTAGGCTTCAATATTTCCCAGAATGTTGTTCAACCCATTAAATCAAATATTTCAAAAATAGCTACCTTTCCCGCTCCAAAAACAAAGCGTCAACTTAAGAGATTTCTGGGTGTGTGCAATTTTTATCGATCACTGATACCTATGTACGCTGATCGTACATATAATTTAAACAAGTTAACATCTGTAAAAGCTAGATTTATATGGACGCCTGACCATCAAAATAATTTTGTCGCTCTCCAAAATATATTTTTATCAAAACCATTTTTAATCACTCCAGATTTTAATCAGGACTTTTTTCTAAACACAGATGCATCAAAAATTGCTGTAAGTGCTATTTTAATGCAGAAAAGGAATGGCACACTTTTCCCCATTTCCTTCTTTTCAAAGGCATTGTCGAAGTCAGAGTCTCGCTACCCGGCGATAAAATTGGAGTTATTTGCAATAATTAAAGGGATCCAAGCCTTTAAATACTATCTGTATGGCAAAAGATTCAAGATTGTGAGTGATGCAAAGTCTATCGACCACTATAAAAAAATTTCCAACCCCGCAGACATAGTCACCAGGTGGTTGTTATATTTGTCACAATACCAGTACGATTTTGATCCGATTCCAGGGGTGGAGAATTTACTAGCAGACATGTTCTCAAGGATGCCTTTTAGCGATGCAAACATGATCTCCTTAAAGAACGGTATCAACGTTCTTAATGATGAGCATGCTTTTCCCCACATTGCTTCCTCCCTTGATATTGTTCAGGAATCACATCAGAATCACCTCATTGAGGCTAATAGAGTTCAGTCTTACACATCGTCTACCAATGCTTTAGAAACACATCAAGTTAATAACCAAGAAGTTTTACCCGGTGATCATATTTTTGAGAATAATTTATATGACAGAAGGTCTCCATATGTGAATCATTGTAATACTAACACCATTAACCAGTTAAATTCTGTTCAGAATGAATATGATAACCAGATCTCCCAGTATGTACAAAATCAGAATATGCCATCTCATGGATGTGTTAACGAAGGTTTATATAACCAAAACAAAGGTGTATTATATCAAAACATGTGTACAAATGAAGATATAATAAATGTCACACATAATCATGATAATGAAGGGCATAATAATGTTTCTATGAATAATGATGGTCATAATTTTCATGAGTATGAAAAAATTTTTGCTCTTTTGGCAAATGTGACACAAGATGATCCTGAAAATGAAATATCTGACACCACCTTTTTGAAACATCAACTACAAGATATAATTTTAGGTGACACTTACAATAAAATCATGAGTAAGAAAAGCACAAAGCCATGTTACGTCATACACCCTGACTCAAAACTTCTATATTATGTCTCTAAACCTGATAACAATGATGAGGCTGAGAATTTTAAAATCATGGTTCCAACAACGTTAAAACATAAGGTTCTAAAAATTGCTCACATATCTCATCTTGGATTAAAAAAAACATATCAGGCCTTACAAAGGAAATATTTTTGGAACGGGATGTACAGAGATACAGCAAATTTTGTCGCAAGCTGCGAAACATGTAACTTAAATAAACATCACGTTATCAGCCAAGCCCCTTACCAGCAAGCAGAGGTATGCAAATATCCCGGTCAGGTAATTTCATGCGACCTTATCGGCCCATTTACAAATGCAAAGTATATTCTTACAGTAATTGATCATTTCTCCCGCCACCTTGAATTGTACACATTATCCACTATTTCCGAGAACGCTATTCTAGATAAAATTTTCTTATATATCTCTACGTTTGGTAGACCACAAGTAATCCTCACTGATAATGGCCGTCAGTTCGTATCCAATGCTGTGCAGTTCTTTAATAAGAAATTAGGTATTTATCAGACATTCATTTCCCCTTACCACGCGTCTGCCAATGGAATCTCAGAGCGCATCAACAAGTCCATAAAAACATGTATTTCTGCATTAATGCAACAAGGACACTCATTTGATTACGCTGCCCATATTCACAAGAATCTCTATAACAACTGTCTCCATTCATCAACAAAGTTTTCTCCGAACCTGGTGCACTTTGGGAGACCTATGTCAACCTTTTTTGATACCATTCAGGACCAGGTGATTCTCCCTCACTTCAATTCAATAACATTGTCTAGAATTGCTCAGGACTTGGAAAAAGTGTATAATCAAGTTTATAAGAACATCCTCGAATCAAAGAATCAACAGTGTATCAATCAAAAAAATGCAAAGTTACGCGACTTTGCTGTTGGAGATATTGTTTACCTTATGTATGACATAAAGCTCAAGAAAAAATTTACCGGTCCATATATTATAAGAAAAATTAATTCTAAGGTGACTGTATATATTCAAAAGCTTGAAGAGCCATTATCCCGTCTTTTGCTAATTCACGTCAACCGGTTACACCTATCTCCGCCTAGGCTATCATATCTTAAATCATCTGATCCTGTTAATATCACACCGTCTCGTCTTGTCAGCAACACTCCTCATAATACATCTATTTTACCCAATTGTCATTCATACAATCTACGCGTAAGAAAGTAATTTCTCCATTCTCATATGTGTATTTTCTCCTCGTCATGCTTCTGATGTCTGCGATCCAACTGTGACCACCCTGGTTGAAGGCGCCTCAACTAGATGGATATCTGTTTCGGAATGCTGGTCGTTCTCTCTCATATCTCCCAAATCACTCCTTGGCTCACAGCATTCAGGTGCCTGACTGATGACAACTTATGCGTATCCTTTTAATGCATGTATGTGACAGACATAGTTACTTGTTTGTATATTTGTTATAATTATTTACTCCATCTCTTTAATGTATGGCGACATATTTGGTTGTTATCACCTGATTATAACTTTGTATCCAAATGTGGTTCACGATGATTATGCCTATTGTTATCCTCTGTCTGTTACATACAATAATGCGCCGACCTGGTTTTTTTTTTTTTTTTAGATGCTATGTAAAATTAATATCTCCTGTATTCAAGCTACTATGAACTTTTCATCCAACCGCTATCATGGCAATGATGCCTCTGTACCTCTTCCTTGCTGCAATGTTAATGTTCTGCATGAGGCAATTTTGTTTTTCTTTTGCATATTTGGTCTTTCCTTTACAATTGTCCTTGTGGCAGTTATCCCGGATCAATTTTTGATGTGTAACATATTAAGCGTGACATGCACATACACCTTCATACTTGAAATCTTGTATGTGAACAAAAAAAAAAAGAGGGAATGGTTTGGAAACATATCCCAGTATTGGCTGGTACTTGATAGGTGCACATATCAAGCACTTAAGCCGCTTTATTCCCTTTGAGTGTGGATCCTCAACTCTAGGGAAAACTACCTGATTTGACATTCAAACTTGACATTTACACATAACCGGTTACATTTGTCATAAGATATTACCTTTTATCTCTGATTAAATTTGTTGTTGTTGAAATAATGATCTGTCATTTGTAACATACTGCATGTTGTGATTGGATTTTAATCGGAATTTAAAATTTTTCTTCATAACAGGGGTACAATAAGATTGGTATGTAACAGGAGACGGATCTGATACATAAATGTCACTTTATCTTGTCATATGGTCTTGTATGTGACAGAGATTTATGCCGGTTTTTTATGAAATATACGTATAGTGAATGAATTTAAATAGTCTGAGAAATACTTGCTATAAAAAGAAATTGGTTGTGAAATTAAATTTAACATGTTGATTGAAAATATTAATTAGACTTTAGATTGGATCAATTAACTGATTGTATGGTTGGTTCTGGCGAATTGAATGATTCAATTTGCCTAATTGATAGTCAATGAAAGACAATTGAATTGTAACTATCAATGTTAATTTTTGGTAATGTGAATATAAATAGGAAATGATAATGCATGTACGAGCTCATGTAAATAGAAATATAATATCGTTGTATTTGATAGGTTGTCAAAAAAAAAAAAAAAAACAAAGAGATGTGATAAAGCACGTAATCTTATGGCACGTTATGTATGAAAATCTAAATGCCTGACTTAATGATAATTTAATGTCACTACAATGAAGTACAAGTGATCGAATGAATTTTCAACCTCGGAATGTTGTTTTGATATGTGCAAATAGTGAGAATTTTTTTGATGGTTGATTGGTTATGTTATAAATTTGATAAAATATCATTAATGTGGGTTTGTGTGAAAATGACGATAATGTTCACAATGCTTGGTTTCATTTTATTAGTTATATACATTATGTTATTCAAGAAAATGAATGGGTTAAATTTGATAATCTTATATGTATGTATTATTCGGTGCTGTTGCAATTACTTGGATTGTGCAATTGGACTATTTCTGTTATATGTTTGTATTCATGTTGGTGTTTGTTTCCCATTTACACTTATTTACCATTTTACAATTTTGTAGTGTAACCAGATTTTTACATGTCTTCATAATTCATTATGAGTGTACACTGCACTGGGCGGTTTGGTCAAAGGCAACTTGTTGATTCTGGTCTCAGGTATTTGTTTTCCTACTATTTTGCAGCACATGTGTGATCATACTATTGTCATACTCTGTGGATTAGGTTGTTTTGCCGTCAAAAAAAAAAAAAAAGCATTCTTATTGTGACCTGCATACCACTCTCATATGTTTTCATAATTACTTGTCATTTGACATTTGTTTTGTGCATTCCAAAATTTTGTTGATTCTCTACAAAATTTTGCCCGGCTGTGGGGGAGAATGTTGTGCCGCTGCACAACGCTTGACGTTCTCCTTTTACAGTCTTCTGGTGTTTGCCGATTCGCACGCCAGGGCACTCTTCTGTCGCAACACATGGCGCGCAACTCCACGTTTGTTACTTCTCCTGGCCTCATATTTCAAAAGTTTCCACTCCAGCGTTTACGTTTGGCAACACGTCACTCCTGTGGCGTTTGCTTATGTTTGGATCTTCGCTTGGAATTTTAATGGTCGCAGTGATATGCGGATCTCGGATCTTGCGGTGTCAATGACGATTGTTTAAATATGGACCCGGGACGAGTCCGTTCGTCAATGTGAAGAAGTCTGAAATCCCCCGCTGAGAATTGGGTGTCAGGCGTAGCGTTCGAGTGTCCGTGGATCACGGTGAGTTGTTGATTTTAAACGGGTGCTCCATCATTCATCCGATCGCCTAGGTTATGCCATGACCTCTAATAATACCGCTATTGTTCACGAGCCAGTATAACCAAACATGCCGTTGAGCAAACATGTGAATGTTACTCTATAGTATAAGATTTTGATATATATATGTGGAATAAAAAATGATACATATACTTTGATACAATGTTATTATTTGAACACACGCAACACTATAAAGATATTTTAAGGAAGATCACGTAATTTCTTGATAAATATTAGTTTAGTTGTATTTATGATAACGAAATAAAACAATATTCTGACAGCAAAAAAAAAAAAAAAAAAAAAAAAGCAAATTCGAAAAAAAAAAACTAAGCAAATTCGAAAACATACTTTGCAAACCTCAAAATTCTTTGTTGAGTTTTTTCAGCGATGTATATTTTAATTTAAACTAAATGCTCACAAAATTCAAAGATGAGCGCTAATCGTATGACCACAACTCCGCTAAAATTACATTTCTAAATTTTTATAGCTTAACAATAGTTCCATTATTTTTACCTAAAATCTATTTGAGTACCCGTACGACAACTTGTATATTTGTACAAGTAAAAGCAATTAAAAAGAAAAGAACTGTGTAAACAGCTGTTTCGAAGTTATAGAAGCAAACCCCTTCATCAGTGCAAAAGGGGAAAATGAGTCAAAAAGTCCGCCGACGGAGCAATGAACGAGAAATATAAGACGATAATGAGCAAATAAACTAGAAGTGGCCGGAACCGGAAACATTATGTCATTAAAAACAGAAAGGAAACCTGCAATAAGGAAAAACGTTACTGACGAAAAGGTTTGTGAAAGGAAAGATTTCCAAACAGTAGTGAAAAGGGGGCGTGTTCGACAAATCATTAACAACTAAAGACGCGTTTCCAGATGTAGTAAGATTCCCAAAAAAATCTAAGCCATACGTGGAAGAACACCTATGAATAATTTGGCAGAAGGAAAATCGAAATTATTATTGCAGGACCAAAAATTTCGGGATATGGTTGAAAGTTTAAAAATACTAAATAAATACTTAAAGTAAATATAGATTAATATTGTTTCTTTCTACTAAAAGTATCCAAAAGTATCATTATTTTTACTGCAAAAAAACAGAAGAAACAACTTTAGACGAGAAGATGTTACAGAAGAATCCGTTTACAATAAAACGACAACAAAACTGAGAGCAAAAATGTTCGTCAAGGAAGCGACTAGAACAAATTAAATATCTAAAAAAAATATATATATATATTTAAATAAATAAATTACAAACGTTTTAATAAACAAAAATTGCAAATTACCGCAGGAGCAAATAAGAATTTAATTATAAATAATAAATGCAAAGAAGTGTGAGCTTGATGTTTCATCCAAAAACTCACACTTCTTTGCATTTACAAAGATGTTCCTTATAAAACCCAAACACGTGTCTGCAGTAATTTGCAATTTTTGTGCATTAAAACGTTGGTTATTCAGTCATTTAATTTCCAGGGCAAAGGTACTTATTCGTTAACAAACACCTAGTTTTTGAATCAGCAAAACACTTCCTATACATATCTAACCACTGCAACACTTGTTAAAAATTTTATAAAATTTATGTAAGCAAATATTTACAATATGAATGACGCATCGAGAACTTACTAAAAAATAATAAATGTTTTGTATCGCATAAGCCACTGAATCAAACGGTAGAAAATATAAGAACAAAATTAATGTCTGGCTACTTACAATGCCTCACGCCAGCCATCAATTTTCACCTATTTAATCAGTAGCCCACTTCCGATGTCCATTATCTATCTGAATCCATTCCTGCCTATTGTCAGTTAGCGAGATAAAACCTCTCAGGCGAGAAGTCCCCAACCCATAGTGATGAATCGTGTTCGCGTCTTGATAAAACGCTTGAAATATTGTCCACCTCGCAGCCTCACCTTTGCAATCAGAACTGCGCAATAGAAAGGACCGAGATGCGGACTATTTTAAGCTATATAAGGAAAAGGAAACTTAAGTTTAAGAAAGTAGTTCATGTATTTCTTCTTTATTTTTTTAGATAACGTAGTAAAAATATAATCATTGTCGTAAGTAAAATGAATTAAGCCGCCAAATACCTCTAAAAATCTACTGACTTTTTAGTTGCTCCACCAAAAAAAAAAAAAACTAAAATACATTAAATTAAGGTAAAAATACATTTATTAGGGGAAAAAATAATTATTGTAGTAAGAAAAATGAATGAGTCCGTCAAATACCCCTAAAAATCCACTGAAATTTTAGTTAATTTACCAAAAAAAGCCCAATGATACATTGAATTACGGTAAAAAATACGTTTATTAGGGAAAAAACTATTGCAGTATTTAAAATGAACTAGGCCGCCAAATACCTCTAAAAATTCATTGAATTTTTAGTTAATCCACTAAAAAAGCTCAAAGATACATTAAATTACGGTAAAAAATACGTTAAAATATAAAATAAATCGCAGAATTCCATTACGTCACCAAAAACCACTAAAATATCCACTAAATTTTCAATCAATCAGTCAAACAGATAGCTAAGAAGACATTGAATTACAATTAAAAATACATTAAAATTTAAAATAACCCTCAAAACTCCATTATTGATCGCCAATCTCACTACGAGACTGCTGCGATAATGTCCCTTAATTTAAGTTGCGGAGTCAAATCGATATCAAGTTTAAGAAAGTAGTCCATGTGTTTCTTCTTTTTTTATTCTCTTGTGTAGATAATGTTGCAACAAAATATTTATTGTCGTAAGTAAAATTAATTAGGGTCCCAAATACCTCTAAGAATACACTGAATTGTTAGTTAATCCACCCAAAAAAGTTCAAAGATACAATAAATTACGGAAAAAATTGCGTTAAAATGTATAATAACTGGCAAACTTCATTATCACCAATCTAACTAAGACACTGTGCTACGGTAACCTCCCTTATTTTAAGTTACCTAGTCGAATTGATATGCAGTTAAAGAAAATGGTTTATTTGTTTCTTTTTTCTTTGTTACTTTTTCTAAATAATGTAGTAAAAAACAATCACTGTCGCTAGTAAAGTAAGCAGCGATGCATACGTATGTCGTGTTTACATGAACAATCCCGAGTTTTAATCAGTCTCGGCAAAGCAGCAGTTAAGTGGCATGGCGCAACCAGGTTTATAGTTAAAAAAATGATATATTTCTATTAAAAAAAATGAAATTTTTAAACTTTTGATTAGTCGAAGACCAGCTTTTTTTTTTGTCAATAATATTACGTTATTCTGACACCATCAACCTACAATCTGCACGGTAATCATTTCGTTTGTTTCTTTTTATAAATTTAGGTCTATAATTATTGAAATAAACGTGCCTTCGGGCAAAGTGTGTATAGGATTTAATCATACATTTTTTTTTATACTTTCTTGACTCGTGTGCTGACTTCTTTTCTATTTCAATAGGATGAATAGAACTTTAAGAAGTTATTTTTTAGAATGGCAATTAATTAGTCTATTAATTTAATCAGTTATTTCTTTATGTTTATAAAGAAATGTGCTGATTTTAAATTTGATAAGTACAACTTTCTTATATATATACATATATATATATATATATATATATATATATATATATATATATATATATATATATATATATATAACGGCAGGTAGCTAGTCCACTATTTTAATCATTTATAACTTCATATTTGATTGGAGAATGTACCAAATCACAATTATTTAAGCTTACCCGCTTTAGGCTCCTTTGTAGAGCAAAGCGGATTTTTCAAATCTTGCAAAGTTTGATAATAAATAAATATTAGGTTCGAAGTAATACAAAAAGCACACTTTTTATTTTGAAGTTCAAGATCTCTGCTAGGAAATAAATCCGAAATTGTTGTGATAAAAATACAAAAACTACAACTTTCGACAGTTCTTCGAAAACCTACCCGCGTTGGGCCACCCTCCCCTATTAACCATATAATTAGCTATAATCAGTGCTGCCAACTTATTTTGTAAAATGAGAATTAACGTAAAGGAGAGGTTATAAGAGGTTTGTAACTTTAATTATAACCTAACTAATTATAACCTAATGTTATACAAAGTTACAAAAAAATACAGTATTGGGCCTTTTACATTTTTTAAAAAGTTAAACATATTTAAAAAATATGTTGTTTTTTTTTCCCCTGATAAGGCTGCGTACTAAACATTCGCAATCCTAATGCCTTCCCCCACACATCGACAACCATTTTTTCATGTAGCATAACTATCGTGAGACATCATGATTTAGATACCCAGTTTCACCACTGGATGGAGGCACCTGAGCTCTTGCAATACGAATCTGCTCCAGGAATTTAATTTTGCCGTGAGTATTAAAAGCCAATCAAATGTTCGATAGATTTTAAATGTATGCCGCACAATCATACGGCAAGGAGGCTGCCCATTTTCTGCATTTTGAAAACCAAATCAAATGCAGCCTTGTTCGAAGTCGTACCTTGTGGGCGTACCAGTCCAACGTTTAACTCACACAACAATATGTTTACAGTAGAAAATTTCCCGTCATAGTATGGCGGGTGCAAATTGCTTCTTTAATAGAGATATTTACCGTAAAATTTGATTTGTTCAAATATGAGAGAGAAATGTGTAACATTGATTAGGAAAAGCTAAATTCATAATAGCTTGAACTTAAAACGGACCGCCAAGTTATTTTTACTCGATATCTGACCAGCAAAGCAGTTGCTTTTTGGATATATTTTTGCCTTATTAAAACAATCACTTCTTTGCTTCTCAAACGCTGCCAAAAAATATTGTCCAAATATAAATAAAAATGATTGAATTTTAAGTGATGCAACAATAAAGTAATGGTTTCTCGCAAGCTATCGTGCGAGTTTCATTGTTGGTGACGTCAGGAGCGTTACTCGATCATTCGCTATTATACCTATGTATGATGATTCTAAAAAAAAACTATGTGTATTAATTATACGTATATACTAGCTTCATAAAAATAGGAAGATTAATTGCTCGATAATTCAAGAATTGCGTAGGGAATATTTGCTTGGTTACTAAGAAAAGTGCATTGCACTGATTGAACAACGTGAACCATTACAGAAATTACACCAATGTAAATAAATGATCGGGGTATGCTTTTAACATAGCGTCTCATTAAAAGAGACAAATACATCATTCTGCAAACTATCCAATTGCTAGTACTTGAAATTGTCAGCTTTTACATAAATGGATCGACAATATTAAAGTGATTATGTATTCTAATGTTAAAATGCGATATTATGGAAAATAGGATGGATTAATAAGCATTTGGAATACTCTTTAGAAACTTCAGATCATATATGCGGCAAAATAAAATATATTTCTTTTGAATATTGAGATTACTATTATTATAATATTTTTGCCTGTCAGAAGATCTCTGTTAGTTGAAAAAATTTATTTTCATCTTAAATAAACAAGTCATTCAAGCGCAATACAGTAAATGTGAAGGGAAAAATAGTACAATCAAAATAAAAGTTAATGAAAAGATTTTAAAAGTAAAACTCTAAAAACCGCGAAACGTTTTAGGCTGTCTTGGAAATATAATTCGCGGATAGTTTTCCTCAAACATATTGGGGAATGTGGTGAAATCTTGAAATATTTACTCCGATTTTAGCGCCACCTATCAAGTAATATTTTAACAATGTAATAACATGTAGTCTAGTCTATCCAAGGAAAATTTACTTCTAAAAATCAATTAATATGATAATACAAGCTATTTTCAAAATTTGATACTCATATTGTAATATTTTGTTGTTAGTCAAAAATTAGTTTTGTTAGTATTAAATGAAACTGTGTAACATTTATTTGTTTAATATTAAGTTTATTTGTATTTTAAATGCTTTTTACAGGTAGTCAAGAACTTGCGGAGCAAAGTGGATAAGGCAAAGTGAAGTAGTTCCTTTCATTTACTTATTTTTGTTTAAAAGTGCCGATACGACTTTTGTGCTTAGCAAGGCAGTATACCTCATATTACCTCATTTTACTCTAATGGTTTCAGAGTAGTAGAACCATTAGATTTCTCTAACATTAGATTCTATCCGCATTAATCAAGAGGAAGTTATCGTAGAAGGCCCATTATTTGTAATTACAATTTTGACGATGGATCAATCCATGATTTGAGGACATCGACTAATCTGCATATTGTGTAATTGCTCACAACGCATGAGTTCGGTAAATGTAAAGGAAACCAATGACTTTGAGCTAAATCACTGAAAGGTAAAATACAAAAAATTTTAAAAATGTTAGTGTCGAGATTACTGTATTCTTCTCTGTGATTTTTTTTAAGATTGAAGACATAAAAAGTATTGTAACAAACTTTGTAAATAGTAATTATATATATGATTAATTTGTTGTAAACTGGCTAAATTTGGCTTTTATTTCATTATTTTTTGTTTAAAATTACCTTAGTAAGGTAATCTGTAAATAATTTCTTGTAATGTACATACAACCCCCTAACATTCGACCTAAGTATATGGTCCCCCATTTTTGAATGATAAGATTTGTGAATGGACTAAAAAGAAAGTATGAGAAAGTGGTAGAACATTGTAGGATTTTCTGGATATTTCTTCACTGGGTATAAAACGCCAGGCGTCTTGTGAATGGGAGCGACAGTCAGTTTGCTTTCTAACTGTGGAGTTTTCGTTTCAACCGTTGCGCTTGGGAAGTGTGTATCAGTCTTTGCGCTATGTTTTTGCTTATGTTGATGTAAGTACGTGTTACCGTTGAGTTTACGGTGTTAATTTATATTTACTTAATTGCTATGGTTAATTTAGCAGTTGCTAACGATATTTCTTGTACATAGTTGTAAATAAATCTCCTATGTTTTCTCAAGAACTGTGTTGTCATTTAAAGAAAGTTAGAAGTTGCATCGAACTCTTAACAGTAAAGATTTTTACTTTAAATTTACCCCCATAAACCCGTATGCTAAAAATGAGCGAGATTGGTAGAATGCCAGGAAATTTGGGGTTCAATTTGAAAAAAAAGAAAGAAAAAGTAGACTGAAAAAAAAATATTTAGACAACATTACAGATATTAAAGCGAGAAGCGAGATAAAATTTATTATGAGTTTGTTTGTAGGACAGGTTATTATGGATTTAGTTGTATGCCAGTAAAATGAGTGATTCAGAATTAGTCATAGTAAATGAAAAAAATTTGTAATTTTTGATTTTTCTTAAGGTTGCATAAATAATAAATATTTTGTTTAACTTTATGTATTTCATGCATCAGCCGATATACTGAAAAGTAATTTGGCTCTCATTTTTCAAAAACAGAAAAGTAAACTGAAAAAAATGTGTTTATTTTGACAAGAATACAAATATAAAAGCAAAAAGCGAGATAAAAATTAATATGGGTTTTGTTATTAGGGGGGAAGGGTACTAATGAATTAGTTAAAAGTCAATAAAATGATTGATTCAAAAACAGTCAAAGTAATTCAATTTATTAATAATTTTGAGACTTCAATCAGAAAATTTACGCAACTATTTGTGTTTAGGGATGTCAGCTTTTGCAGATGCATGTTAGCCTCTAAGCTAAGCAGAATCTCATTCAAATGAGCAGGACACTCTAATCAAATTTTTACTTTTCCCCTTCATTCAGATAAACTCGTCTTAACTGGAAGTTTGCCAACTCCATAAAATCCGTGGTTGGACGTAGGGCAATCCATGTTAATTTAGGCAGGAGGTCACCTTGATAGTTTTGATTTTTTTTAACGTAACATATGTCAAATTTCATGAAAACGTAAGATAAGAGTATATTTTGAGTACGCTCAGAAACGTTCCTGGGTCGAGACACAGTCCGACAAAGATTGCTTCCAGACAGCCTTTCTCACTTGTGGTCTTTGACAAAATATTTAAGGTACTTAATCTTTAGAATGGTACCACATATTTTGTTGAGGTTTGTTTTATTTCATTTTTTTCTGTTTATAAATATATGCAACATTATGGAATATGTGTTTATGTTTTCATTCCTCAGTCGTTTGAAAAAAAAAAAAAACTTTTAAAATCATTTTTAGGGGTTTTCTCAAAAATGCCAATTTTATTTTTCTTCAATCTTAGATTTCTTTACCATTGAGCACTACATTCTCTGAAAAGGAGAACTTCAACTTTTTTGCCTTGCAGGTTTTCAAATCATTATAAACACTGAGTGTTTTTCAGGAACTTTATGTGTAAAGGTAGACTTGAAAATTCAAAATTTTATTTAGCAGCAAGTGGCCAGGAGACATTTTCAGTTAAGCTATGTAGCTCCATTTTTATGTTTAGTTGTCTTTTTATCCAGGAATTTAATTTCCCATGAAAACAACACTTAGTGTTCAGACGATGTGCTGGGGCAAAAGATTTTTTCGCTCACAACCCTTCAGCTACTAAAAATAAAAATGTGGCTACATAACTAAATTCAAAGTTAACCCCTCACTCGACGTTTGTTTTTCTTACTGTAACAATACAGCGATTTATCATAAATGTGTTTTTTTTTCTTTTTTCCTTTTTCTTTTCTTCCTTTTCCATTTTTTACATTTTAATAAAAAAATATAGAGCCTATAAAGCACTACGGCACAAATCACATATTTGTACGACAATTTTGTGTTTGAAATTTGAAAATGCGTCGAGGACATTTCGGACACTCTATATGGTAAAAAGTGTTCTTTACTACTGACTGAAAAACTATTTCGATATGTTACTTGCAAATTTCTTTAATACACTTAAACCTGTTTATTTTTTTATTTATTTATTTATTTTTTTATTTATTTATTTTTTTTTTTTTGTGCTAATTCGTTTCATGCGGTTCCATGAAAATTTGAATCAGATTGGGACTCAATTGGTGAATTATTTTTTAAACGAGTGTGAGGTAGTATCTTCAACTGACGACAGGGGCCTTCCAATGGGAAATCACTGTGATCTCCCAAATATTTCCTTATTCGGTAAATTTTGTCCGACTATTCGGCAAAATTATCATCACTTGATTTACTTTGATTTAGTTTAAAAATAGTTTGTGTTGCCAAAACAACTTTTTATAGCTACTCGTGAAGTTTCCAATATTTTTTTTTTTTTTTTTTTTGCGATTTTTTAAGCGGCCCTATCCACCGCATAAAAACAGGTTTGGGTGTACTCAAAGTCCATTCTTTTACACCATATTGCATTTTTTGACGTTTCAAAGCACCAATTCTTCAAAATTATTTACTGATCTATAGCTTTTTAATTGCATAAATGGTAGCGACCAATCTATCTTTTACTTTGTGAAACCAAAGAGACACTCTACTAAACGAGCACTCTAATTCTATGGAACCCTCAATTTGATTTGTATGAAACCATACCCGTGCCGGAACGTACGAAAACTTCGATCATAAATGGATGTTTGAGTGTTAGAATTCCCTTCTGAACAGCGGCCGAATTACCGTCGGATTGTTGTGGAACCTAAATGGATAATGGTAACTGGAAACTAATCCAGTTAGTTTCCTTCCTGCTAAGGTTGCACCTGAAAACGGATAAGTTGATGAAACTGAGTGGAATTTAGAATTAGTTTTGAATTGGAAATAGAAAGCAATCTCAATTTCGGGCTGTGTTTGTTAGTTATGAATAATACCATGATGTAATTCTCGTCCTCCTTCTTCCTTTTTAAATATTCAAATTTAGGATGTGTCTATGGTGAAGATGATGTAAAAGCATGTACGAAAAGGAAATATAGATTGTCCATTATCAAATGTAGCTGCTGTAAAGTATTATATTGTCTATTAAGAATAGGGACGAAAACTCTTGTACTGCGTTACTAAGGAAAAATCGACATTACTTTCTACTAAACACATATAATACCAGTTTAAAATATCGATACATAGATATCCATGATTAATTAGATTCAAAAAGGAGTGTTTATAACTAACAGAAAAAAAAATTATCTTTAAACTCAAAACCTTTTGTTGGCTTTGATAATCAATAAAAAATTAAAACTTGATAAAGCAGAGTTCAAAACGAGTTATAATCGCGTCATGTTTCTTTTCTGCCTTTCTTTCTTTCTTTTTTTTCTTTTGTGCGTGTGTGTCTCTCTAAAAATATTGAATTATTTACATAAAAATACAAAAAACAAATCACATTTTATAATACGTTGTTTAAATTGTAAAAATAATATTTAAAAAATCATTGGTTCTTATTGATATGTTATTTCTTACTCCGAAATGTCGTCGAAAATTATAGGAAAATTCTTATTAAAATTTAAAGTTTCCATTGGGATAATTGTACTACTGATTTTAATTTCTTTCGGGACAAAAAATACACCTTTCAGATATGTGAAACACTGAAAATACGACGAAAGGTTTTTAAAATGTTGAATAATTATAACTTTGTTTTAATATTTTCCCGTTTTATTAGCCTACTAGCGGTATCCGCCCGTTGAAGAATGTTGAAAGACCATTTGGTTCGCCTGTATATTTACAAATAATGGATGATGAATTTCTCACCCTTTTGCTATGCTAATTTGCTCGCCCATGTTATGGTATTTTGCTCTCTCAGGTCATGGTAATTTGCTCGTCCATGTTAAGGTAATTTACTCGTTCATGTAGTGTTAATTTGTTCGATAAAATGTTCTAAAAGAAACTAATTAACTAACGCTACTTAACTAGCTCTAAAATGGAATAGAAAAAGAATAAAATTGAATTTTCAAAAAATCGCTTCGAGGTTCTTACTCCTATGCTACGAACTAATTTTGTGCCAAATTTCATGAAAATCGACAGAACGGTCTAGGCGCTATGCGTGTAACAGACATCCATCAATAAGAACTAATGATTTTTTTTTTTTTTTTTTTTTTTTGCAATTTAAGCAATGTATTATAAACTGCAATTTGTTTTGTGGATTTTTATATAAATAGTTCAATATTTTTAGAGACATATAGACTTTCAGCTTTGTTATTAGTTAAGATTATCCAGGTAAAAGTTTTTTAAAAACAGAAGTAAAGGGCATGAAAAAATGCTTATTGCATCGTAAAAATACGTAAAAGACAAAAACGAGCCAAAAATAAACCAAAAAAAATATCGATTGAGAGGTTTTAAGTATCTTTTTTTAACAATTCAAAAATGTTTTACCTAACTTCTACGGATGAGTTTAGAAATCTATTTATCTAACACATGAGCGACATGAATATTATTTAATGGTAACAAAAAAAAATGTAAAAAATGTTTAGATTTTGAACACTCTCTGAATTTTTGGTTTCAAGGCATAAGAAAAAAATGTATCAATAAAACTTAAAATATTATTTCTCTCAGACATAGCATTGACGAAAGCTATTGATTGATTGACTGAATCAATAAGAAATTACTGACTAAATCAAAATGAAGCGTAAATTAGTTAACTGTTAAATAATGACTATTGAGATATTTTCTTTCATTTTGCTTTTTTTTTCTATATTGTAATAGTTTTCCCCTTTGCGTTCAGGCGGTTTTCCAACTGGTAATCAAAAGTGAAGAAAGAAGCAAGTGAGGCGTACGGAGAAAGATTCGAGGAGGATGGTATAGTCCGAACACGAAAAGTTGAGCTTTTGCTCTGCCCCGTTTCAGAATTGTCCAGTTTCGTGAAGGGGGGATGTGGAGAGAAAAGTTGGAAGGGAATTTGCAAGTGTGTCATTGGTTCTATAGATTGAATACATCACATTGGAGTTTAAAAAAATAGCCAAAGACGTAAAACATTTTAGTTTTGCGCGGTCAAGACAGTTGTCTCATTGGACAGGTCACATCCTACGCAAGTATCTGAGACTTGGTTTTACTTCTTTCAGCAGCTATTGGTCAGAGATAACAACATCCCCGATAATTAATTTCAGTTCAAAATTAGCTCGAGTAGGGTTGCAATAAAGAATGCAAGGCTTGTCATTTTTACTTTTTCGCCAACTTAACGCAGTTATTGCCGCAACTTAAATCTTACAGGTCTAAATAATCACGTAAAGAAAACGTACTAGTATTTTTTTTTTCATATTGCCAAACTGTTGTTAAACTCCAAAAAATACGGCATGTGTCTATTATTAATCCTTCGTTACCTGTCTTAAGGAATGAACCTGTTTTCTCAAATGATTTGACAAGGGTCGTTTGTTCGCGGCCGGACTATAGCTATGCTTGAACAGTTAGAGCATTGTTCGGCTTTGGAGATTGGCCTGCCGGAACCACTAAGCCTGAAGCGCTGGTACATCTTTTAAATGGAAGGTCTGTGAGAACATTCCCTACTTCTTACTACTTCAGCCTAGAAGTTGAACTTTTATGTAGGTACGTATAAATCAAAAAGTGATTTTTTACAATTTTATTTTATGTATTGCACGAAGCTGTTTCATGTTTCAAAGCATGTAAGTGGAACGAGGGGAGGGGGGAGTACGTGCAAAAAAAAATCCAATAAATTTAATTAAAACAGTTTAACGATGACCATTAAACTAAAATACAACTTCATTTTTAAAAGAACATTCTATTATTAAGTACATCCCTTAATTTAAGATATAATTTTCTTAAAGGCCAAAAATAATATAATGCTTTTTAAAACAAACGAACAACTGTGCAAGTGCTCCTCTCCAAAGAAATGAATAAAACATTTGTGTTTTTCTCCTAATACAAAAAAAAAAAAAATAATAATAAAACATATGCATGAATTTTTATAAAAGCTCAACTTTTAGCGCTACTCAAAAACAGAAAAAAAAGAAAGATTCTAATTTGTTTTTATCTGTATTTTCAGCGTTAAGATTCACTATGTGCGCAATGTTAATAATGCGATCAAAAGCTCGTGTGGTTTGTATTCATTTCATCCTAATTAAAGGAACAGAATAAAATTATAACTTATACTTTTGTACATTAAATGCAACTTGATTTCTGCCTGCTGAGTAATTCCATGCATTATACAAAAGTTTTCTACAAGTTTTCCAACAACTTCCTGTCTGCTATGAATAATTCATTTTTGTGATATGAATTTCAATCCGTCTTCTTTTCAAAGCACTTAGAGTCGAATTAATGCATTATGATATAAAATAGAAACTGAACTATGTATTTTTAGGAGGATTCGGAGGCAATTTTATAATAATAACAGAAAAAAATAATAATAATGTGAATGCTTCATACAAAATGTTGAATTTCGATTCGTCTTTTCTTTTTTTTTCTAACATTCAGACTTAAATTTATGCAACTACTTTTTCACTTCCTATTTTTCAGGGGGGGGGGAGGGTTCTAGTTGAAAAGTATTTATTCATAAACACATACATTAATAAAAACACCTATGACATTTCAAAAAGATTATTAATGTATTGCTACTTTTTTTAATATGCTTAATTAAGGGTACTTCATATTTCTTAATACTGCATACTTACTGAAGATGTTAGCAATCTTCAATGACTTGTAAAAAAATGATTATCATATTTTGTTAATGAGATTTTAATTAATTTATTCCGGAAAACGTACGCAGGTTTCTTTGAATATCAGAATAAATGAAAAGCAAATTTGAAATGCGACGACTTCAAAGTTTTGCATTAAAGGCTTATTACCACATCTAAAAAACGAGCTGAAGTGCATCACATGACTTCCTTTTACCCCAATTTATTGTCATTTCCCCATTACTGGCAATTTTAATGTTATTCAATAGTTTGCTCTCTAAATATCACCAACAGTGGCCATATTGAAATCAAATTTTAAAAAAAATTGCCAAATGTGTCGCCAAGTTGGCGACAAGACTTGGCGACCAAAAGATTGGCGATATATCGCCAAGTGTCCATCAAATTATAACACTACTTGAGTTTAAATCGAAATTAACAATGATTTCCCCAAAAAAGGAGCAAAAGACTAGAAACACCCGAATGCAACCAAAATGGAAGGTGCACATTTAGACCCCACTAGGAGTCTACGTACTAAATTTCAACTTTCTAGAACATACCGATCTTGAGTTATGCGACATACATACGCACATACATACATACGTACATACAGACCTCACGAGAAAACTCGTTGCAATTAACTCAGCAATCGTCAAAATGGATGTTTCGCGTGTCTATACGTTCTTAGGCACTCATCCACGTGTGGTCGAGTCGAAAAAAAAAAAACTCATCATTCATTCGGGGGTTAGTAAAATGGAAATTAAGTTCGATTTTTGAGTGAATATTTTTTCGCGAATACAGTACTTTCTTTTTTGTAAAAGGAAGTATAACGTGAACGCTTTATTAAAACATAGGAACGAGATACTCCCTAAAAGAAAATTAGTTTCTTCAGGCAAATGGACTTCCAGAGGTGCTTCAAGTTGCCCTGTGCAATATTATTGCAAATTTCGGGGGGAGGAAAACGTTTTGAGCAGTAAAAAAAATAAAATATAAAGGTTACATGTTATTAAATTTAAAAAAAAAAATGTGTAGTCAAAAAGTTATCTTTTAAACCTATGACATGCGCATCGAACTTAAACAGGTTTGAAATAGTTTTTAAAAACATTTTAATGGGTTTTTAATTAATTAATTTTTTTATTTAATTAGTTTATTAATTAGTTTCTGCAGGCAAATGTATTTCCAGAGTTGCTTCAAGTTGTTCTGTGCAATATTATTGTAATTTAGGGGGGGGGGACGTTTTGAGCAGTAAAAAAAATAAATATATAAAGGTTACATGTTATGAAATTAAAAAAAAATGCCTAGTCAAAAAACCTATGACATGCGCATCGAACTTAAACAGGTTTGAAATAGTTTCTAAAAACATTTTAAGGGGTTTTTCATTTATTTTTTTATTTATTTATTTTTTTAGGGCTAACCATAACTCTCCTAGTCATCGTAAGTAAAGTCTAATTTTAAAGTTTTTTTTTGAACCATTAGCGGCGAAATAATAACACGCAATTAATAATTTGGCTGCTTTTTGAAACATTACCCTTAAAAAAAAAAAAAAAAAAAAAAAAAAAAAAAAACTGAAATTTCAAACCCTTGCTGTCTTAGTTCGGAATTCAGAAAGCAAGCCTGAGCTGCTGCCGAAGTAGAAGCAATGAAGGTAAAAGTAATATCTCTGAAGAAAGATTAATCATTTTTGAAATTGAAATACTTCCTTTTAATAGTTGGCTTAAACATTTTATTATGATCAATCTTTTCATATGTACTTAAAACTATGTTTCTTGCTGATATCTAAATTGGTAAGTTTTTAATTTAACAATACCCTTTGCGATTGAATATTCTTACTTCCCAGTTTGCAATCAAAAATAAAATATTTATTTACTCTTCAAAAAAAAAAAAAAAAAAGCGTTTTTCTTTCTGAAATTTCATTTGTAAATTGTGTACCACAGCCAGACAAACGTAATTCCAAATAATGCGGTTCTCCATTTATTAGTGCCGTTATTTATGCAGAATTCTATTCCGCATCGAGCCATATGAACGTAATCCTAAAGAAAAAAAAATCCTTTGTTATAATTTACCAGTGTTAAAAGGACACGAGTCTAATTCTTTGTGTGCAAGCGAGCGATTATGTGACTTACATTAACCTGGCCCTAAGGTGCACAATTAATCACACATAATTTTGAAAAATTATAAAATTTAAGTCATTCTTTTAATTATTTCTTATGTAATTAAATCCGTTTTTTCTGTTAATATACGAGGGTCGATCCAAAAGTAAGGTTCCTATCAATTTTAAATATGCACCACTGTCTATTCTCATTGAAATTTACATCGTTGGAAAAAAAAAAACGTTTCTCTATTTTTATACACAATCGCCGGAAGTTAGGGCACCGCCGGCATTATTGCCGGCGGTACCCAACTTTTGTCTCGAGTGTCACAGAAGTCCACCACCAATCCGTTGAACAAGTGTTTCACCCCTTTTTTGACTTCGTCGTCGCTCTGGAAACGTTGGCCATCAAAGTGTTTTTTTAAACTTAGGAAACAAGTGGTAATCACAAGACTCGAGCTCCAGACTGCAATCAAGAACGGAGTGGCTTGTTGACTTTCATGTCCCACTCTGGCGGTTGAATTTGTGACTCTCGATACAGAAGTTAAGGCGGCGTCGACAATAATGCACAGAAACAGATGACGATTAAGTATAAAAATAGAGAAACATTTTTTCTTTCCGATGATGTAAATTTCAATTAAATAGACAGTGCTGTATATTTGTAAAATTGGTGAGAACCTTACTTTTTCTACTTTACTAATGCTTCGTCCGGATCAGTTAGTTGTGATATAAGTGTAAGGTAGAAAACGGCAAAGTTTATGCTTGAAAAGATTCCTGAAGGACATGTATGAAATGCTTTCTCTTAGTCCGCACATGCATTAGTTACAGAAATATAAACTACGGCCGTGTGAGAGGTTCGTTAAGCAAATAGCTTTCGTTCCTTAAAATGTATGAGAAAGAACGATACTTCGATCCCGCCTGGAAAATATTAGTTGTACTACAAATGGGACAGGCTAACTGGGTGAATGGGATTGTTTCCTTCATTCAAATGTAGTCCTTTTTGTCACTGAAATTGATAGAATAAGCAAAAAAAAAAAAAAAAAAACATGGACCCAGATAATACTTTCATTTTCTCAACAGTTATTTTTTAATTATTTTTTTAAAATGTGCGATTTTTCAAACAAGGCGTGGTCTTTATGACGTCACAAATGATGCGCTATGACGCATCTTTCTACCGCATTTCCATGTTATGATAATCAAGAAGCGAATTACAATTGCGCTTTACGCTTGCTTTCAACCATATCGTTGTCAATACACGTGAGTTAAGATGCGAATTAAATATTTTGGACCGTGAAGGGCAACGCTGAATGGTATTTCATCATTTGTGATGTCATCGGCAGAAACGTTAAACGATGAAAGAGCACCGATTTTAGTAAATTTTTTTGAAATATTAAACTTAAAGAAATTATTTTTAAAAAAGGGTAAGATTCTATGTTTTTAAGCATGCTCTTTCAGAAAAAAAATACTTTTAAAATTTTGGAAAGGATCCCATTGTGAGGGCGACTCTGAGCACAATCACAGCCCTTACAAACGCTGTCCAATAAGATTTGCCCACACTGTAGACAAGATCCGTGAACTTGATAGGGTTATACTCTGGAAGTCTGCAACGTTTCAATGAAATTTTGACTTCGTTTTTATTTCTTCTCGCTACTCAATAATCGTATTTCAGATATTTTATTGAAAAACGATGAGATTCAATCCACAACATGTGTTTAGCAAATTAAGCAAAGTTAATAAGGAATAACCAAATAAATAACGACAGAATGCGAGCAGATTTTTTAAGATTATTTTTAACAAATATAATACTAATTTAACGAATATACTACTAGAAAATCGCCCGTCAAGGTATGACGAGTGAATATTGCCTCTACATTTGAACTAAGCAATTGCTTGTTTTATGATATTTTTATAGTTGATAATCTAACCTTAACTTCAGTGGATCAATCCCAAAATCCAGAAGATTGCGTTAGTTCTGAACCACTTTCCAGTAAAACAGTCAGTTAAGCTAGCGGATCCAGTTCAGCCTCATCATTTCCCTGCATGTCAAACATTACTAAAATTATTATGAAATTATCGTGCCGTGGTGCGAGTGTCAATGTTGATTCCGTCAGCGTTACTCGATTAGTGAATTCACTATCATATACTTGAGGATATGAATTTATTTTGTTTGTATTTATGTATAAAGAGCTAGCCAAAAATAAAGTTTGTTTTCAATTCTTTAATCGTGAACTACTTATTCTGACTGTAAGGAAACTCCGCTAGCATTTTTTGAGGGTAATACGGGATGTCCGAAAAGACCTTGACTTATTTTAAAAAACCATACAAACGCAATAAATTGTCCCATAAATATGCAGTTTGCGTCATAACACTTCACAAGCACGCGAATATTTTAGGACAACGTAAAAAATAATAATGATTATAACATCGAAACATTTGTGTTAAAAGGTAAGAGACACAAACACAATGTAGATGTTTAATAATTTTGTTAAACAAAAGCAATATCTTTCATTTTCAGAAATCTATGTGTGAACCGTTACCTGCTCGAATCACATCTAAGCGGTACTCAAGTTCATACCATGTCCTCAAAAATACTTCACAGGCAGGGGCATGCAGAGGGGTGAGAAGGAACACCTGTTGTCCTGGGCCCATGCCTGAAAGGGGCCCAAGATTTTCAAAAAGAAGGATGAAATCTGTGTAGGACGTAAAATAATATGGAAGAGGGTTCGTAAAATTCATTTGTGACAGGCCCCAAAATCTCTGTGCTCGTCCCTATTCACAGGTGCAGGATGGTTCTTTTTCTTTCTTTCTTTTTTTCTTTTTTTTTTTTTTTTTTTTGTTTATTTCTGTCAATTTGTATAGGTCTAATAAACCAAATAGCATTCGTCGGTCTGCAATTCATGTTGGCTACGATGTTTACCTTTAAACACATTTTTGTTTTGCATGTTACAAAGAAAATTGTGAACCAGCGAAGTATTGTGTCGCTCACCGCATATTGATACGACAATTTATAGCTTTTCCAGGAATTTCTAAAACGTGTCAAGGACCTTTCGGATACCCTGTATATTTTCCAACACTTGAAACATTCATTCTGACAAAATTATGCGGAGGTTATTAGCCGAAATAGTTTCTAAAATATTATTAATCGCTCCCATGTCAAATTTTAAAATTCATCTATGAGTTCTAGCTGCGGCGCAGTGAACTATGATCCGACGATAAATGAAGCCTTTTGTCAAATGTTGGATAACAATGAAGCGTGCAGTATTCCAATGACTCATCTCTAATTAGCTGTCATGCATTTTGGATGGGTTGACAGAGAGTCTTCGGAAACGTAGATGCGATTCTAGAGGCCTGACACATTCTCAAATGGAATTACCGAGGTCTTAAATTATATTATTCTTGAAGTCATGATGTATGAATCAAAGTTTGGACTTTACGCGTATTTAAGAAACTCAAGAAGGTACAGCGTAAAAGAGATATTCGATTTACAAATACTGAAGTGGATTTGATTATTTTTAGCTTTAGTTAATGGTTAATTTTTATTTCCTTTTACAAAAAAGGAAGTATTGTATTCGCAAAAAAATTTCACTCAAAAATCGGCCTTAATTTCCATTTTACTCACCCCCGAATGAATGTTAAGTTTTTTTTTTCAACCCGACCACGCGAATGTATGCCTAGGAACGTACAGACACCCGAAATATCCATTTTGACGATCCCCGAGTTAATTACAACGAGTTTTCTCGTGACGTCTGTATGTATGTGCGTACGTGCGCATGAGTGTATGTATGTCGCATAACTCAAGAACGCAATGTCCTAGAAAGTTGAAATTTCGGTACTTAGACTCCTAGTGGGGTCTAGTTGTGCACCTCCTTTTTTGGTTGCATTCGGATGCTCCAAAGGGGGTCTCCCCTTTTTGGAGGCAAATCATTGTTAATTTCGATGTAAGCCCAAGTGGTGTTATAATTTGGCGGACACTTGGAAGTATATCGCCAGTCTTTTGGTCGTCAAGTTTTGTTGCCAACTTGGTGACAAATTTGGCATTTTTTTTTTTTTAATCTGGTTTCAATTTGGTCATTGTTGGTGATATTTAGAGGTTAAACTGCCAATAGTGAGAAAATGATATTAAATTGGAGTAAAAAGAAGTCATGTGATGCACACATCAGCTCGTTTTAATTTAAATTTTTGGCTGCACGGATAATCCGAAAACCGGATAATCCGCACACGGATAATCGGGAAATCAGTATAAAGGTAAATATTGAAGAAAAATTCCCTATTTAATCTTACATAAAAATAATATTTAGCGAGCTCCTGTGCGAGGTTTTGTGCCAAAATTTTAAAATTTATATTTTAATGAATATTTTTTAATTAGTTTTCCATGGTCCAGTTAAGTAAAATTAAAAGAGTTAAATATGGAATTGAAATCGCAATAGTCTACGTTAGTTTTACTAAGGATTTAACCGTTTAACCGCCGAACTATTGACGGATGATCAAATTTGAGTAATTTTTTGAAATTATGTCTATTTATGTCTAGTAAATACAGAAATAAAATAAAATTTCCAGAAAAATTTTTTTTACTATGATTTCAGTTCCATTTTTGGAACATTGGCGTTTTGCATGAAGTTTTTTTATTTCAGAGAATTTTTTTAAACTAAGAGGTTTTGAATGCGGTTTTTATCTTAGCATACTTTATTGCGGAAAAAATAATATTAGAAATTGCATTTGTGTATATATCCAATACAGAAAATCCAATACAGAAATATCTAATGCCCATCATATGAAAGGAAGCGTTGCTGGTGAAGTCGTTTGTCGCAATGGAAACATTTCTTAGCCGTATTTTTTTGCACACCCTGCAACGTCCTTGGGATGCAGATACAATATAATGTCCGTCAGACATTCTTGACCGTTTATGTAAATGACAACGAGGCCCTGGAGGACTTTCCACTCGTACTTTTCTTCTTAGGAGGTGAGTTGTTATTTCTCTTCGGAACTCTAAATGCTTCATCTTGACTTCGTGTAAATCACAATGAAGTAACCAACTAGCTACAACTGAAATATTCAGCGCATTACTAAAAAGATTCCACCACCATTTTTTATTCCTCAAATGAGGTCTGTAGCTCCCTAAAAGTTTATCCAAGACGTCCACACCCCCCATTTCTTCATTGTATCTCTTGATAAGATGAAGTTGTGGCACATCTATCTTGCATTTCTGCGCATTTGAGTAACATTTTACAGATGCAAGTGCCTCATGTGTATAACAATTAGATGCTACTGTAACCACTGCATTATCTTTCCAGCTGCACATGTACACTGATCCATCAGATCGATAGTCAAAATTTCCGCGATCTTCTTTAGAAAGGGCTTTTTTGGATTTCCGTGGACAATGGCCAGTTCGGTTTTCACGAATTGTTCCTGTTGCTCGTACACTTTTTTTTTTGATAGCTGAGAAATTAAGCCATATGATGTAAAAAAGTTATCAAAGTATACTTCCTGCTTAGACGTGTCAGTCAAAACTGATAATAGATCATTTACAACTCTGGATCCTAATTGCACATCAGGGGATCCTTCTTTTTTGCCTGAATAAATCTCCATGGAATATGGGTATCCACTTGAAGAGCACAGCATCCAAATTTTGAAGCCGAATCTTATTGGTTTTCATCTAATAAACATTTTACATGAATGCCGACCGTAGTAGGGAACCATAGATTCATCTATGCTTAATTTTTCATGAAATACACCAAATTGTTGAGGGTTTTTACACAATTCTTCGTAAATAAGGAAAACTTTTCTTAGTTTGTCATTTTGTTTTAATTCATGGTTGTCCATCAAATGAAAGTTGTTTTTTATTTTTCGAAAACGATTTTGAGGCATAATTGTTAGTACAATTGGCACAGATGTATCTTCTGCACTGCTCCAATACATATCTTCAGAAGGAACAGAATGGTACCCACTCAATAGCAACAAACCAAAAAATTGTAGGATTTCATCTCTGTCAACATCTATTCTTCCTAAGTGATATTTCCTGGTTCATCAGGGGATAATTGGCATATATCTACATCTGACAAATCCGAATCTGACAATGTCTCTAAATAAGCCACAGCTTGTTCTACAGTAAGAAATCTTGTAGACATTTTTTAACATTTATGAACAGTTGGTATACGTCAAACAGAATTTCCTTTCGCCCGAAAACAAAGCTAGCGAATTATTGAACTGCATTTAAAATATGAAGAATAAAACTCTCACTAATATTATTTTTTATTATTACGTGACAATGCAGCTGTCCGAGCAGGTGTGGATTCGGAGCCATATAGTCCGTCAAACAAAAGACTTATTATTTTCTTTGCTAACGAAACGTCATATCCTTTCAAAATATAAACTTACTTGGTTTTGCCAACATCTACATCAGAGTACATTCAAAATGAAAAAAAAAAAAAGAAACATATATTACGAAAAATGAAATTTCCCCTTGGAAGTCGAACGATTTACTTCTTGGAAATTTGACTCCCTAAAACCGCCAATGTTCCAAAATTGGAACATGCTATTTTGAAGGGGTACACCTTTCGGAAATATCATTGTACATTTCTACAAGCATTTTAAAATCATATATTGAAGTATTTTTCACAACTATAATAAATATCATCACATTTTCTGGAAAAACCAATTTTTGGTAAATTTTATAAGAAAAAGTTGCAAAAAGCTAAAAAAACATTCATCTTTGAAAAATCGCAATAAATAATTGAAAACATATAAACAATCAAGCAGGAAATCAAAAAATACTTTGAAATAAGACTAAACTGTGTTAAAAAAAACTTGTTTATTTTAACGTTATTTCTTGGGAAAATTTTCACTTAAATATGATGTTCCATTTTTGGAACATTGGCGGGTAAACGGTTTTAACTAGATTCATGCTATATTGGAGCATTCCACGTTAAAGTGGCCGGCTTGTCCGTGTATAACAGATAATATATTACATTAAATAACAATAATTTGTACATGTAATAATGACTTTTTTTTGCTTAAAATAATTACTAATATGTTTGGGGTTTTTTTTCGCAATTCATTTTTTTATTTCTTTTTGAAACTACTCTTTTGCAATGAAATATATTAGTTCTCACGTGCTGAACAAAATTGCCACAATTTCGTATAATGGCCCTTTTGATCATTTAATAACTTTTGCAAAATCGCTTGAATTGTTTGATTCTTGAAAACATTGCAAAATCAAGAGGAATTTATGTGATGGAGCAAAAATAACACCAATAAGAACTTAAATGGAGTAAAGGACTGAATTTCTTATTTTCTGCACATGTGAGATTTATATGCAATCTAATGCGTTTTTATGCGCCCCTCTCAGTTATATGTCGTCCTAAAAAAATATACAAAGATAAAATTTTTGATATTGTGTTAGTTTCAGATTATTTTTTAGTTAAGTGTCCATAAAATTTTTGCACTGTTATTTATTTATTTTTTACTTTCATTTCTTTCAAATTATGTTTTTTTTAAATAATGTACAACAAAAAGTTCCTTCCACAATTAAGCGAGCGTTCTTACCCGTATACTAACATCGACGTTCTAGCACCTAATCAATATTCCAAATGGTAACTTTATGTATTAGTAACTAATGAATAAGTTCTGTGGAATTAATATAATCAAGAGCTTTTTCTAACAAAGTTAGTTCAAAGCAAATCCGTCTTTAAGTGCGAGATTTATGTTTGCCTAAACTTCCCAGTATAAGAAACTCCTCACCGACCATGCGAATGCATGCAAGTGCTTCTCGCGGGACAGGAAGGTGAGTCTCTACTCTCTAGTTTCGCAGGCCGGGTCCCGGCTACAGAGCCGACACCATGCCCCAGTCAAGGGGTTTACCTATGATGAAACCAAACAATTTTCCCCGCCTGGCCGCCGGGTGGTGGGTATAGACCTACCACCGGTTGCGGACGGGGGACACTTCCCAGAATAAGCTAATGCTAGGATTTTAAACTGTACAAAGTTGAACAAAACATTTTTCAAATCAAAAAGTTCAAATCCGTGAATGAGGTGTCCTCGCCGAGACGTTTTGAACAAAAAAAATCGTTTGAATCGGACTATTCACTCAAAAGGCTTTGGATGGAAGTGTAGACATACAGACATACCGACAGCCACAAATTTTCACTAACTCAAAACCCTACTTTCCAATTTGTAATTTCTTGAATACTTTTTTTTTTCTTTAATTTACTTTGATTTTTTAAAGCATTAGAACAATGAGACAGGTTGGCGGAATGACTTTCTCCGATTGTCCTACAACCAACAGCGCCTGTATCCACCAGCAGACATAGGCAATGCACAGCAGATAGGGCTACAGACTCACGCACAGACTGAAGTGTATGGATTTTAAAAGTAAATTCATTACATCATCTAAACAACGCAGATCACAGGCAAAAAGAAAGAGCATTTAAGGCTATAAAATTATTCTTTATTGAACAGCCATGCTTTTACTTATTACAAAGTATATGAACTATGTACATTTTTCGATCAACTACGATTTCAAAAATAAGTATGTAAATAAACCACCACAGGATCAAGTTTTCTGAAACTCATTACATTTTTGTTTTCTGCCGCAAAAGCCTTTAAGACATCTTCATATATTTACTGCCACTTCCAAGTATCTCTTTGATCCAATAATGTCGAATCTCGCAGATCTCGATTATGACGTCTGCGATTTGCGCATCCAATCCAAATGCCTTACGCCTGATATCACATAATGACTGGCGCCAGGCTTCAGGCGATAACATCAAGACGAAATTTCATCAAGCATCTACTGATTTAATGCGTTGTTGCTCAGATTGTCGCCAAATGTTTACTCGTTCGTAAAATCGCAATCAAAATGACTGCCTCCATAAATTTGTAATCATAACCGTAAAAGTACTTTACGTTAATGAGATAGTTTATGATAAATTAAAATTATTTTTAAAAATTAAAAAAAAAACAATTTTTTTTAAAAATGTTTAAATTTTGAGATTTTAAACTCAATATATGTACCTACTCGTTAGGTTTCTTGCTTCTACTTATAGCTTTTCTGGATACCATAATTTCAATTTCAGACGTCCAAACTCAAAAGTCAGGATGCTGGATGTTATGTGCTGGAAGCTGGATGTCGAGCGCTGGATTAAGTTTTCGCTTAAAATGGATCGTGTATAGACGAGAAAGTCGTTTATAAATAATTCGGGTCCAATGCACATGGACGCTTGCATTATAAACATAGAAAAATAAAATCGAAGAACGGACGTCATTCAACGGAAGTAAAAACAATAATCGAGTTCGCGATTGCTCAAAAACATGAAATTGTTAACTATAAAAATATCGAAAGCGAAGAAAACGTTTGACTTAATTTAGAGAAGTTGAGTTTTTAAAAAAAACGTTACGTAAATTTATATTATCCTCTTATTTTCTTCTTTGTGCAAAGCTTAAGCTTAAATATTGGAACTCTAAAGAGAACAAATTGCAGAACAATCGAACAAGAGCAAGCAACAGTTCTTTGTTCTGCAACAAAACAAGGTGCAGAACATGCATCAGCAAGCAGTGTTAATGAATAACAAGCTCCTGATGTTAAGGAAGTTCTCGTAACTGGTGGTCTCTGGGCTGAATGTGGAGGCTGAATGTGGATGTGTCCACCATCCTCCGGTGGAAGATGCTGCATGTAAGCTAATAGACTTCTGAACTTTTTATCTATAGAGAACAGAAACTCCTCTAGGTTTCCATTTCAACTCAATACCTCTGAAGGTACTGCATCAGGCATTGCTGCGCCTTTCGCTAGGATCAAAACCAGCCATGTCTTCAGGGCTTGTTTGTGAATAGTGTAGTGCGTAAGCGAATGCAAGGGGTTATGTCGCATGAGGCTGCAACATACATCAGCTCTGCTTTCTACTGGTTCGGTCCATTGTCTTTTATAAAGATGATCTAGTTTCGTTCTTTGGAACCCAACACTTTTCTCGACACAGATGTCTATACTATGTTTCATGCTAAAAGGGGGGGGGGGGGAGAGATGTGATCAACTGTCGAAAGAACAAGTATCAGCAAAAATATACATTGATCCCTTGAGAAATGTCAACTAATTTCAGCACTTGGAGTAAAAAGTTCATTACTGTAATTTGTAGATAATGTAGATTTGGTTTAAACTATAAGCTACTATTCTTTTGAAAACAAATTGCAATCGTAATAGTAATTCAGCTTTTTACTATGTCTTTGAATTATAATAAAATACTTATTGCAAGGAGTGCAAAAATAATGATTTCTTTTATAAAGAGTTCTGCTATTATAAGTAATTCTGAAAAAAATTCTTACAATGACTATTGCTTCTTTTGGATACTCAAAGTCGGAAACAGCATGAAGTAATGATTTAACCTAATAAGTAGCGACGCGCCGTGGCTTCAACCCCTTCACCTCGAAATTTGACCCGTGGTATCATATTTTGTTTAAATCCAAAAGGGTGATGGACTTGAACCCTGGCGGTTCTATTTAAACCCTGGCGGTCCCATCTATTTAATACAGAAAATGTAAACATTTTCACAATCACAAATTCTTCAAGCCTTTACCGCAAATCGTTTCTTTAAGTAAACTACGTTTGTCGTAGTACAGCAGGGGAAAATATTTCATATAAAATGCTAATCAGCTAACATAATATTGTATTATAAACATTCTTACATACATATATTTTATCTAAAAATAAGTCTTCCTCCCGTTGAAAAGTTAGAGAATGGTTAATGAAATTTCTTTTACAAAACATGAACTTGCTTTGAGGTGATTATTTTTAGATCCTTTATCCATTTAGTGCAAGATTATAATTCTTCCTTTATCATACATTGTCAGAAAATTTTAATTTTAGTTAAGTAATTTAATTTCCCTTGTAAGTAATTGCATTATTTTAATTATTTTTCTCCAAGAATATTTTTTGTCTTGTCAAAATCTGGAAGTTTATGGTCTTTGCATTTTGTCTGCATGAAATAAGTCTTTTACCTTTTGTTATAAAGGTTTTGAAACTACTGCGACGATACAGGATAAAATATATGCTTGAATGTGCAGTAACAGTTTCCATACTTTTTACTTTGAATTGTAAAAAATCGTTGAAGAATTATAACAAGGAAAAGATGCGTTTCAAGTTTTAAAACATCAGTTCTGAACGGCATAGAAAATTTAGTTTAATGCCAAATAATAATAATAATAATAATAATAATAATAATAATAATAATAATAATAATAATAATAATAATAATAAAAATAATAAATTAATGAAATAAATACCATTATAAATATTTTTTATTCCTTTTTTTGTCATATTAAGGGCTATGAATTGTGAAGTTCGTGTCTTTTTACTCGAGTCAAGGGATGCTAAAAGTGCTATTGCAGGACATAAGAAGTGTTTTTGTGTTTTAGTATGTAGTTTGGATGTAAACCCCAGATACAGCAAATCCGCTTTGAAGGCTCTTAGATCGCTGTAAAACACTCGTGTAAGTTTAAATTTCATCTTTCAGATATGAATGCTTTCATTAGAACTTATGAATTAAATGTTTTAACTATGCGTCATATGAGTCAAAATAATTATACCAGAAAACTTCAACTATTTTGTAAAAAGGTGCGAGAAAGCTAAAAAATGTCATAAATCAATCAAGTCAATCAACAATGAACAACTAGAAATTGAAATTAAGAATGTGAGGTGGAATATAAATGTGACTATCGATCTGTGTGTCAACCTAATAGTTATAAGGAACGTGACCTGTTCGAAAAAAAATTTTTGTTGTGCAAGATATTAGGAATTTTGTTTTTTGATATGATCAAATTTTCGTTTAAATTTTTAAACGATTCAAGAAAACAACATTATCCCAACAATGATATTTGGATTTTATGGTGTGATTAAACACCAAGATTCGCTTCAAGACAAGGTTCAAAAGCGCAACATCAAAAGACTTTTGACGTACTGCATGTGCAATAATTATTTTATCGGTTTGATTGTCGTACAGTATTTACTTTTAGGAACAATAATGCTTCTTGCTAACTTTAACAAAAACAAATTGCTGTACATTTTTTAAGAAATAAATACTTCTTATTTCTGTTTTTGTGCTTGAGTCCAAAAACTGAAAAACTTGTTTGCTTATACTCAGACATAGGGATCAAGCACTTAAAGAGGCTAATAAAAGTTGCAGCACACTTAGTTTCCAAACGAAAAATATTTACTGAGAAAAGTGCGGTACAAAACAACCATATCCAGGCCTTAGTCATAAATACAGACTGGACCCATATAGTTGGTGCTAATCGTTCTTATACCTATAACTTTATATGCATTTTTCTTTTTACTTCCTTTTACAAAAAAGGAAGTATTGTATTCGCGAAAAAAATTACACTCAAAAATCGGCCTTAATTTCCATTTTGCTCACCTCCGAAGGAATGTTGAGTTTATTTTTCAACCCGACCACACGAGGATATATGCCTAGAAACGTACAGACACCCGAAATATCCATTTGGACGATCCCCGAGTTAATTACAACGAGTTTTCTCGTGACGTCTGTATGTACGTATGTATGTGCGTATGTGTGTATGTGTGTATGTATGTCGCATAACTCAAGAACGGAATGTCCTAGAAAGTTGAAATTTGGTACCTAGACTCCTAGTGGGGTCTAGTTGTGCACCTTCCTTTTTGGTTGCATTCGGATGCTCCAAAGGGGGACTTTTGCCCCTTTTTGGGGGGAAGTCATTGTTAATTTCGACGTAAACTTAAGTGGTGTTATAATTTAGCGGACACTTGCCGATATATCGCCAGTCATCAAAACATTCGGCTTTTTTTTAAAATCTGATTTCAATTTGGCCGCTGTTGGGGATATTTAGAGAGTAAAACTATTGAATCACATTAAAACTATTGAATTATATTAAAACTGCCAATAATGAGAAAATTACATTAAATTGGAGTAAAAGAAAGTCATTCGATGCACACATCAGCTAGTTTTAATGCAATATATTTGTACCATGCAATAATAGTTAAAAATACTGTAATAGTATCAAATATATATTCGATCTGATAAACATAATGAAAGGATGTTATTACAATAATTTTTCCTCTTGTATTTTAAACTCTTAAAAGGTTCAAGTCAGCAGTCTTTTATGTTACCATTGTTTTCTTTTTACAAAAGGCTCAAAATTTTAATGCATTTCTATATGTCGTTAGCTTTACACAGCGTATTTAAAAGATGTTTTTCAACAATACCCAATGAAACGCCTACGTATTGCTAATTAAAAAAAGGCAAAAAAGCATATCACATTTACACTGTAAAAAAATTCCGACACGTTACTAGTTATTTCCGTGTAGCGTTTCAGGATTTCAAAGGTTTTCACCTATTTCCCCGTAAAATCAAGTATCCTCGCAAAAAAGTTTCCTGAATTGCTAAAAGATGCATGAATGTAGACGATTCACTAGTGTGAAAAATATTTTTTGTTACCAGTTTAAAAATTGATTGCGCGTGTTTATTAAGTGTGTCAGTTCTAGCTTGATTGCGGCCCGTTCGGATTGATTAAGCTCTCAATGTGAGCAAATAAATCACTGGACAGCTGCAGGAATTGCAGGCAAGGGGAGCATGCTTGCAATGCTCGCGCAGTTTTGGCCAAGGGTGCGCCAATGCTTCGGGAACCCTCTTAGTACATCAGGAAGGGATAAATCAATCATGTTAAACCTACATAATTGTTCAGAAAGATTTCCGAGACACCACTGGCTTTAACAAAGGAGATTTCCTAATATTTCAGAAAGGTTACTGACTTATAGCGGAAAACGTTCCTGGTTTTTGCAAGATAGGTTACTGGCTGAAATTAGGCACATCAGCTGCCTATTATTTTCCAGGAACGTTTCTGAATCGCTTTTACAGTGTAGTATCAAAACAAATGTTTCCTTTTGTTCTCTTTCATAAGTTTTCATATATCTGAGAAGCTTTTAGTCGCTGCATTTGGCAGTCGGTTAATAGTTGCTGTCGTCCACCTTTAACAAATGAAATGTCATTCGAAAATGGAATTTTCGAAAAGCAGAAGATCATTACTTCTGTTAATTAGAAATCAGTTTCCAACTATGAGCTATTCAACTGCTGCTAATGAGTAAAAAGTAATTAAAAAGGGGGATAAAATACGTAGTAAAATATATTCTTTTAAAAATATTATTAAGTTAGTTAGATCCCAAATCTTGTTATTTGAATAGATTTTACTTGAAAAACGTTAAACATGTTACTTTGTATGTCAGTATTGTTAGTGCTATGTTTTATTTTATTTCATTTTTATTAAATTCAATTCAGTTTAATACATGTTTTATAAGTGATAAAGAAGATTATATGAGATTAATAATGATTGACTATTACACAGAAAATGAAATAAAGAACTAAAAAAAACCTAATGTCTAAATTAAATCAGGTTCTGAAATCCTTATTAATATTAAAGGTACTTTCTCGACTATCTCGAAATTTCTTTATTATCTTGAAATTAATCATTTTGATCGGAAAACTAGCTGGCAGGGCGGCCGCCTCGACCTTGCTGGCTGCGGTGGGTTGGTTGTACTTAGGGAGTCGAAAAAGATTGGTCAAAAAGGAAGGAGTCCCGGACTGTTGATTCTTCTGTTCTGCTTTTGAACTTATGATTTGTCTTATGTGAGTTCGATTACAAATTTATGTCAGTGGTGCAAGTAGTACATAATAACATTCTAGTTTACTGAGATATTTTTTAATTTATAGTTTTTTTTTTTTTTTTTTTGGTTTTTACTCAGTAGGGTTTTTGTTTTTCTTATAACTGCTTTTTTATTATACAATTTTTGTTAATTTTTATTGATTTAGTTATTATGATTATTAGACGGTAAAATCTATATAAACAGCCTGTATAACTCATGATGACATGAAATCGAAAACGTCGTCAGTCAAATCTTTCTCGCAAAACTAAAAAACGCCCGTAAAGAAAGTACGCGTCGCGAAATGCAGTGCCCTGAATACGACAAAAACAAATGCAAAATATTAGAGATCAAAATCGACTTAATTGTCTTTTAGCCACGAAAAATAAAAAAGTGTTGTAAAGCAGTGCGAAAAGAATGGCTGACTATCGCAAAAGTTGGGAAACTGAAATAACCGAATTGACAATAAGGCAACTGGTAGTTTGCTATGGTAAACTTTGATTAATGTCATGTGTTTAGTGACACTTTCAAGGTGTCACTAATCACAAGACAAATCGATTGACGTCAGAATCATGAAAATTGGCCAAGGCGTAAAGTCTCTATAACACCACATATTAACAAATATACATACATACATACATACACAGACTCATAAACGCATCACATTCCATTCCATCGCGCATCCGCATTGGGGTAAAAAAGTTAGTTTAGTTATCCATAAACACCTATTTTTGGAGCTTTAATAGCTCCTTTTGCTTAAAAGAAAACCTTATTTTAGTTTTACCATTTGTTACTCTAAACTTTGGACAGTCCTGTAGTACGTGATTAAGTATACATTACAAATAGTGGTGTGACATCGATGAAAAAACATTGTTTTCCCAAAACATCGATGTTCAAAATCAAAGTATCGGTGCTATTGATACATCGACCCAAGAAACTCGATGTTTTGAAACATTGATATTCTGGAACATCAAACTTTTAATCCTTATTCCTGTATAATAAGCTCTAAAGAAAATTTTAATGCTTATATTAAATTCGCAGTAAGAATTTTATTAATTAAGAACAATTTTGAACTAACAAAGGAAAGCTAAGAATAAAAATGTTAGTTAAATATTAACGTTCCAAATTAATTAATGTAAAAGTGAAAAATAACATATACTTTTAAAATATAAAAGCTTGAAAAATCAATACAAATTAATTGGTATAATTTTGTAACATCTTTTCAATTTTCACCTGAATAAAGCAAAAGCTGAAAGTAAGTTATTTAATAATTAATCCAAATTAATTAGAGAAAACTACAATTTTTTAAAAGCTGATGCACCATAAATAATGAAGAAGAGAAAAGGAAATATAGTACGTTCTAAATAATTGTGCAAGTATACTTACTTCTAACGGAATTACATGGAAGAATTGATGTAATGAGAAGCAAAAGGGATGCAAGTGGACCATTTCAAGTATTAAGCAAAACGCGTTTAAAGATAATCCTAGGTAGAGTTTCAATGTTTTTTTTTTCTAAATCATGCTGTATCCCAGAATCTATCAGGGCTGCTTGTATTATCTCTTGCCCCAAGACAGAGGAGAGGTTCACCTACCATTTTTACTGGTTATCTCCAAATTGTCAATTTTTCCACTTATATCCCTATGCTTCTTACTGCCGCAATTGTAAAAAAGTATTTAAAATTCAAGTTATATTTAAAGATGATAAATATTTACATGGATTTAAAACGCATACTAAGTAGGGAAAAAGGGGGCACATGTGAGCACGGGGCACATGTGAACATGGTATGTTTTGCTAGGATAACGTCAAGCAAAAAATCTTAAAAAATTCTCAAGTAGTGGAAGTACCAGCCCTACTTAACCAAACTTTCAGAGCAAGGAGCCAGTTTATGTTCCTGTGGTGACAGCTTCTTTGTTTCAGCGGATGCTGATGTACTTTTATCACTGTTTTCTTCGTGTAAAACATATTTTAAACTACCTAGTAAGCTGAATTTAATTATTGCAAACAATAAAATAAACATTCACGTATATTTATGCCAATGTTTAAATTTCCAATTATATTATCTTTTTTTTTTTTTTTTTTTTTTTGAAAATAATTTCCTAGGTAGATGACGCGGCACTTGTGAACGCAACGTTTAGTGGCACATGTGAACAGTTCCAATATCCGGTCCGCAGTATAAATATTAGTGTGGGCATATTATAAGTGTTAAAAGAGATGCAAAGATGTATAATTTTTTTTTCACTGCAATCAATTTGTAAATTTATTGTTAATTATTGTTACATAATTATTAATTATGTATTTTATTATTTTTTTAATTCTTTAACTATTAAATAGTTGGCAAAAAATTTAGTGTTATATAATGTTTGCAAGTAAAATAAAATAAAATATTTTCTTTTAACTGAAAACTGAAGCTTGGAATAATTTTAAAATTCATCATCATATTCTGTATGAAGCTTAAACGCATTATACAAGAATAAACTTTACAAAATAAAATATTCTTTGTATTATTTAGTCCTATAACTTTTTTTCTTATTGATTCAGTGATTAGAACATGCTATGAAACTTTAAAATTTGACAGTGAGTAGAGTTATATAATTCTGAATAAATATTTTCTCAATGATAGTTACTGTGCGATTCAATATGACACAGTATAGGTTATAAACCCTTGAATAAAATTGGTATATATGTATATGCTTCATTATAACAAGTTTTTCGTTGAAATATGATGCTCGTTCCGCATTTTTCAATCGTGTTCATACGTACCCCAAGCTTGTTGACATGTACCCCCTGTAGGGGCACATATAAACATTTGAAGACTTTTTTTAAAAATTCCATATGGCAAAAAAATATTTTTTAAACAAAATCTGAAAAAAATCCATGGCAAAAAGAAAAGACTATTTTATCATGGGCACCTTTTTTCGATGAGAAATTGATAATATTTTCTCAGAAATGAAGAAATGGAAAAAATTGTTCACATGTGCCCATTTTTTCCCTACATGTCTAGAGAAAAATCATAGTTTTTTAAATCAATATCATATTGAGAAGGGGGGCAGTGTCATAGGTTCATATATGTTAAAGAGGGAAGCTAAAAACAAAAACCTTATGTTTATGTTTGGGAAAACTTTAGAAACACTCAATTTTCTTTTTAAATGTGAGCTCTGGAAAAAAAGACCTACGAGTAACTTTTCCACACTTTTTTTATAGACAACTAACAGTTGAACACTTTTTCCCTTGTGATTGCAATAACTAATCAAATAAAGCTATCATCATAATTGTAAACATAATTATATTTTTTAAGGATACCTAAAACATAGGAACTCAAACACCCATGGAAAAAACATCTATTTTTTTATTAAAAAAATCGATTATTGAAAAACAACAAATCAATGTTGCACCATTAATTACAATCCCTCAACACAATGCGTTCAAAATCTAGTTTCTTAAAATACTGGAAAGTATTTTGTATTTCTTCATATCTTTTTTTTTAAGTCACGGTAAGGAACTTAAACATTTTCCGCTCGAAACCAAATAAACAACCTTCAATATCTTCCATAAATATGTCAGTTCATTATATCCTTTAATTTAAAAGTTGTGTACGACTTAAATATTCCTTACAGTTAGAAATGTGAAAAAGTTTCTAAAACATTCTTTTAATATAGTTTATGCCTTTTAAAATGTGGAATCACTTAGAGGAAACTGCTCAAAGTAACTGAATATACTTAATTCAGAAACTTAAGTTAGTTTTACGAGAACATTTTACGTTATTACTTAGATGTAAAATCATAATTTTAGATGTAGCTGTACTTTGAACAGTTTAAGCATTCAGCAAATACTCTTTGATAAAAACTGAATGTAAGGAATGGTATCTCTTCGTGTGAGGTAAAACAGTTTTCTGATTTTTTCCCGTTCATTCTTTGATACTGTTTTATGGAACAAACATATTTAAAAATACTTCTCTTTGATTTTCATGGATACATTTAAATTTGGTGAGTAAGTAATGTTTTTTTTTCTTTTTTTTGCAATCGAGAAATGACTTCTACAAGGCATAGTAATTACGATTATTAAAGAAGTTTAGAATTTAAAAGTTAAGAAAATGCTGTTGCAGAACCTACAAATTGCTTTAACTTTATTTCTTCAAATTTTGGTTGAAATTACTATTGAGAAGAGGTTGTACATATATAAACTTCATTCCCTTTTTAATATCAAATAAATTTTTGAGGTACTGGATGCTAGGAAACAACTATATTGCTGCACACCTTCTCGAAGGCTGGAGTTTAGCAAAAGACAAAAACCTTTTTGCATCAAAATAGAGTTTTTTAACTTGCAGAAATCAGGTATGAAATAACTTGCAAATTTGTAATTCAGTAGTGTTTTTTTTTTTTACGTAAATAAAGTTTTGGGTACAAGGACGCTAAGAAGGAGTAAAAATGGAGTCGAGGATTTCTGGGACTTCTGTTTAGCAATTAAAAGCTTAAAACGTTTTTTGTATTACAATAGATGCCTTAATAAACTCCAAAATCCTTTTCTGTATTGATATGGAGTTTTTTTAATCTCCAATGTTCGTGCATAAAATCGCTTTTCCCACTTGTGTGTCAGTACAGATACAGTGAGCTACGAGACACCAAGCAAAATTTGCAGCAAAGCAAAATTTCTTTAAGCATTTTGTTTAGCATCTAGAAACATAAAGCAGTTTTCATCAAAGTAACTTTAATCTTTTAATGTTTTTTTTTTAAATTGTTTCCTCCAAAACACAAGTGTGCATCAATTTTTAATTCAAAAATGTTTATTTATCCGCCATTACTTGCGCACAAAGCATAACATTTTATTTTGAGCATAATATATTTAAAAAACGCATTTAAATGTTATGAACTATCCCAAACTAGAAATAAAGAATGTAAGGAAAATAAATTCTACAGTACATATTTATTTCCAACTTAAAAAATATTTCAATTCATTTATAATATTATTTCTTTCAGCATTAATTTCACTTCCAAGCAGAAGCTTATCGTTTCAAAAGAGCTTAACTAATGAACCACAAACTGCACAGAAATTCTATTTTTGCTTTGAAGATTGGAAAATCAATCAATGCAAATGCAAGAAAAAAATTTGTAATCTTTTAAAACTTTCGAAAACGAATGAAGAAACCGCCGAAAAAATACTAATAAAAAATTAAATATCACATTCCAACACTCAGACTTAATGATGGGAATATTTTTTAAGGAATACTTTTTATTTCCTTCCTAGCATTTCTGAATTCGAATTTAATAGGATTCGTATTTTAAATTATGCATATGGCATTTATTTTGAAAAAGCAGTTTTCTTCTTTGAGGGACTTTATTGTAATTAAAGTCTCTGAAACGTTTTTCCTCCATTTGGAAGAAATTCTTTTTTATTTAATATTTTGTTTAAAATATTTTTTCTACAGGATGAGGAAGACATAACTGCACGTTTGCAATCGCAATTCATCTGACGTCCCCGGTTAGTCCCAGTTGTGGTCTTGAGTGGGGGAAAGGGTTGTATTTTGGGACACTTTTCATACTTAATTTTTTAACGTCAATTATTTACATAAAATTTAAAATATAAATGCCACATTAAAATGCCCGAACATATTTACCTGCAATATATTTTTGAAAATTCAGATACTTTGAAAATAAAACTCTGCCTGCCATTTAATATGTCAGAGTTCCTAACTGTCCCAAGTTACAACATCATATTGTACCTTGGGACACATCCTGTTTTACCATGGAACACTCTTCATGGTTTAGAAAAGTCATGTACTTAAACCAATTTCGAAACAAAAAACAAAACAATTTTTTTTTTTTTCAGATCAATGAATTCAATTTTGAATAATGAATAATGAATTATAAATAATGAATTAATGAATTATTACCTAACATTAATCAGTTTAAAAGACTACATCAGATTTAAAAAAAAATTCCATGTTCCGAAACATATCTTAATGAAGAAACATATCTTAAGAAACATGCATCATAGGTTGACCTTGGACCGTGTCCTAAGGTACACTATTTTTGACTGTCTCTAGGTACAATAACAACGTGGTTTTGGTAAAACCAAAACGATGGTCAATCTAGATGCACTAGCATTATTTTTTCATTACGAAAGTATTTGAAGCACTGCTATTTTGTAACAAAATAATATTCAGTTGATTAGTTTTACAAATACAAAGACAGAAAATGAAATAAAAATGAAGATAACATCTACTTTGTAGTCACGATTTTTTTTTTCTCTCACAAAATCATCAATTTATTTCTTTTGATGCTGATCGCTACTATAGCACCATTTAGAGGTGAAGATTGCTATTAGATATTACAAAAAACATGGTTGCTAAAAATACTCTTAGAAATTAGCAGTGTCTCAAGGTACACCACTATCCTTAATGTAAAATCTATATTACCTATAATTGCTGCCATGAAGGTGAGGTTGCAATACTGCCTGCCTATATTACTTCCACAATACTGTCAAGCAATAAAAGACACTTTCATTTGTCAGGATGCACTTTACTGTACAAAACCAAACAAATTTTCCTGTACCAAACCCAAAACATTCCGTTACAGATCCGTGGTTGACTTCCTCACCGACAATTTGTTACTGTATAGTGTGCTATTGTTGTTTTTAAAATTATTGGGCGATACTGTTTTGAAGGGTAGGACAAAACAGCAACAGTAACTTCCGCCTATTGCAGATGCTACAGAATCTCCTGCAGTCAAGACTCAACGACCTAGGTCAGTGATCCTTAACCTTGTTTTAATAAAGGGTCAAACTTTTGTTGCGGAATGACTTACGGGCCGCATTGATCAAATTATTTGTTTACTTTAATTTGAAGCAGCTTATGAAAAGTTTAAAAATAAGTTTTCAGTTAGGTTTGAAAAGCACAGTGAAATGAGATATTCAACACAAAGTGTAATTGAAATAGCGAACATGGTTAAAAAAAAGGGAAATTAATAACAGAACACAGAACTAAACTAAAATTTTAAAGAAGATGAAGTTCTTTAGTGTAATGAGAAATCTGACATTTTTCTTCTAATCTGTCAACAATGAATTGTATGTGTGATAAGGTAATTCAAAGACAGTACTCGAGATGAGTGCTAGAAACACGTTTTTTATTTGGGTGAATATCTCTCCTCACTGATCTATGCGCTGCCAAAAAGGGATGCTGTAGCATGAGAGCTGATTGCTGGAAAATGATATTTTTTTAGCATCCTCATATCGTCGCCTCAGAAACGCTGATGTCATCAACAATGAAACTCGCGCCAAGGCATGATAATTTCATAATATTTTTTGGTAATAGTTGGCACGCAGGGAAATGCTTTATTTTGACAAGGCTGAACTAGATCCGGTCACTTAACTGTTTTGCTGGTAAAACTCATTTCAGGAGAGTGAAGAAACGAAAAAGGAGTCAACAATGAACGCTACCTACTGGAGTTTAGGGTTATTCCACTGGATTTAGGGTTACAATTTCAACTGTCAAAATATCACTAAACATGCAATGGCTTCGTGAAAAGGTAGAAGAGTAGAAGCAATTTCCACCCGCCCTAATACAATGAATGAAAATACAGTAGTCCAGAGTTTTTAAATTTCTCCTGTAAATCGCTATTACAACGAAACGCATTAAATTAAATTTGATGTAGCGGTTATTAAACTATTAACGAATGTGGAAAAAAAGGTATTAAAACTAAATCTTTAAGTAGGCACCGAATAAATTGAGTAAATTTGCATAGCATTTTCTGATTTGAGAAACATTTATTGAGCAAAGTTATTGCTTTTAATTAAAGTAATAATATAACCAACACTACATTTAGTAATTTGGTTGTTTTCTATTTTTTTGGAACGTGCATTTTTTCTACTGACGGAAACACCCTTATTGATTTGTTTACATGCGTATGTTCGAATCCAGAGTTAAAAATTTCTGAGGTCTCATCATTGCCATTTTTTAAAAAACCTAGATTTATGAATGCAAAGTAATTTCCTCCGTAACCCTTGGGATTTAAATGCTGGAATGTAGAATTAAAAACAATGTTTAGTCCGGAGCTTTTGATGTGATCCAGTATTTTAACAGAAAAATCGCAAAACCGCTTAATTGTTCCTCTTTTACTCAGGCAAAGACATTATAATTGTCTTTCTCATTTTCATAATAATAAGTTTTACCTAACAATAGAAAATCAGATAATAATTGAACACATTGATAATATTTCTCTGAGAATCATAAAACCTTACTTTTGTTTATGACATTGTTAAATATTTACGCTTTTATTAATCTTACTGTTCTCGTAATTTTCAATTGTGCTTACCGCATTATTCTTTAAGCAGAGTGACAAAAATGTTTAACTAAGAAATGCCTATTATGTTTTAATATCACATAATTTGATCAAATATATTTCTTTAACAATCCAAAATGTACTTAATGTGCCATCATGTTCTAATCAACGACACATTTTATGAAAGATCATTTTGCATGTTTTCTACCATTTTTAATACTAAACATCAAGCGTAATTTTATCTTGTGTTTGTAATAATCAACAATTGCTCTTGCATTAATTATCGAAGATTATTTGAGGCATAACCGTTTACATAATATATTTTGTAAATATTTATTCGAAAAGCTTTTAATCTCAACATCAGGAAAACAGGAAGCAAATGGAATTGCTTGCGCAGCGTAACATCCGCCTTTTTTCTTATCATAATAAAGATTTAATTCTAAATTCCCTTTTAGAGGAACACAAAAGTATCTAAAATTACTTAAAATTGGTAATAATTAAAAACGTACTTTACCATGAAATTATAAATTTAAAAAGAAATATTTAATTCAAATTTACAAATCAATAAACTTTGTTTTATTTTCTCTGCATAATTTAATGCTGGTAAAGCTACCGATCACCAAAACAACATTTTCATATTTCATGTTTTAAAGTTGAATTTGTTTCTGACAAAATAGTTTTTAAATGGAGGATGAATCCAGGTTTAAAACATTGCATTTTTTTGGAAGTTTGTTTTCCTTTCTTTCGGGTTTTCTGCATAGCTGAAAACCTGATTTTGTATTTAAATTTTTTTTTATCCTATGAATTTCAAAGTATATTTTCCTATTTTTTTAATCGCACTAAATATCATACATAAGACATATACATAAGAATACTAATGAATCGGAACACCTACACGTGCTTTTCAGTATTACATACAAAAATCTTTTTAAACTAATTTATCCATGTGGCAAAAGATGCTTACAATTATCATAGTACATGAAATAAATTATCAACAAAATTGCAATAATAAAATATTCATTAATTTTTAAGCACACAAAACTAATAAAATAAAAAAATGTATTTTGAATAAGTTCGAGTAAATGCCTTTGGAATAACCCTGTGTTGCCGACATGGAATGGGTACCGAAAACATTCATTAGAAATTTATTTGCTTTAATTTTTGATTGAGCTACATGTTTAGGGAGTCGTTTGCAATCAATATTCGTCTCAAATGGTTTTCTGGACAGCTAGTTCAAGTGAAACAAACACTTCTAACTTGTTTTTTCTGAGAGTTTTTGTACTCTTTGTCTATTGTAAGTGGCGCCAACTATTTCAAGAGATACAACTTGATATTATTTTCAAAAACACTTAGTATCCGTATGAATTGGCAAATCATGCTTACGTAATAATATTGTAAGAATGCTCAAGTTCATATTTTGTGAGTTGGTTGATAGCGCTCTTATTATGTAAGTTTTAATAAAACCAGCTCAAATATCCACTTTTTTTTTCGTGAAATAGTTGGGGTCACTTATCATAGACACATATTTCAAACACTCCAGGAAAAAAAAAACAAATTTTACGGTTGACTAATAGTCCAGTTACACAAACCATTTGAGAGAGGACTCGAAAAATAATATTGCTAGCAACCAACTAACAAAATATGTTGCTTTTTTCTTATGAATGTTTGCGATACTCATTCAACACTAAAAAAAATGTATAACCTTACTCCGTAAAAGCAGTGGCAGCTTAGCAGTCTCCATAGCAATGGAATAACTTAACTGATAAAACTGGTGTACTGCAAACGACTTCCAAAACATTTAGCTCAATAAAAAATTAAAACAAATAAATTTCTAATGAATGTTTTCATTACCCATTCCATGTCGGCAGCACAGGGTTATTCCAAAGGCATTTACCTGATCTTATTCATACATATTTTTATTAGTTTTGTGTGCTTAAAAATGAATGATTATTTTAATATTGCAATTTTGTTAACAATTTATCTCATTTACTAAGATAATCAACGGAGTTAGGTTACACATTTTTTTTACAGTGAATGTTGGCAGTACAGGATTATTCCAAAGATATTACCATCATTTAAAATGATTATCGGAACTCAGCTAAGGCGAGAGAGTGACCCTTTATGACTAGTTTCTACGGAAGGTTTTGGAAACGCACTTCTATGATAAAGGATCTCGTCAATTGCAAGAAATATAGATGGATATGAAGCGTGTTGTTATGAATAACCTCGATGTGCAAGAGTTACTGTGATTGAGACTCTCATAAAAATAGTTATATACTGCAGTGCGAATTTTGCGGGTCATATGCCAAAAGCTTTACGTAAAACTAAACATTTAGTGCATACAACTATTCAGTAATACATTTATTCAATCTCAATCACTAAGTTTGACATTGAATCAATTACTCTTTCATATTTTAGCTATTCCTAAACATTGTAGCATAAGGTTTCTTGACAATGGATAACAAATAGCACGTATCGATTCAATATTTCGAATTTATCGTTGATGAAATATTTATCATTGCCATCTAATAAAGTATTTTAATCAATACTGTGGAAAGCAATCAATACTGTCATAGCAACTTTGAAGCTGAGTAGGAATCTGAATTTTAATAGCCACGGGTGATCGTCTTAGAATATTTGTCCATACCTGGAAGTCTTTAATTTTCGAAATATAATATGTTATTTAATTTTCCGCCGTCAAAGGAAGTAATTTTGTTCATATATTTGTGGACGCTGCTTCACTACATAGCTGCTCATTAATAATTCGCCTTGTATGAGAATTTAAATTCAGTTAGTCGTGCTTCAATGAATTTATTTCGTTAACAATTGTCAACAAACATTATAAGAAGACAAATGAAAATTTAAAATTATTGGAATACATATTCACTTGATACAGCATCCTGATTTTAAAAAAACGTTTTTACAGAAGGTAGTCGTTTTTTCCCTCATGATTTTTGGCAGCAAAAGTGCAATTAAGCATTTAAGGTAATAAGCTAAATTTCCAGTGCGAATGGAGATGAAAAATAATAATCAGGATATACTCACACCACATTTACTTAGGATTCATCCATAAAAAATGAGAGGTTTTTTCTTCTTCATACTTTTTATTTATGATACCTCCTAATTTCTTAGTCAAGTGCCACGCTATATTAAATAAGGATAGATTTGTCATCTTTACTAATAATAAAGCTGAAAGTCTCTCTCTCCGGAGGATGTCTGGATGTCTGTAGGATGTCTGTGACGCACATAGCGCCTAGACCGTTCGACCGATTTTCATGAAATTTGGCACAAAGTTAGTTTGTAGCATGGGGGTGTGCACTTCGAATCGATTTTTTGAAAATTCGATGCGGTTCTTTTTATATTTCAATTTTAAGAAGAAAAATATCATAGGAAGGAAGAGTAAATTACGAAATTATCATAACGTGGAACCGTAACATGGGCACAAGCCAATTGGCGAGATACGAAATTATCATGACGTGGAACTGTAACATGGGTACAAGCCAATTGGCGAGGAAATTCACCATACATTATTTGTAAATATACAGGCGAACCAAAAGACCTTTTAATTTTTCTATAACGGGCAAAGCCGTGCGGGTACCACTAGTTCTTAAATAAACCCCAGAGTTATGGGTCATGTTCCCATTGTAATCATTTTTTTTTATGTTCGAAATACCCTCTCCGCACTTCTACCACGGCGTTCGTTCAAGTCTATTTGAAAAATCAATGGGTGAGAGGAAACCAGAGAGGAGTTGTTTCTTTTGGGTTCTAATTGTAGTACTTTGATAATCGTTCTGAGATACTCCTTGTACACGAATGAAGACTAGTGCAAGTAAAATCTGTCGTGATCACAAGCTCCTCCCAGCTCTTGCTTCCCATCATGCTCTTCTGGGGTGAGAAATAAATACCTTTGAGCGAGAAGTAATAGGAAAGAAACAACGTTTTGTAGCATAAATATACATATTACCGAACATGGGTGTTTCGGAAATTCCCGGAACTCCTCTTTCTGTTAAAAATGTGACATCCAGTAAAAGCATCCAGTAATATATATCTGTACAACAAAACTTTGGTTGTTATCCCTGTTGTCTTCTGGGGTGCGGAATAAGGGATTTATCTGCTTCTAATCTGAATCAAAAAACAGAGCTGTCTTTAGGGGCAAACTCAACTGCTTTAACAAAGCGCTGTGGTACGTACGGGGGACCCTGAAATGTAGTGTAATGTAGTGCATCACTTTGCAATAACTTTTACTTTCGTCGTCTTGAAGGAACAATTTTCAGCCATTGATTTTGTTACGCCAATGGTCGCGAACTCAAACCGCATTCCAGTGTTCATGTGGCATAATAACGCAGCGCGTCAAAATTCCTTATCGTCTCCGTGGCACAAACACTCCTGGCTTAGTTAAATTCTTAGCGCAATTTAGTATTATGAGACCAGGTGCTCCTTCTTGTAAACAGAAGGGATTGAAAATTCTCACTTGACGATATGGTACATAATATGCCTTTCTCGAGGATCGCACTCGGTCTACAAATGAGTATGAAAGAATTGTGCGAAAAAAATGCTATACATTTTTAGTTTATCCCAAACGACTTTCTATTATTTTTTCTTAAAGTAACAAATTCCAAAAAAAACTGTTCTAAAATTTAAACTTTAAACGTTTACATGGTTTAAACTTTGATCAACATCGAAGTTTTTTGATACAAAACAAACCAATGAGATTTACACACATGACCATCAAAAAAAAAAAAAAATTATAAGACAAAAGTAGTATATATATATATATATAAGAAAAAATAAAAATTTGAATTTTGACAGCTTGAATTCAAATTATGCTTTTCGCAATCACGAGTGTGTGTATGTAGGCGTGTGTGTTTGTGTGTAGGGGGTATGTGTATGTGTTTGTGTGTATATGTAGGTGTCTGTATGTATGCGAGTTTGTATGTGTAGGTGTGTGTATGTATGCGTGTGTGTGTGTGTTTGTATGTGTAGGTGTCTGTATGTATGCGTGTGTGTATGTGTATGTGTATGTATGTGTGCGCATGTGTGTGTAGTTGTCTATGTATGTGCGTGTGTGTAGGACATGGATGCAACCTGGAGACAGCTTTCGCTATAGGAGCAGCATCGTGAGGAGCCGGTCGATGGTGATGGTGCGGAGGGTGGCGGTGGGAAAATAAAATGATAGCACGCCAAAGGCAGTCAAATGAAAGCAATAAGCAATCGTGGTTGTTCAAAAACAAGATTTTTATTCCATTGTTTCTCACTACCTCATTGGTGTTTCAAGGATAACTCGTGTGTTTCGGAACCAGAAAGCTTTGGGTTTGACACCCCGTGTTTACACCATTGCAATGAGAAACAAAAAGAGACATTGTTTAATCAGACTGTGGATGAGTATTGCGGCAGTTGTTGCGAGTTCCCCACCTTGAATGAAATAAAATAGAATAGTGACTCTGAGAATTTTTCCAAAGAAGTCGTAACTCTATAAAGGACTAAATACAATAAGTGTTTTTTTTTTCGGTAATAGGCAAATTGTTTTCAGTCCTAATTACACGGAAACTATAATAAAAGGATAGTTTCTAAGTTTATTTTAAAGTTGGATTTTATGCGAAGGCAACACTGACAGAATTTCAAACGCTAAGATTATGTGCCTAAGCAGCGTTTTTATCCTTTTTAATTTTTTACACGAGACTTGAACGCTAAGTGATAGAAACATTTGTTTTTCCTTCTTCTGGAAGCCAGGACTACGTTATAACAAAAATGAATTGACATCGAATGCATATTAACATAAGTGAAGACGAATTGCAAAATTGGGACACATAACTTCACCACTTTTATTTGTGTTATGTTTCGTTCAAAGTGGCAAGTGCTATAACGCTTGAAATGACACGAGGGGTAAATAAATTAATATGAAATATGAAAAAGGAAAAAAATGAGCATTACTTGACTTATGGCATTACCTATCTTTACGTTAGAGTCATTGTGACCTTATTCACCTAAGATTTAAATTTGAGACTTGTTGTTAACAAAACAGAAATATTTGCTTTACATTTATTACACAACATTAGTTGTCAAAAATGGCAACTGAAACGTTTCTAAACGTTCTCAAAATATCCAAATGTCATGATTTTTATAGAAATTTCCACTACAAAAAGCACACAAAATTATCCACAAGTGCAATTTTCTTACAAAATAACTAAATTATGAAACGTATCTCTAAAGTACACATGCAAGAAACGTTCTAAAGTGCCCAGAGCAATTCAAATATTAATTAAAGAGTCAAACCTGATATGCTTACCGGTTAAAATAAAAAAGTAGAGTACCATTAGACGAAGTATTCTGCTTACCTGAAAGAAAAGCAAAAAAATAGATATTTACCTTTAAAAAACAATTTGATACACATAATACAAGATAGGGCAGACCGACTGGCGAATGACAATAATCCTATAAATAAGCAGTTTCTACTTTTAAAAAGATTTTGGAAACTTTTTTTTTTCAATGATATGACAATTGCCAATTTCTTGTGTAATATTTCAAACAACAACAAATTTTAAAATAAAACCTAAACAAAAACAAACCTGATCGACAATTTCTTGTAAAAATCTCATTAATTAAGTCATGTGTCAGAACACAAATAAATTATAAATGCATTTCATTTTTCTACATGACATGGGTAACACGAAAAATAAATCTAATCATAAATATTAGAATTTGTTTCTTGCAAAGCAGACTCAAAAGAGAAAATTGAGAATCATTTTACAAGACTTTAAGGTATGAAAATTCTTAATGCAAAACAAACTCTTCGTACCACTGATTCGTTTTTTAATTATTTCGAGAACACACCTACTCATTTAGAGGCATAAAAAGTCTCAAGAGCAGACTTTAATGAATCTGCAATTATTACTGGAATTATCAGCTACGTGACACAAGTCGTATTTGCTACTGCTACAAATTAGAGAGCTTGAGCAAGTAATGCTTTATCAAAGTCGTCAACACAGTAGCTTGAATAAATAGTATACAACAATCTGCGTTTAGTTACAGCCTCAACACTTGCAAAATAACGTGCCGGAATAAAAATTAAAATACGAATAAATCTCAATTTTTAATAAGAAAGTAAACATCTACTCCCGAACAGAAAAACGTACAGCAGTTTAACAGAACTCAAATCAGAGTTTCAAAGAATGTAAAAAGAAATGATGAATAAAGTTTAAAAAAAACAACCTACATATTTTAACTGTTTCTCTTTCAACTCTCGTTTCTTCCTTTTATAAATGTGTTTTGAGGAAAAAAAAACGCTAAACAAATCACTTGAAACATGCAATTAAATTCCAGAAATCTAAACAAATTTTAAATAATAACGATGTCTTATTATTTTTCCCGACTCCTAAAAAAGCGAAACTTTAATTAAAATAGGAATAAGGAAAGATATATGTTTTTCCTTCATTGCTTAAATTTGATTTTAATAAAAGTTTTACCAGAAGAAATGATTCTGAGTAAAATTCTGCAGCTGGTGCCATTTTGCGTTTGTGTGAAAAGAAGTATCAGACAGAGCAATTTTATTTGAAAAGTTTCCAACTTGAATTTATTATAATTGAACTATGATATAAAAGAATATTTCTTTAGTTTTATATTGTTTTCATTTATGAGCTTAGCAAAAAGTAAAAGAAAAGAAAGAGATAAAATTTACTCCTATAAATTTAATTAATTCCTTTGTGATCTTAGTTATAAAGATTCGTGTGATCTTAATCACACATAAAAATATAAATTAATAAGTAGTAAGCAATTACCAACGTATCCAACGAATGCAGATACAAATGAAGAAATATTCTCAACTTATTTTAGAATATTACTCTTCTTAGAAATAATGATTTGAGAGAGATTTTAAATTTGTTGTTCAAACAACGAAGTGGTTTACAACATATTGACAAAGAGAACAAAATTTCATGTTAAAAAATAATTATATATATATATATATATATATATATATATATATATATATATATATATATATATATATATATATATATATATATATATATATATATATACAGGGACGGACTGGCCAGGTCGGCTAGTCGGGGATCCCCGACTGGGCCAACCGCTGAGTGGGTCAATTCAAGCAATTTTTTATTGAAGTCAATACATTTAAATTCAAACCTAACATTTTTTAAAATATCATAAACAAAACATGTAATTCGCTTACTCTATGTGAAAAAAAGCGTTTGGAAACAGGGTTTTTTTTTCCATCTTTAAGCAGGGACCGAAGTAAATAGCTGAAGTTCACACGTGCGAATGCTTTCCTCTCTTACCAACTCTCTTTCTAGTTTATAGAGCTCTGGGAACCATGGTTCCCACATTGAGGAAACGGGAAGGGGCCAGAGAATTCGGGATCCAACGCGGCCTGAAAAAGGGCCCGGGACGAAAAAAGAGCGTTAAAAACTAAAATTTGTACTTCTATTAACACAAATTGAAGGGGCCAGCACCATCAGAGAAAGCGGCCCCGGGTTTGATATAAATATGTGGGCTAGGCTTTGGGGTGTTTATACATGAGCAGGAGCATGCCCAGGGGAACACCTGTGCCCAGTTCCGAACCAGAAGAGGACCAGGGCTTTTTTTTAATGAGTTGTGAAATATATGTAGGGACGTAGTCGGTGAACAAGGTAGAGAGGGCACGTATTTGTCATTTGCGACAGGCCCCAAAATTTTTGTGCACGCCTCTTGTATTCACTGATTGCAACAGATTCAACTAAATTCTGTGTGTTGGCAAGAGATTTCTTTGGTTTTGAAAATTATCGCTATACGAGTATTTTCACCTCGGAATCGCATGCGGGAAGCAAGTCTGGACTGAATCTAACTGATAAACTGAATCTGAAACAAGACAAAATTTCCACTTAGAAGAGAGAGCTCCTGAACATAGGCGGATTTAGGACTAAGTTCCAGGGTGGAAGAGACTTTTTTTTTTTTTTTTTGAACAACATTAGGTGTAATCAGGGTCAGATTTAGACTGAACGGGGTCCGTAAGGCATATCAGGTATGAGGTCCTATTGCAGTTCTAAGGTCACCAACGATAGTCTTAACTCTACAATTCAGGACTTTGATGCAAGAACCAGTTAAGTCCATACATTTTTTTAAATTCATTTTTGCGTGAGGAGAATATAGAAGTTCCGACTGGTGCAACAACGAGACACCAATGTAAGATCAGACCTCTGCTTTCTAGTAAATAATGTGGGAAATATATTAGCTTTTCTACCGGACACTGATGTTATTTAATGGTTTTACCAAAAATCAGTGAGTTTGGACTTACCTGGTTCTTGATTCTTGCATCAAGGTCCTCAATTGGTTTTTTCAGATTTAAAAATCTAAAAATTGACAAAGTTTTCGAACCTTCGCCATTACTTTAAAATCACTAAAGATAGCTTAAAATTTCCCTTTGGAAAAATTTTCGTGGGAGAACTCCGTAACCCTTTTATCTGCGTTATGGCCTAAATTTGATTTTGGTTTCAGAAAAAAAAAAGCCCAGAGGGAACTAGTGTTTCCCCCAGACCAAAAAAGGGGCAGCGCGTTTTCAGATAAAAGGGCACTTTTTAAGAGAAGTTTTGTAAAATACAAAAAGTGTTTCTTTTTTTTTTACTTTTTGGTTTTCTAGGTACAAACAAATTCAAGTGTTTTCGCGAGTAATTGTTTTTAAAATATTGAAAAGATTTTTGATGTTTAGTTTTAAAAATGAATCTAAAAAGATTCAGATATATTCTAATCAGATTATTGTGGATAAGTGATTGAAACGAGAGAGTGACGTTTCAAGGACAGGCTTGTGTGAATCTTTACCTTTTGAGAAAAAATTCTCTTTTGTGAAGTTTTGTTTTGATTTTTAAGGAGAGTTGATTAAGTTAAGGGTCAAAGGTTAGCTTAAAAGCGGAAATCCACGGCGCTCTCCAAAAAAATGTTGTGGGAAACACCCGGGAAACCTGTTTCCTTTCCTTTCAATGTTTCAAACATATTGTAAGATTATGTTTTTATAATTTCAATGTCGAAAAATTCCAAAGGAGAGTAGCCGGATTGCCTGTAGTAACTAAATGTAGTTTAAAATTGGATATACTTCAGTTTTCAAATGCTTACAAATGAGATCACCGAGTCTCTTTCTCTCTCAAATGTGACCAATGATAGTTGTGCGTTTTTCAATAGTTCAAAGTCGAAACGTTTTCGTAGAGATCTCCCGATGCTTCCTTGTTCTATTAATTTTACCAAGGGTAGCCTAAAATTGCATTTCTAAAACTTCCCATTTCAGAGACATTCCCATTTCGGATTTCTGGGAACAAACCTCGACATTCTATTGTAATCAAAGATAGACTAAAGGACACTTCAATTTTGAAAAAAAGAAAGTTAAGAAAACAAAATCGTGGTGGTATCCCTTCTTTTCCCTCTGCTCTACGTTACCGAAAATTGTGAAATTGCGGTTTTTGACATCAACTTGGAAAATATCGCTTGGATAGGAACTAGAAGCCCTTCTCCCGATTCTTTTCTCCTTATGCCTACATAGAACAACTATTTTCAAAAAATTTCCGGCGAAATTTACCTGATTCTTCCCTTTCCTCGTGTCCTTCCTAAATTTTGTCAGTATAGAAGTCTAAAGATGTGCCTTTTCAGACTTATAACCATTAATATCCTTCTTTGAAGGTTGAAGGCACATAAAAAATGCGTCAGAGTTAGTTTATTTTACGTTTCACAATTTCCGATTTTTAGAACTTTAAAATTTGATTTAGGAACTTAAAGGAAAATTGGAACTAGCGATATTTTAATGCATTTGCTCGACTCGGAGGAATCGATCTCGTACTGGTTAATTTAACTTTTTTAATTTACAGAAGTGTGCAGAAATATCCTTTTGCAGACTGGACCAAAGTCAACCAGTCCGCCCCTGTATATATATATATATATATATATATATATATATGTATACCTTCGTGAATTCCTGTTATTTTATGAGAGTGGAGGACGGTGCAGAGCAAAAGTTTGTTCCTCGGCGCTATCCAAAATGTTTGAAGAATGTCCAGCAAAAACTGTAAAAACTGTTCCTTAAGATCTTGCGGTAAAAATACTATCAATCTTTGTGCCAGTGCTTCAACCGTAAAATCAAGTTTCATTTAAAAATTTCACAACAATGTTTTCTTAATTACAGTACGATTCATTGTAAATCCTATCACAAAACGAACACGAATTTTACAGTAAAACAGTTTTGCGATACAAACTCTACGGACATGGATACTAGTATTTTTTTACTTTAAATTTTTAGAAGTTTGAAGTTCTGAAACTTCATCTTGGTATTAAAATACTGTGCATTAAATATATGTTTTGCTTATCAAGTTTATTTACCAAAATGCTATTGCATATTGAGATAAATACAACTGTTTACCGTTCGAAATCAACAACTTTAGCCAATAAAAGAGTCATCAATATTCCAGAAACATTGAGGATAGTTCAGGTACGCTATTAAATATAACTTCAGTTTACTATACGGATTTAGTTTAATGTTTACATTCATGGTTGCATTTAAAATTTTATGGATAAGGCAGTGAGAAGTAAAGGGATGCACGGACATTTTCAAGTTTTGAGCAAAATGAGTCTAAACTTCCGGTCCTAGGTAGGTTTTCATGGATTTTTTTTAAAGTCAAGCTGTATGGTTGCACATTTCTGGGATGCTAACTTTATCTCTTGCCCCAAAACAGACGGGAGGTTATCCAACCATTTGAACTGGTTATCCCTAAATTTTTAATTTTTTCACTTACAACCCTTTGCTTCTCACTGCGTTATATATTAATTTTCTATTGTAAATTATGTCAATAAAATGTATTTTTAATTTTATAAATGCATATAATGTAAACTTGTACACAAACATATTTTTAATAGTATGGTTTAGTTCATCCGACAAATATAGAAACTGCGGACGGACTGCATAAATCTTCTACTCACTGATCTTTAAGACATTTGAATTCGCAGTTCCCTCACAAGAGACGCTCTAATCTCAAGATAAGAAAACACAACCAAGCTCATTATCCTCTGGGGAATGTAGCATGGTAAATAATGATTCTCCGTCTAATAGCTCCAGCTATGTGCACGTTGAGTTTAATTGTTTTCTCGGAATTTTCATTAACATTCTTTTATTTCAAATGCTCTCTGTTACGTAAATCACACGAAAGGAAAGAATCAGCATTAATCAAGACATTCTTCCACGTGTACTTATGTTCTTGGAGAAATGTACTTTTGTGTTCTAATCTAATCAGAGAATATACATTTGCTTTAGATAGATTTATCATTTTAGACTCTGAAATTAAGGCATCTTAAATATTCTAACTTGTATCATTGTAACTGCTGGTATGTTTTCTTTACACTTTGATTTGTCGAGCTCAAATTTCAAGTTAATTTAGTAATCAAAATTAATTTGAGCTAGTTTACGTTTATTTTGAAATTTTTGTTTAAAAGTTTCGGATACGATGTTGTATATTACTCCATTTTCCTGCATCAATTTAGTTGAAAGTTAGATTTCATTGAATGATTAAACCATTATTCAATATTTTTCAACTTTTTATTACGGTTATAATCTTTTCCTAATTTTAATAAAAAAATCGACATTTGTATCAGAAACATTAATTATTTTAGACTCTAAAATTAAGGTGTCACAACTTTCCTAAAGAAGGTATTAGAATAAAATTTACCAAAAACAAAAAATTTAAAAAATCCCAGCAACAAAAAATGTATTTGTATAATCATACAAGTTTGTAGGATCATGGCGTAGACAAGACGGAATTGAATTTTTTAGGGGAGCGTTTTAGAGGGCATTTTTTAAATTTGTAGGGTAAAGTTATTGTTCTTGGAGCAGGTTTTCAGATATTTTTTGAGACGGGGCGTAATCGCTCTTAACAGTTCTGACTCCAGGAAAGGAAACCAGTTGTTCAGTAATGAAAATGCATTTTGTATAAAACATACTTGATTGGAATGTCATTGTTTATAGTGAAGAGTCTGTTATAATGTCAAAATATTTCAGTCCTTGATTCGCACATGAAAATCATCTGTAACTTCTATTAACTTTTCTGACTTAAGAAGATAAAGCGCAGTTTCTGCTTTGAGAGTTTGAGATATTTGAAGACACGCGTTAAAGATTCAATACCAACAATAGGAAAATGTTGGAGTTTGACGTTTTTTTTTTCTTTAAATTTATCGGATACCAAATTAGCAAGCTTGTACAATAAAGCTTAAATACAGTAGACGACAAAAATGCACAAAATTATAATAATAAATAAATAAATAAATAAATAAATAAATATATATATATATATATATATATATATATATATATATATATATATATATATATATATATATATATATATATATATATATATATATATATATATATATATATATATATATATATATATATATATATATATATATATATATATATATATATATATATATATATATATATATATATAGATAGATAGATAGATAGTTAGATAAATAGATAGATAGATAGATAGATAACTGGTATAATTTCATGGTATTCACACAGAAAATTGCATAAAATTTAGATACAGCAATTAAAGGAATAATCCAGCAATAAAAATGCATTTTGTATTTAAATAAAAAAAATACATTTTCTAGCAATCATAATCTACAAACACGTTTGACATAATATTAATCGAGAAAATAGGGTGATTTCATATAGAGAAAAAAAAACATTGTCCAGTGAGAAAAACATGTTTCGTATAAAAAAACAAACTAGTACTTTGTTCAGGGTTTACAAATCTTCCAACTAGACGAATACAATGTAGAAAAATCACTTAAATGGCGTAGCATTAAGTCTTAAAAATCGTTTTTCATTCTCATTGCCTAATGCACGTAGAGCAAGGAGTTGGCTTTGTTCCAGATGATGACTCCTTTTCAAGTCGGAGTTTTTCCACTATTTATTCCCTTCCATTTCGATCAGAAAAGAATGGGAGGATTTCGTGAAATGGCGCAAAAAAAGAGTGAAATCATGGTTAGTATAAGCAACATTCATTTTCGGAGGATTTAGAATAAAGGTCATTCTTTATGAATATTTTATAGCTCCCTATTCAGAGAGGCTCTAGTGAAAAGAGTTTCTTTGTTTTCTTTATTTCTTGTCTTTTTTTTTCTTGTCAGGCATTTAATGTTGTAAATCATCTATTGCAGGAAAGGTTTTTATTGTAACCTCCATTACTGCAAATACATAAATTATACCACTACGCATAAATCAGAAAGTATGGCATATATTTTTTTATTGCACAGTCATTCGGAAAAATAATGTTTTTTATTTTATTTTTGTGTAACATTAAGAAGTAAATTAAATTTAAGAATCAAGTTTCAGCAGAATTTGGAGTCATGAAAAAATTTCGTTTTATTATATAATAGCAGTACCACACGTTGATGCCCGTGCTAAGAATTTAAAGGAAGTCCGTTGAATACGAAAAATCCACGATCTCTTCCATCCCTGTTGATGTGAAATGATCATTTTTCTTGAACTAAATTGCGTAGGTACACACATTTTCAAAAACCTGTTAGAGACGCTTTGAAATTTAAAACTAGTCGCCAAAACACATAAAAAGATTAGCATTAGATTTAAATTTCAAAATAATCCTTCAGCTCTATAAGTTCATCGCTTAACTCGCCAAACAACCACGCTACCGTAACCGTGCCCTTTAGCGAGCGAAGTGGTTTTTTCTGCAATTGAAATTGTTTCGCCAAATAAACAATAGGGGAGACTGTTATACCTTTACCATGGTGTACTTTGCGCCATACACTCTAATCAGCTAGCGCTTTTACCTAGTGAGAAATCACGGTGCTATCTCAGCCATGACAGTTTCTCCACTTGCCAGAGTTGTAAGTTGAAACTCTAGCTTTTATGTTTACAGTGATTGTTTTGTGATTTGTGCAAACAAAAGTAAATAATTCCAGTGTTACTTAAATGAAATTGGACTTTTAAAGACTATTGTTACCCAATTGATTGGCCATTATATCTATTGCCTATCTCTTGGCAAGTGTATTCAACATTTAGTCTTTACTTTTTACGTAGCTGTTAAGTTAGGGTACCCAATTTTGTACAAACATGCGTCCTCGTGTACCTTAAAACCAAGCCCCATCTTGTCATCTTGTACCTTGAACCACTGAATCAAGATACAATAACTACAATAGATTTTTTTTTAAGGTAGAATTTTATCATGCGTCGAAGTAAAACTGGAATCAAGAGGGATCCAGTAGATGTTGAGGCATTGCAAAATGTTGTCGAAGCAGTAAGAAGTAATGATCCCAACAAAAAAAGACTTTTAGAGAGACCGAAAAATATTCAAAGTGAGCAGGGCAACCATTACTAGGCATTTAAGAAAGTGGAATGAAAGTGGGTCCAGTACACTTGAATACAACGTAAGTTATTCAGTCAAGCAAGTACAAGAGGTCTGTCTCAAGGTACCTGAGCATCATGTGCCATGGACCAAATTACATAAAATTTGTGAAAAATATACAAAAATAGAAAAATATTTTTTTATAATCCGAAACATTTTTTTACTTATGCAAAAAGGTTTGAAGTTAAGTTTTAATATTTAAAAACCATAAAAATCACACACATTCTTTTTTTGAAAACCAAAAAGTTAAAGAAGTGGTCCAAGGTACAACAGTATCCCCTACTATAACTAAAGCGTTGTAAATCGCTGTACAATCACAATTGAATAAGATGACAAATGAAGTTATTTACTTAGATAAATAACTATGTGCAACTATAAAAACAAAAACAAATGTTGTAGAAATGAGGAAAACAAAACCCAATAGAAAAATCCTACAAAATCAAATTATGTACTTGAATATCGAAAAAAAAAAACGCATTAAAATATCAGTTCGCTGACCACAACAGTCCTATAACAGCGTAGCTATAGACACTGTTGAACAGCGTCCTCTCGAGTTAACTTTCCTCGCCATCTATTAGGAATTCATAGAACGAAACAATTAATTAAACATTTAATTTGCAATTAGAAATACTTCGGGAACGCGGTCAAACGGGATAAAATGTATCATAAGTCCATCTTCTGGTACCAAGCTACCTCCCCACCAATTCAGCCATTCTTGAACTATAAATAGTGTAACTAATACGACTTTCTTTTATATATATATATATATATATATATATATATATATATATATATAGAGAGAGAGAGAGAGAGAGAGAGATAGTTTAAATATTCTATTTCAATTTCAACCAATTTTTCATATGCACTCTAACTTGGTGACCTGGTCGGTAAGGAGTCGAACTGGTGACCAGGTTATCCCTCTTTGATACCAGTTGGTCGAAGGTCTTCCGTGTTTGTTAATGGCTGCTGGGACACATTACATATGTCGTGATCATAAAGTTCTCCTCATGAATCGACCCACCTCTCTAGGTAGTGGACCAAGGATTGCTCGGCTTCTGGTTTGGATAAAAAAAAACTGTCTTCGGGACCCCATCCAATTCTATGGGCCAATCACTAACAGTGGGAGCCCTGGAATGTGATATGACATGAGCTCTGACGATGTATATGTACTCAAAAATACTAAAGTGAATTTCGTAATGCGCCTTTTCCTTTGTATGTGTAATGCAACGCCCCGCAGCAAGAACAAAGGCAGCACTTCAAATAAAATACCAAACAGCTTTCTACGGAATCCAGAGTCTGTAGTTTAAGCTTTGATTGGAATCATCAGTCAGAAAAAACCATAACAGAACTTGAAGCAGTAAATATCTCATAAATGCTAAGAATACCTTGATAATGATAGATAAATTTAAATTCAGCCAAAAACTGACTTGGTCGCAAACGTGGTGTGTCTCCGCTCGTAATCTAAAGGCAAAAGCACGGTACTAAATACTGTATGCACCTCATGATACATCTAATCAAAAAGTACTCATAGCAGTTAACCTTCGATCTGCAGGCGCGGCCTTTATACTTGCTCAAAAAATCGTGCGTACAATTTGACCACCTGAAAGACTAACATTCGGTTTCGGATTCTGCTATTAGTTGTCTGGAATGTCAGCTTTTGCAGATGTTAGCATATTAGCCTCTAACTTAAGCAGAGTCACATTTTAATTAATGGAGCACGCACATCAAATTTTAACTTTTCGCCCTTATTCTAATAGACTCATTTTAACTGAACGTTTGCCAATTCCATTTTATCCGTGGGCAGACTGTATCTCTCAGATACACTGCTTCTGTTATACCACTAAACTTAACTAAACATGAAAGTACCTCAAATCGTAATAGCAAATGACAAGTTACACTCACAATATTCAACTGTAACATATGACAAAATCTTACATGTATGAAATTGCGTATCTAAGGTATTCCGGATTAAGTAAATTCTTGTTCAGAAATTTTCACGGAAAATAACTGCATAATACGTCGAAAAAATAAGAAGAAGATTTTAAAATTTAATTTAAACTTTTTCTGCATATACACAAACTAAATAGAATGTATAAATGACACAAAAATATTATGTAAAAGTTTTTCCCCGCGAATAAGAATGTTAATTTTAATACTTACACACTCTAGTTTGTTGCGAAAAGATAATGTTTTTTTGGAAAGTCAGTCTTGCAGATTATTGATAGAAATATCGGCCTATATTCAACGCTAGGTCCTATGAGGGTCTGTGAACACCATCAAACTAATATTGAAATAGTCATCTCGTGACAACCTCGCATTTACCGTCAATTTGCAATTGCATGTCGGTGTGCTTTATTTATTTCGTGCTATGGTGAAATTTTATTTTCAAACTAAAGTACTTCATGATTATGAAGTTTTTTTTTTCAATTCCGAAAAGTTAAAACTATTTAAATGGTGTTCATCACTAATACTCGCTAAGTGGCGCAAAATATTAACGAACTGTTTGACCTCCGGTGAGATTGGAAGGCGAACATCCGGTTTATAGGAGAAAACGAACGCATCCATTACTTTTTAGGGGTACCAGGTTGCCGTAGCGTATATTTGTTAGCATCAAATTTAAGCAGAATCACACGGAAATGTGTAATCATTCAGTTAGACTCCGCATTCAAGTAGAATCGTCTTAACCAGTAACTTGCCAATCTCATTGCAAGAACGGTCAGATGGTAACTATAACGATAAATTAAGTAATATCTAAGAAAAACATATTGATATGATTAACCTCAACTCGTTAAAAAACGACTTGATATTAATTTGCCACTTCTTTCTGAATTCTGATTTGTACAAAGAAAAGAGTTGAAAAGCAAGACGTTATCAAAAACTTCACTTTTTAGATTAAACGTACCTTAACGTAACAAGGTAAGAACACCTTTAAAAGTGCTTTAAAAAAATTCCATTAAGGGGTTAAACACAAAATGTTCAACTTATAAGGCTAAACGTACCTTAACGTACTAAGGTAAGAACATATTTTTAAATTATTTAAAAAAAATCATGCATTAAAGGGTTAAATATGAATTCTTTGCTTTATAAGGTTAAATGTACTTTACAAGAACATATTTTTAAGTAGTTTTTAAAAAAAATCCTGCATTAAGTGCTTCGACAGGAAATCTTCGCCTTCTAAAGTAAAACGTTCTTTAATCATTTGAGATACATACTTGCATGTACGTTTACACATTTATATATAATCACTAAAAAGGTCACAAAAAACTCCAAAATGAACCCGGAATGAGTTGTTTTATTGCCCAAATATTTGTACGTACATACATGCATACGGGAGTTACGACGAGACTGCCAAAATTTATACACAACTAAATAAAGTTGAAATTCAGTCATAAATAAAAATTGGAAAATTTTGGTAAATATAATAATTCCTTTACTTCGTACAAGGAATTAAACAACCACAGTGACAAAATATGGCAACTAATTAAAATGGTCGACCTAGATTAAAATGGAAAATTTTTAGTAAATATAACAATTCCTTTACTTCATACAAATAATTAAACACACACACAGTGACAAAACATGCCAACCAATTAAAGCGGTCGTCATAAATTTAATAGGTAACTATTTGGCAAATATAACAATTTTTTTACTTCGTACAAAGAATCAAACACACAAAGTGACAGAATAGGTCAACTAATTAAAATGGCCGTCATAAAGCAAAATGGGAAATTTTTGGTTAACAATTCCATTACTTTGTACCAAGGATTAAACACATACAGTGAAAACATATGTCGACTAATAAGGTCGTCATAAACTAAAACGATAAATTTTTGGTAAATATAACAATTCCTTTACTTTGCACAAAGGATTAAACATACATAGTGACAAAATATGTCAACTAATATTACCAGTTACTTTTACAATATAACAGCATAATAAAACGTATTATTTTAATGCTTAATGGGGAAATAACGAAAATGTCCTTATTTTTTCCGAATTGCTTCAGATTTAAAACAAAAAAAAAGAAAAAGGATTTTAGCTTCGTCTATTAAAAATGCACTTGGAAGAATCGAATTCTATTCACTTGATTGCTCCGCTTAACTGAAGTGTAAAATTGAAATTGTTTATTTCAGGGTCTTTTTGATACACTCTAGCTATTAAAGGTGAAGTAGAAAATAACGTTAAATTGAAATTTCGCAGAGAATATTTTTTCTTTTTACAGAACAAATATTGTAAATTGGAATAAATTCCTTTTTTTAACGAAAAGACTAGATAAACGACATGATTACTTTGAACTTCTTTTTATTTTTTGTTCATTTATTTTAATAATCTGTCGTAGATGATGTTTTTGAAGTTCAAATAATGAATTATAATTGAGTGTTTATGCAAAAATGTTAATGAATTTTCTCATTAAGGAAACTATTTTGTGTGGTTTTTCATGTGAGCAAGACATGCAATTTTTACAATTTAACAATGTATGGCGTAAAAAGGTTTTAAAAACGCTTTTAAACTGCTGGCTAAAATCAAAGAAGCCAGGGAAACCTGTATTTGAGTTTCAAAATTCCTAAACCTATAGGTCTATGTTTGCTTAGTTTCAACCTTGTAATTAGTTAGTCAACTTTTTTGAAGAACAATAATTTCACGATTGCTATTTTTCATTTTAGTTTTTGGCAACTATTGAACTCCTTGGCCCACCTACCCACAAGGGAGCGAGATAACAGATAATAAAATTAAAATATTCCCAAGTTATTCAGTTATTGGTAACTGATAATGAATGTATAGAAATGACAAGAAATAGGATGTGCAGATCATTCTTTGTACTTCTTCATTGTGTATAAACCTTTTAAATGTTTTAATATATATTTTTTATTTAAATGCTTATTGATGGTCTCATTCAGTTTAAAAGACACAAGATTTGATTTATACTTGGTTAACATTTTGATAAATTACATTACTGCATAGGAGAGACAAGAAATAGGATATGTAGATTATTCTTTATACTCTCTCATTTTTAATAAACCTTTTTAATGTTTTGATTTTTTTTAATGCTCATTCATGGTTTCCATCACTTTAAAAAACACAGGTTTTGATTTATACTTGGTTAACATTTTTATACTTTTGCTTCCGTGTATGCTTTTAATTCCTAAGGCTGTGGCCATTTCCCCGGCAACAGTCTTATGCTATTCACTTAGTATCTACTTTTGATTTTGAGAGAGAATGATTAGTTATTCGTTGGGGGGAAGTTTAACCCTTTGCTACTGATTTTTTTTTACTGACTTCAAAATGATCCTTAGTCATTAGGATTTCCCCCTTCGTTATTGATTTTTTCTCTCAGCCAACTAAATGGATATACTTAGTCACCTTTATTTTCTTTTGCAATACTAATTAGGTTTTACTCTGCTACTAACAAGTTCAGCAGTTTAAAAAGAAAAAAAAAAACTTGCACTCGTTTCTGACAAGTTAATGTTTTCGTAATCAAGATTGCAAACAAGATTATACATCAAGGATTACTGTTTCTGAAAGATATAATTTTGAGTAGATTTAATTTTTTTTTTCAGATATTTTATCACTCGTAGTGTCATACAAATAGAACACGGCTGAATCCCAATATATTAAAGACTTATACATTAATATGTGCATATAATTTTTTCATTATTATACAACTGTATAATAGTAATGTTTCACCTATTCCCCTTTCTTACTACCAAAGGCACGACCTTGAGGATCATAGATCTGGATGAAATTCTGGATTGAGGTCAGTTCGCACTAGATCTGAACCTAAGCCATATCTGAATTAAAACGGTTTGACAGCATTGGCCTTAGTGCGGCTGCAACGGGGGTCCAAAATTTTTATTTGAGTCCAGAAAAGCAATGGTTTTTCATTTGAAATTAAACTTTTTTTTACCCTTTTCTTGCATTTGCATTGCAGTATGAGCCAACTAAATGCATTCAGATCACAGAATAAGCCTCACCTTAGTTACACTGACAAGAGACACTAATTGTCTTGGGAGGGCAAATGTTGTCCCAAAGTTTCAAATTCCAACGAAAACGCCACTGCAATATTGGAGTCCTGCAAATCAGTGTAGTTCAGTCGGCAAAACTTAAGGGTCATGATTTTGGACAAACTTCTAGATTTAGGTCAATATGTATTAGATATGAGTCCAGGTAAAACATTTTGTGTGCGTAGGCACCAAGTTTGGCTCCAAGGAGGATCTAAATTTGCTTGTTTGGCCCCCAAACTGCAATAGCGTTTTCTTTGGAATTTTAAAATTCAGAACAATATTTGCTCTCATAACATTTGTCGCGTCTCTTGTTAGTACAACGTAAGAGTGTTAAAATTTACTCTATACTGTTAATGCATTCAGTTGGGAGATACGAAAAATAGGTTAATTTCAAAAGAAAAGCCATTATTTTTTCTGGAGCCAAACTAAACACTTTGGACTAGATCCTATGCAGTCAAACCGGTGTACCGGGTCTCATATTTAGTGGTTATTGACCTAAATCCAGAACTTCGTCCATATCCGTTACCCTCAATGTCTTGCCGTTTTGAAGTTGGCTTTAAATAGCTTTTAAAAAAGCTTTATGTACTCTCTTAAAAAATTCCACCGATTTTAACTCAGACTGAGTAAATTTTCACTCCTTTCCAGTTTTGAAAACGCACTTTCCTTATAGGAGTGAATTTCATTCCTTTTGCGGAGCGGTTATTTTCACTCCTTTTGGATAAGCTAATTTCACTACCTTTTGATAAGTTATTTTCACTCTTTTTTAAGACTAAATTAATATCCTAAATGAGTGGCTGCTTTCCGTTTTGGAAAGCCGATATTTCACTCTTTTTTAGAATAAAATAGGTAAAATCATTTCACTCTCATTTGGTGAAATTAATTTTTAAACGTGTTTTCATGTGCTTATGCTGTGTATTTAAATATATAAAAGAGTTTTTAAAACTGTTATTTCATTTGTAAAAAAAAAATTAGTTTTTAAGTTAAAAAAATGAAAAAAAAAAAAACTGTTTTTTGTGTTTCCGAAGAGGATGAACAAAAACTGTATTTTAAGTAGTACGTAGAATTTTCTTTTTTATTAAAACTTTAACTGGTAATATTTCTTGAACTACTCGTTTATCCTTACAAATCACCCACGTGCAATATTACGTACATTTCCGAATCTAAAGATTGAAATAAAATTAAAAAACCTACACAGTTCCAAATAAATAGATTAAAAGCTTTGAAACTCTATATTGATATTCTCGGTGTGCCTTTTAACATTAATAATGTTTTAAAAGTTACATCAGTCCAAATTAATTTTAAAAGTCACTCATAAATTGTGATAAGATACGTTTGAATTCAATTTTGTTTCTTCGGGGCCATTCATTAATTACGTAAGGACAATTTTGGCAATTTTTGACCTTCCCTTCCCCCTATGTAAGGGTATGTAAGACTCCTCCCCCCCCCCATCTTACGTAAGACTGTTATTTTATTATTATGAAGAAAAAAAGAAATATTACATCACTGGGATCGTTCTTAAATTAACTATCTTTTTTTTTTTAATTTTTTTTTAAACATTTTTGAGTAAAGAAATGTTTGCCGTAAGGAATCTAGACCGAATGTTTTTCCGACAAATAATTTTTGTATATGATGCGATAATAATTAAATAAAAAACATGCAAAACACAGTGCGATTCTTTTATTATATTTTACACGTTTCATTCTTTTAAACACAACTAAAAAACAGCTCATCCTATAATACATACATTTACCTTCCTGAAGCAAATGAAATATAATATTTGTCAAACCACTTGACCGCGGATTTCTAATATAAAATATCGGCTTGGAAAATATTACGTAAGAATGGATCTAACCCCCCCCCCCTCCAAGCAAGGGTATGTAGAGAATTCCCCCCTCCCCCTCAGGACCCTTAATTAATGAATGGCCCGTTACACATATGAATGAGTGTATTATACAAAGTTTATGATACTCTTTAAAGTTTATTATACACAAAAACAATATTTGATTAATTTAAAATATACGCAGTGGTTGGAGCTCCGACCATCGGGAGCAGATTCGGTATCCGACCTATAGATTTGCGCATCATGGTCGGGTCTGTAACACCTGCCTAAAATATATGTACAGTACACACACACTTACACCAAAGATGGTATCAACTGTTTCAAATGTCATATTTTTGATTCGATGCCCGAAACAAAATTGTTGATGAAAGTTTCATTAATTTGGAATAAAAAGTTACAAAAAGTTCACCGTAACATTGCGCGTGGGTGATTTGTAACGATATACGAGCGGTTCAAGAAATATTAACAGTTACAAGTTTTAATAAAAAAGAAAATTCTTCGCACTTACCATGCAGTTTTTGTGCATTTCCCTCAGAAACCACATTCGGCAACGAATATTGTTATAATTCATTGAATGAAGACATTTAGATAGCAACATTCACTTGGTATTCGCGACCAACGTTAGTTAAGCCGAACGTGGAGGTATAGAAGATTCTCCCTAAACAAAATCACGTGACAGAATCGGACCAATGAAAATGTTTTTGAGTGCTTCTTTTAAAGAATGTTTTTATTTTTCGCTCCTCAAAAGGAGTGCTTCCTAATTTCACGCCAATAAGGAAATGTTTAAGTCTTGGTTTTTTCGTAAAGCGTCTTTTTTCGATAAAGCTAGCACTCAGAAAGAATGAATGCACACGCAATAGTTTTCACTCTTTTTAAGAGTTATTTTTTCGTTCTTTTGAATTAAGAGTGTACTTTCTAAAACCTAATTGAGTAAATCGCTCTACCCATAAAAGTAAAAATGTATCACAAAGTTCAACTTTAATGCAATTAGAGTTTAGTTAACTAATTATAAATTAAAACATCATAATTATGACTTGATTACTATCTAAAGTAATTTTTATCGCAGGCGTGTTTTTACTAATTGTATCTAACAATTTCTGTACAATTTTCAGAAAATTCCATCATTCAAGTCAGTATAAATAACAAAATAACGGGCGCTAGCGATAAATATTTTCCCTCGATTTCATTGGCTTATATATATGAAAGGAAAATTTTGGCTTTGTTCCAGATATCACTTTTATTCCAAAGCGGCTTTCCAGTTCCTACTTTATTCCCGGCGGGAAAAGCGAGTGACATTAGGATCCGGTAATCATGGCGTTGAAAGGAACATCAAATGGCGAGGGCTGATAATGAGTGTTTGTAGTTCTAGGAAAAAGAAAGAAATATGAGTGATTTTCCGAAACTATATTTTCTAGAGAAGCGTATGATATTTTCTCTAAATCCAAGCGAAGGGTTCTTTGGAACTTTTACCTCAATGAAGTGTCTGCATAGATAAAGTGAGAGACAAACAAAAAACCTACATTTTTCTCACAAAAACCGGGGTTATTTAGTTTAAAATTTTAGCTACTTCGTATTTTCTATTGACATACTGTAACAATGTTTTTTTTTAATAAAGAAGAAAAATAGTGGTCACCTGCGGCCAGAAGGTTACGAAATAAAAATAAAGAATTAATGAACAAAAAGAAAAAACAATCTGTTAATCGCAATTGTTGTTTTTGTTCTTGTTGTTGCTTCTAATCCTCTGGATGTCTGACGGAGTCAGACAAGATCCAGTAAATCATTGACCCTTAAAAAATCAAGGACAAAAAGAGGGGATGCATATAAGTCTTCTTTGGTAAGACCCCAGCAGTCCAGGATGCGTTCGGCTGAGGCCTGCTGAACCGTGCACTTGGAGCAGACCGCAAAAGTTTTTTTGCCCTCAAAGAACGAAAGATTCTTCGTATATCCGCTTGCTAATCGACAAATTGCCGATTTAGACGTTCTATCGCAGTTGAGGTGAAAAGAAGAGTCCGGTACCCTGGCATTATACCAGCGATGGGAGGGAGGGATCTTCCACTCCTTTATATATGACGATTAATTTTGGACTGGTGCTCTGAGTAAGTAAGGGCAGAGGAGGAAGGTGTCAAGAGACTGCAGCCCTCCTTGGCTAAGCGATCCGTTTCCTTATTTCCAAATATGTCTACGTGGGATGTTATCCACAGAAAATGAACATCGTGAAGCTTTGATATAAGTTGGAGGCTATGAAGGATGGAGATGCTTGTTTTGTCTCCAACTTGAGTTCAACTGCATAGATGTTGAAGGGAGCTGCGGCTGTCCGATAGGACCAGTTCCCCAAAGTCACTTTCGTTAATGATTGCTTCGAGGTCCAGATTAATTGTGGTAACTTCACTTTTAAAGACAGAGGAAAAATCTGGGTTACGGAAGCTAATGGAAAAGTAACGCGAAGATTTTTCAATGTAGATCCCACTACCTGCACGATCGTCCAGTTCACTGCCGTCTGTATAAATAATCGCAATTGTAATATATTTAGCTCTTTTACCACGATATACTTATTTCTGTCAAAAATAAATAAATAAACGGATATTTGTTATGCTCTAAATTTGTTTATTATAGTATTAAACTCCTCTTTGCAATGACAATACTATAAGTAATTATTTCAAAATCTGTTAAACGTTGTTGAAATACTAAACAAGAAAAATTACTTTATATTTCTTTACTGATACGGTTCACCATTGCTAGTCATATTGTATTTTTTTCAACAATAGTAGGATAAATTTTCTTTCATAGTGCTCAGAAGATTATAATCATTGTTTGAAATTTCAATTTAGTAATTTTCCGTTGCCATGAGCACCAAGCGCACTTGGAAATCAAACCTGATCCCAGAGTACTCGGTCACAAAACCTTAGATGAGCTTAGTAGGTCCTAGTTTCTACACTGTTAAAACTACAGGATGCATTCGGCACCTTTCAGGGGAGAAACGCTTGTTCACCAGCGGCACCCAATACGGAGCCGAAATCGCACCTCTAAATAGGGTGAAAAACAGGCACCTTTTAAAAAATAGACAGCCGGAGTGAAAAAAAAGGAACCTTTGGAGAGAGAAATGGCACCCTTACTATAGATCCTCCTTCCCCCTCCCCCGTATTGTGTGCGTTTTTGAATACAGTTGTGTGTTTTTTTTTTTTTTTTTTTTTTTTTTTTTTTTTTTTTTTTTTTTTTTTTTAAAGATTTGTTTTGATTTATGATATTCTTCATTTTGGACATTTTTCACATTGAACTCGATACTGGAAATGATTAAAACATGTAATTACAGCATTTGATCATATTTCAGAGTTTTCAACATAGTTAAGAAGTGCTCATTGCTCTAACTCAGTGTATCTCAACCTCTTTTGACTCACGGGCGCGGTAAAAGCAAATGAAAAGCTTTGTGAACCAGTGAAATCTTTATCGTTTTCTTAAAAATTCATAAAATAAATAATATTAATAATAACTCTGGGGCCGTTAAAAACATGTGAAAAATTCAGAGTTCTGACGAGTTTTTTTTTTTTTTTTTACAAAAAGTAATGTTAAGAATTAATAAAACGATAAATATCTATCCCTTTACTTGGTATCAAAGATCTGTCACAAATCGTTATAATTTAAAGACGAGTAATTATTTAAATATTGTGAGAAATTATACATTTACTAAAACCTTGACGCATTCCGAAAATGAAGCATAGCTGTACTTATAGATTATTTACATGAAGAGCTAAAAATATTCCGGGATATTACAGTTACGGAAAAACACAAAATCGTTTCATAAACGTTAATCAAGAGTAACAAAATAAAATGCACATAAAGTTTTTCGATAGTAAAAAACCAAAAGAAATTTCTAACACTATCCAGGCATTAACCGCTAACAGGAAATTATTCTTACACTTGAATGAAAAAGCCAAAAAAAAAGAGCTAGACTGACAGAGATTTTTTTTCGCTAGCTTTCTGTTATAATCTACGTAGCACAAGAATCATTTTTATTAAGATTCTCACTCGTTGATTATTGATATCTTATGGCTTTTTTTTTTTTGGTGATTAATAAAAGCTGCTTATCGAGCACTCAAGAAAATAATGACAGATATTTTTAGTAGCGTTTTGAATGATGGAAATTTCACGATAGTAACGGTTAACGGAAACAAAAAGACAGTTACGGTAACTGAAAAGCAATAAATGCACTTTTAACCACTTAACTATGTTTGAAAGCCCTAAAAGCTACAAAGTGATCAAAAGCTGTACTTACTTGTAATTTCGGATAATTAATCCAAGAAAAATTGTGTTTTAATCCAATAGTGTACTTCATTTAATGTGAAAGACACACAAACGCAATCATCATTTGTCCGCCATATTGAAGTGGTCGAATGTATGTCTAAGGCAAAAGCGCATGCGCAATGAGACTTTTTTGTGATTGCATGCTGTTTCGGCTCCTCTGCTCTATTTTCTAGCTTGCATTGCACCTTCAGGCACTATGCTTTCACCTTAGAGGGAATATTTTCACTCGTGTGGAACCCCTGGTTATAACAGTGTATGATCTGCTCGCTTCTAAATTTAGTCTTTTTTTTTTTTTTTTTTCGCGCGGCAAAAAGAAAAATGCAGCGGCAAATATTATACCAACCAAACGAAAACAAATCCGATTCAGAAAATCTCTTATTAAATTCCTCACGTCACTAAAACAAAAACAATAGCAACATTTTATCCGAGACATAAGAATCAAGCAAAACGAGACTCATCTTCTTGTGGTAAATTATTTTAGAATCTATAAAATCGCAGACATTGTCTAACTTCACTGTAATATGGGATCAGAAACAGGGAGAAGAATAAGAACGTCTTACACACTGAATAAAATATCTAGGTTACGATAGCGTGGTTGCTTGGGGAGATTGGCGAAAAATGATGGAGCTTTTAAAAAAATGTTGAATTTATTTGACCATTTAAGCGTTTTTATAGATGTTTTAAATCTTATTTAAAGATTGTTTTTACTAGTTATTTTACATTTAAATAAAACTATTAGTGATTTCTGATGTCTTAGTTTATTTATTTAGCCAACTTTTAAGATTTAGAAAAAATTTTAGATTTATTATGGCGGCAATATTTATGAAATCTCGCCACTGTCATATTGCCGTAACTGTGCTATTAGGATGGTTTCTGTAACCCCCTTTATTCGCAAATTTTGATCTCCATTGGCATTGTTTTTAACAGCTTCTTTTTTTTAGCAGGTCAAATAAGATGCGCAAATAATCGTCTCAATTAAAAACACTGATAACAAATACGGACGAAGAAATATATTAGTCTAATTTTCTTAATGTGCTTCCTCTCTCGCTTTATCTCTGTCTGCATCTCTTGTTTTTTCCATTATGCTAAGGTTCGAAAAAATGCTAATCATTTGTGAGTTTCTGTAAATTTGCGAACCTCTCTAATTTCAGTTTTCTCTACGTCGTTAGTCTTGCATTCCTCCCTCTAATGAAGGAGAATGTGTTGTTTATCACTCCCTAGGAGAGAAAAGTGTTTAGGTAAATATTGTTAGTTAGCAGACTAGTCTGTCCAGAGCATAATCAAATAATAGTCATTGCAAGCTAACTTCACTTTTCGGACAGATTTCCTTGAATGTTTATACGATTTTTATGACTGTTAATACAGTAACATTCTCCCGATTATCTTCTCTCGTTGCGAAAGACGTAAATAGAGCAATTAAATATTACGTTAGTAAAAAGGGTAAAATAATTTAAGGGAAAGCTACATGTAAGATATGCAAAAAAAAAAAGAAAAAAAACCGTTAGTATCGGTTACAATCTAAACAAAATAATAAATACAGATCTTGAGCAACAGCAAATATTTAAGTGCAAGAGAAGAGAAATGCACATCTTATGTGGTTAGTACTGCAGATGCAATGCCAAGTTTTTTAACAAATAGGGAACACACTATTAGTGGCGAATACTTTGATTAATGAACTTGCTGTGATGATTGTGTAATTTGCAAGTGCTCAGCCTGATATCATGTCCTAAAAAAGTAATGTTTGTTTAATTTCACCGATTGTTTAGAAAAAAAGTTTAAAAGAATACCTAAATATGAAGTTCAGGAAGTATTCACCCCAAAAAACCACGCTTGAAAATATACATTATTATTATTATTATTATTATTATTATTATTATTATTATTATTATTATTATTATTATTTAAAAAAGATCAATTTAAAATCAAAACGTACAAAAGAAATACTACTGGGCATTTTGAAACACAAATATCTTACGCTAAAAGTTACTAATTTGAAATATATAAAATTAGTACTAGAAAAAAAACAGTCATGATAGATCAAGCATTAGTAGGAAAAAAATTGTGATGTCAAAAGTTTTGAAATATGTCATTTTTATAATTTTTAAGCACTTTTATCTTTTTTTACGAAGTATACATTATCTTTAATTGTACTTTTATTTTAAGCTACGCATTCGACACTCATCAAACACATTTTTCTTTATAAAAGAGAGCAACAACCAGTTTTCAATCACCTAAATGTAATTACAAAATGTTCGTAAAAAATGTAGAATACATTTTCGAAAACAAGCTAGTTTTTAATTTGCATTTATTTAGAAAAAGTAAACACTAGGAAAAACACAAAACCCCTAAAACATAATATGCTATTCAAAATGCATGGCTTAGCAAATACCAAATCAGTAAAAGTTTTTAAAAAAGTTATGCTGTACTCGGAAGTTTAACGCCCATTTTGAGGCGACTAATGGCAATCACAACAGAATATAGCTCTTTTTCAGCCTAAAAAACATAACTGTTGAGATATCACCAAAGAACTTATAGAAAAAAAGCACTACCGAAAACCTTAATGATAGCAAATGTGAAAGAACTTTTTTTCAATGCTTTTTATGTTTCGGACGAAGAGACCAACAAGCTATCACACATCAAGAAAACAATGAAAAATAGTTGCTTTCAAACGAAATAGGTGTCGAAGCAAAACAAAAAGGTAACCGTAAATGGTATAACACAGTTTGGTAAATATTTTTGGCACGCTTTTAGACACTGGAGTTTCCTGAATGGAAAACGTTTTGGCTTAGGTCCAGAACAAAATCCATTCTCGTGTCTGTAACCATGGTTACTTGCACACAAGAAATAGCAGTAAGTCATATGGAAAGAAAAAGATGTTTCTGCTTAAAAATATGCATAGTTTATAATTCAGCTGTCAGTATTTTTACTGTAGTGCTATTTAATTATTTTTTTCCTCCAAATGTTTAATGAATTAAACATAACGTATTAGTAAGAACAACATGAATGTGAAACAAAACGAGCTGATGTATGCAGCACACGACTTTTTTTTACACCCATCTAATACTAATAGTGCATTGAAGTAAGGAAGGATACACTTTAAATATTTTCACCCATAGTAAATAAAAGGTTTATACTTATATTAAAAGAAATATAATGAGTTATAAGAAAGTTGCAAAGCAATGCGTAGTAAAGCAAATAATACTACTAATATTAATAAAAAAAATAGTTTACACTTTTGGTTTTTAAGATATTTTTTGAAAGTTTTATATGGATTTAAATTGATTTTTAAGCAATCACGATTGCTAATTGCTTTCACTTGACCGTCCTTGATGTCCGGTTCCTTTTTCAACCCCACCGCTCTTTGCAGGCGCGGCTCTGGCGCGACTCCTCTGGTCCTGAGCACTGTCTCCCGGTAGCCGCTGCTCCTGGTCGGTGGCATTCATGTCCTACACACACGCACGCTCACACACATACACACACGTGCCTTTACACACATCCACACACGCAACTTTATACACATACACACAGGTCTACGCACACACACAAGCCTACACAACTATACACACGTAACCGCTCAACAGGAGAGACAGGAACCGTTTCTAGAAACAAGCGAGTGGGGTAGTAACCAATGAGTAGGGTCCTGTCGTAACTCGTGATTGCGAAAAACATAATTTAAATTCAAAATTTCAGAATTCAAATTAATTTTGAAAATTCAAAAGGTTTTTTTTCTTTTTTTAATTTTTTCCTGATTTGATCTTGCGCCTTTTTTAAAACCAGAATACCGAGCTATACTTCCGCACCACTGTTGTGCTTAGTCTCGGATGATATTTAATAGAGCCAAGTACATTCAATTCACTAATTTAATTTAAAAAAACAACCAAAAAAGGAGGTGCACAGCTAGACCTCACTAGGAGTCTACGTACCGAATTTCAACATTATACAGCATACCATTTTTGAGTTACGCGAGATACATACTCATATACGTACATACGTACTCACAGACGTCACGAAAAAACTCGTAGTAGTTAACTCGGGGATCATTAAAATGGATATTTTTGGCATTATATGCACGTGTGGTAGGGTCAAAAAATCACTCAACATTCAAGTGGGGATGAAGGCCAAAATTTGAGGGGATTTTTTTTTCGCGAATTCAACACTTCCTTTACTCTGTAAAAGGAAGTAAAAAGATCGTAAGTATAATTATATCGTCAGTACCACAGTACTGACTTACATTTCATCTCGATATCCGGCAGAGTCGGTTATATCGCAAATGCTATCATGTTATTGTTAATTCGTAGAAAATGTATGTTTTCCTTCATGCGAGACGTTTATATGGACGAGTAGGGGTGCCGACTACAGGGGTTCTACAGCGTTCGAGCAACCCCCAAAATATTTGCGAATGTGCTGGGCACACCATTCTGAACAAGCAAAGGGGAAAATGTAAAGGGAAAATTTGACTTTTATTCCTACGTTTTCAAATAATAAGACATTTTTTACACGAGCTGGGGAGAGGGATATAAAAACTTTAGTTTCAGGGCAGACAATACTTGAAATCAAAATCGTTGTAAACATTTTTTAAAAACTACGTGCAGTTAATATTTCTTACGAGGAAATCGAACTTTAAAAGTCTGAGAGTAGTTTAAAAACCAGGAGAAATTTCTCAGTTCGTTTGTCTTTATAGTTGTCATAATTCTTTGTGAGCAAATTTTGGAACCAATTAAACTCGCTTCAAAATTTACTTGCAGCTGAATAAATGCTAGCAGCATCCAAAAAGTTTAAAATTTCTTAAACCGATAAACTTTGCAATATAGTTTGCAGCTCTTATTTTCAACTCGCAAAAGAACTTGATATCAAAGATGACATTTTAAAATTTTCGACGAATTTCATGAAGACGACAGAGCTAAACCTGCTTTTGCTAGTCTTCATGATTAATGCAGAAAGTTTAATTTTAGGATTTTAACTTTGTTATGAACTCTTTTTGACAAGAAAAATTCTAAAGGGTGCTGTGAGTTACTTCAAAGAATTTAAAACAATTCTTGAAATTAGAACTAAAGATTTCTGAAACATTCCGGATTTTTACAAGAAAGATTTTCTGCAAGAAGATTAGTTTGGAGAAAAATATGAATTTAGATCTTATATCCAACCGTCCCAACCTAAAAAATCCAACCGTCCAATCTTTGAAATGTTTATGAGTCTCCTGTACCTGAAATAAACTTGTTGTCCAGTTGATTTCTGACTTTAACTATACCGTCTTAAAGAAGAATGTTCGTTTTCTGGTCAGAGAAGACTGCAAACTTACCAATGCACCTCTAAACAGTGGCGGCGATTAGGGAGGGCAAGTCCCCCCCCCCCCTCCTTTTTTTATGGTTCTTTTTGTTTTCCAATTTAGAAACCAAAACTAAAGATTATAAAACAAGCAGAAATGTGAAAATTTTCAGATCATGATTATTTATTTTACTTTTTATATATGTTTACGAAACATTATTTAGCACATGTGCAGTGCACAGTAACTTTTAATTTATGAATTTATGTATTCATTGTTTAGATATTGGTAAATCAATTGTTTTACTTAAACAAACCATACTTGCTTAATGAAATTATTACCAAGTGTTTGTGACATCCCAAAATACTTTGGGGTAAAGGATGTAAATCTAATTATGTCTAGTCTACCAGCCTAAGTATTTCTTCAGAGAAAGTTATTGTGTACATAATTCATAAAAATCATAAGAAAAACGTAAGTTTAAGCTGTTAGATTTACATCAATTACCAATCATATGCTCTCAAAACCTACCTTAGCAAGTTTTGTATTTTTTGTTTTCCCTCTTTTTTTCTTTCATTTTTTTGCTGCCGCTAAAAATCCGATGACTTTTAGAAGTTGTTTTTTTCTCTGCCCCTCCCCCCGTTTTCAGTCCCAATAGCCTCCTCTGCCGCTATAATACAAGGAAAACTAAATGACATTGCACTCATTCATGTTCATGCACAAGAATATGAAAAGAATAACTAAATTTCAAGGTGCAAGAAATATTTTCATCACCCGATCAACCATTCGTAGCCACTTTCTTCTTTTTCCATGAGTAAGAGTTAAAGAATGAATATAAGGTACTAATTCAGCAAAGTATTAAAATTAATGCTTAGAATTTAAAAACTTTAACTGACTTTTAAAGTTTTGAAATATAGGTACAAATTTGCGACACTTCGTTTGAGTTTGAAGAAGTTTTTTTTTTCTTGCCGTTCACACACTTCTTCTGATCACTGGAATAGTACGTTTCTACCATATGAGGCAGTGATAAACAAAGGAATGCAAGTGGACATTTTCAAGTTTTGGGTAAAACGCGTTAAAAGATCAACTTCTAGGTAGGCTTTCATTGATTTTTTTTTCTAAATCATGCTGTATAGCAGCAACTACTAGGGCTACTAGTACCATCTCTTGCCCCAAGACAAAGAGGAGGTTCACCTACCACGTGTACTGGTTATCTCCAAATTTTTAATTTTGCCACTTACACCCCTTTGCTTCTCACTGCCTCATATATGATTCTCACCAATATTTTTCCGGTTAAAAAGTAGATTTAGTGTTTATGATGATAATTGTGGTTAGCTTATCATTTCTTGAACAAAACGCACTCGTTGAATTAATCTGTGGTAACAACCTAAAGTGAGGACAAACTTTTATAATTTTAATATTCTTTTGGACCGTTCCAATTAGGGTTGGACCCTGTGTTGGAGCACATCTACTGATTCTCGAAACCCGGCGCCATTGTGGAGGGGTCATAATCAGTGCTCTAGTTAGGGGTGGGGGAAGGCATTAAAAGCATTTGTTTGCTATTGTAAACACATTGCAGTTAATATAAATTAGGGAGAGATGTATCGTAACGCGGAACACTTGTAGTGTTTACTAAATTTTTAGTCCAACTTAGCTTATTTATGACTAGAGGTAGAAATACTAATGAAAAGTGCTGCAAAATAATAAAAGTAAATTCAATTAGTTTTAACATTTTACAGATACTCTAAGAGGCTTATTATTTTTAATAATCTACATGTAGTTATCTTTCAAAATATAATTAAAATGGTATTTAACACATTAACAAAAAGGCTACCAGGAGAATTCATATCACAATTTAAAACGCAAGTAATGCATAAGAACTTAAAAGGGTTTTTGTGAAATTTAGGATACATTACGATGTACGGGAAGACAATCTCAGAGTGTTTAATTTTGACTTTCTAGTTTTGAGCAATGACATTTTCAACAGTGATATTCTAGAAAGTGTTAACTCTTTTGCAAAAACGAGAATTTTCCAGTTTGTCCGGATTGGAGATAGAATTTTTTGCAGACAATTGAAAGGGGATTATCTGCCTTGTCAATAGATAGGAGAGAGCTTTAAGAAAACATTACAAAGGATTTCCTATATATATATATATATATATATATATATATATATATATATATATATATATATATAAATATAAATTACTTTGTTTACATTATATATATATATATATATATAATGTAAACAAAGTAATTTATATTAAACTTTCGTTTGTTTCAATTTCTGTATATACCTATGTATAAATATATATGGTACTTACTTCTTTATCCCAAGAGTTTTGCCTAATATAACAAATAATTCATTTAAACTGACTGTTGTGCCAAAAAAGGCTTTCAACAAATTCGCGAAACAAAGATAAAATTGCTATCTCGAAGATTTCAAAAACCTTTGTTTTGTCTTCTCCAAAATACTGTCTGCCTTTAAATTTTATTTAAAGGATTTGTTTCTGATCGCTTAGCTTTAAAAGCTTTTGAGTATTTAGGTAAATAAATAAGGTGTTTTTTATAGTTATTTTGTAAGTAATGTTCTTACGCCAAGCAAGAGAATTGACTCCTTTGTTTCATGTTTTCAAGATAAGTGCGTTGTGGTATGGAATTTTTCGAAGCTGTATTCAAAGGAAAAAACTAGAAACTTGTTTTTTATAATCTTGTAAAACTTTAAAAAATTATGTGTTTTTTTATTTTTTGAAATATATGTTTACTAATGAATAGTTTTAGATAAAATAAATGCTTTGCACGGAAGAAAAAGTTGTATTTTTAGTGTAATTTTATCAACCTTTTTTTCTTTGAAAATTTTAATAAGTTCAAAAAATTGTTTAAAAAATGTTATTTAGAGCAGTTTCTGAACAACACTTTACGTAACTAGTTTTTAGCATATGAAAATGTATCTGAAACCATAGCGGAACGTCTCACCAATTTCTGAGTAAGGTTACACCAAAATATTCAGTATGCTTACAGAGAAATTGCTTGAAATGTTACATATTAGCAAAAATAAAGCTTTAATCTGAATTTCTTGAGCCGGTACTCATTTTTAATTGTAATAGACTTATACTCCAAGTTAACTATTCGATGGTTTAAACTATCCAGATATATTAAATGATCAAGTTATCATTTATTTCTATACGTTTCAAATTGAAAGTAAAAGAAATAATTAGTAGGTTACAATACTTGACACATCGTTAGAATAGTTTTTTTTTAATCATCCTAGAAACCCCTTCCTTACAGCTCTTGCTTTCAATTATTCATTTATTCAATATTTATCAAGTTCATGTCTTTTCACCCAGCCAGTACACACCAATCATTTATTTATTTTAATACACGAACAAGACATTTTTATATCACTAAGAGAGGAAATCACCTGAGTAGGGTCCGAACACACAACGCGCATAGACAAGACATGTCAGAAAGCAAGATCAACAAACTCACTCGGCAACAAAGGCCAGTTTTCGTTTCGCTAATATGAATTTACTTGCTCTGAGTCGATTCTGATTATTACGCATGCACTTTGAATTCCACTGAAACCATAATGCAAGATTACTCTAAAAACTTTAGTTTTTAAAATAATGATACTACACACTCCAGAATTCGTATAATGTTACATCCATGCATACTGGTAACCTTACACATTTCTTTTTACAGTGCTGTTAAATGTAATAAATTTAAAGGCTGAACTCATAACAAACCCTTTACAATATCAACGTTTCTAGATAAAGTATTTCACTGAAGTTAAGATTGTCTAAACACATACTAAAATTCTAATTCTTACTTCCTTCATATCAGAAAAAACTAACATGAAATAAAATAAAACAAAATCATTCATAAGTTTGTCGTATGTTGTGCACTACTCCTTTATCAACCATGGATGTATTTGAAATGATTTATTAAGAATACTATATCAATCAGTTATTTGAGACTTTAAAGCTTCTCAGATCTGTATATGAATCGAAAATATATTTTCACATGCTCAAAGCAATGTGAACTTTGTCTAATATATTATTCGATCCGTAAGAAGGCTCTAAAATATCAGTTCCAACAACACGCAACACTTATTCTGACAGAAATACAGACATTTTCGCCATTTAATCTTCGAAAATACAGGCGAGGTGTCCCAGAGCGGCAATCTTCTGTCAGTCGGAACGATAGCAGATTTAAAGCGGTTTCTTTTCTAAAGTGTTCTTTGCTGTCTGAAGATCAGGAGAAATGCCTTTTCAGAAGCCAGGATTTACAGCTGTTGTCATGGGTCGCAAATAATCTCGGCGGAATTCGCCTCTCCTCAAAAAGGAAGTTTTCATTTCGTGTAAAAGGAAGGATATTGGCTGAAAAGTGTTAAGTGTTTGCGCTGGATGGACTTTGGTGTTAGAGATACTCAGAAATGAAATTTAACGTAATGGTTGAAAGCTTAAATGGACGCGATGCCGAGAATAGCTGGAAGTAACCTTAAAATGCATTAAATGACTGAAAATGTGTTTTGTAAATTTTATTTCTTTTCATGAGAGGATTTCTTGTTTTGAGAAAAGAGCTGAGCTATTGTCAACTTCTGTATAATGAAATTGATCACACTAAATTGGTACCCCATTGCATAATACTGAAAATCTGAAAATGTCATTAGTTTACTCAACCTATAAAGTTTTCATTTTTTGTAAAAGGGAGGATATTGGCAGAAAAGTGTTAAGTGTTTGCCCTGGATGGACTTTGGTGTTAGAGATACTCAGAAATGAAATTTAACTTAATGGTTAAAAGCTTAAATGAACGTGATGCCGAGAATAGCTGGAAGTAGCCTTAAAATGCATTAAATGACTGAAAATGTGTTTTGTAAATTTTATTTCTTTTCATGAAAGGATTTCTTGTTTTGAGAAAAGAGCTGAACTATTGTCATTTTGTGTATAATGAAATTGATCACACTAAATTGGTACCGCATTTCACAATACCGCAAAATGTAATTAGTTTACTCAACCTTTAAAGTTTTCATTTCGTGTAAAAGGGAAGATATTGGCTGAAAAGTATTAAGTGTTTGCGCTGGATGGACTTTGGTGTTAGAGATACTCCGAAATGAAATTTAACTTAATGGTTGAAAGCTTAAATGGACGTGATGCCGAGAATAGCTGGAAGCAGCCTTAAAATGCATTAAATGACTGAAAATGTGTTTTGTAAATTTTATTTCTTTTCATGAAAAGATTTCTTGTTTTGAGAAAGGAGCTGAGCTATTGTCAACTTGTGTATAATGCCATTGATCACACTAAATTGGTACCGCATTGCATAATACTGTAAAATGTCATTAGTTTACTCAACCTATAAAGTTTTCATTTCGGGTAAAAGGAAAGATATTGGCTGAAAAGTGTTATGTGGTTGCCCTGGATGGACTTTGGTGTTAGAGATACCCCGAAGTGAAATTTAACTTCATAGGTTGAACGCTTAAATGGACGTGATGCCGAGAATACCTAGAAATTGTCCGAAATTGCATTCAATGACTGAAAGCGTGTTTTGCAAATTTCTTTCCATCCATTAAAGGATGTCTTGTTTTGAGAAAAGAATTGAACTATTGTCGACTTGTGTATAATGTCAGTGATCACACCAAATTAGTACCAAATTAGTAGTAAAATTATAATGAAGGAGTAAACTTCCTTTCTCGCTTATTTAAACAATTGTTTGAAATTTGAAGCATGGTTTTTCTGTAGCTATTAGGAGTTGTGTTTTTCTGCAGACATTAGGTGTTGTTAGTAATGTTGATTTTTTATCAAGTTTTATTAAAAATAAACTTGTTAAAATGACAATGAAGAGTTGTAATGAAAAGATTCCAAGTGCTTTAGGTTTACTTCATATCCAATGGTACTAGACGAACTGGTAAAATTTGAAAACGTCGAATGATGGTCTGTCGCCTGTTGTGAAAAAGTATTTACCGACATAACAAACAAACATAATACCCTTAATGAAGGCATTTTTTTAAAGAATCATGCTACGTCCTGTTTAAATTAATAAAATAACAGTACTGTTAGTTATTAAGTGTAACTGAGCTTTGTATGTTAAATCAAAACAGTAATTCACGCAACGTACGATAAATCTTTACTAATAATAAAGCTGAAAGTCTATCTGGATATCTGGATCTCTGTTTGTCTGTTTGGATCTCTGTGACGCGCATAGCGATTCGACCGTTCGACCGATTTTCATGAAAATTGGCACAAAGTTAGTTTGTAGCATGGGGATGTGCACCTCGAAGATATTTTTCAAATATTCGATTTTGTTCTTTATCTATTCCAATTTTAAGAACATTTTACCCAGCAAATTATCATAACGTGGAATGGTAAATTACGGAATTATCATAACGTGGAACCGTAATATAGGCAAGCAAATGAATATAACCAATTGGCGAGAAATTTATCATCCATTATTTGCAAGTATACAGGCCAACCAAATGACCTTTTAATTTTCTACTACGGGCAAAGCCTTGCGAGTACCACTAGTGTAGAATAAAATAGTTCCTGAAAATTTTCGCTAAAATTATTCCCATCCATGTGGCCAGTACTTTTTACTGTGAAATCATATTTCACTGTAAAATATGAAAAGAAAAAAAAAGTTTACTGAATTACGGTAAATTTACTTCAAACTGAACGCACATGAACTGAAGCAATGCGCATTAGTTTTAGAGTTAATTTTAGAAAGTTTTAGTTAAAAAAGTAGTGACAAAGTTAATGCTGGAGCACTTTTTAACGTAAATTTTCTAGAAACTCTTTGACAGTGATGGTATTCGTCATTTACGCAATGAGAAAAATAAATTGAATGTAGCATTAGAGGAAAAAAGTTGGAAACATCCTTTCAATAAAACGTAGAGCAGTTGCTAAACCTTTTCGAACAAGAACCTAAAAATTCTCCCAACTACAGAACTCAAAGTGCTCGATTTTTTCGAACTGTCCATAGATGGAGTGAATGTCATTTAACTAAACTGCAAACAATGAATCGAAATAACGCTTTAAAAGGTTGATCTTTTTCTCCTTGCGTCGCAGAGACTCTTTTTCTCCAAATCTCCTTTCGAAAGTTAACCTCTCTACTTTTATACATTTTTCTTCTCTCTCTGGCTTCTGTTGAGGAAGGATATAGTTTCAAAATACACTCACGGGATCGCAGTTCTTTTCTTCTTTTGCTCTTTATTGCACCTTGTCACGACCCGTTTTTCAAGTTAACAGTCACACCGAACCGCTCCTAAATCAGAGCAAAACTCCACCTATAACTCGTATCGCGTGTCTAGCGTAATTAACTGGTTTTAAGTTACTGGTAAAGAAACTTGATGTATCAGCATTGTAATGGATACTTGCATAAAACTCGAGTCAAATGAGCTGGAGAGGTTATTTGTGAATGTAGTTAATTTTCTTCCAATAATCGGTTCCTAAAGATGTAAAGTATTGGTTGGACAGTTTGTATTCAAAAAAATGCAGATCAAGAGTTATAAATTAAATACTTATCTTAACTAGCAGGCATCTGAGTTTATATTGCACTGCTCATGTAACGTGTAGTTTAAAGACAGTTAATGCGAATATCTTTAACAACCTACTTGCACTGATAGCTTTATGACATCAAAGACTAATTGCGTTGTGCATTTAAATGAAATAATAGTAAGGTGCAACATACGATTTCTTGTGAAGTGTACCTTTTTTTTTTTTTTTGTACTACAGTGAAAGCCTATTGCAACGGACTTAAAAAGACATTCCTTTTTTTTTTCATTGTAACCAGAATATCATTTTTATGGAATTTAAGTACCATAATGGAAATTAAATCGAGAGTGAAAATGTACATTTCTTTGAAACAGATAATTCATTGTATTGGTATTCGTTGCAATAGGATTTCCCTTTAGTAGCAAAGGATTAGTTTCCAAAAGTAAGCTAACTGAAATTAAGTTTATTAAAAGGAAGTTGGCACAGTAAGAGAAATTATGCGTATTGCAGTTGTAAAACTGCAATAGTAGAATGCCAATTTGAATTTGTACAGTTGTTCTATTAAGCGCCTATTATGGTGCCAATTTTAATTGCTTATTGTTGTTAAAAGAATTACATAACTTATAAAAAATAAGGATAGATGAAATATTTGAACATTTTTAATTATGGTTTACGAATATGTTCTAAGCGAACTTTTGAAAAAATATGTATTAAAAGATATTTTTCACACTTCTTTATTTTTATTTCCAACTTTATTTTTATTAAAAGCTTTTATCAAAGATGGAATCCTTGGTGGAAAATAAAATATTTTTAGAGTAGTTAAAAATATAATGCCACGTAAGAAACAATGTTTTGCGACTGTGAAAAAAATGCTTTAATTTTTATTTGCTTCAAAATATAAAAATAATGTTTTTATGTAGGTTAAATAAGTGATTTAATCTTACAATTGTGCTACAAAGACTGCTTTAATACTACATTTGTTTTCATACGTGGGATACCAAATACTACAGAGCGGTGTTAATCATATAAAAACCGACTAGATTTATCTTCTAGCTAGACAATCATTGGTTTTACTATAAAGTATACTTTTATTACTAAATTTCCTTTTTTTTTAATAGCATTTTCATGACTTAATCGATTGTTTCATCTGAAGAAAACCAATGGCACCAGTTCGCGTTCTTGGAATATAGTTTTTTTACGAATGTTAATGCGTTCGACTATGAATGACCGTGTTACATAATGCAATCGACTTTGATATTATTCTCTTGTGTAGCTTCTAAATTTAAGAATGGTTTCATCATGTTTGCGTGCTATTAGTAGTAAACAAGGGCAATATACTTTTCTGATGAGTTTTGGTTATTGTATCAGTTCACATGTTCATCTCCAATTTTTCAAAAGACATCTGTAGAATTCTGATTTTTACCAATAACATGAAAATATCAAACGAGCCTTCTCAAAACAACATCAAATGAAACATCCTTACAGTAATTGACCGGGTATTAACGATTTCAAAAAATAAAACTTAATCATTTGGAGTCATAGCGTTAGCAATATTTCTAAGAGATGACGAGACCAGGTACAGTAGAACCCGCTTATTGGTAGAGCCAATTTTCTACAAAAAAAATTTGTAATAAGCGGGATATTCCATGAAACGGGATTAAAGTAACAGACATTAACGGTTTGCGGCTTAGAAAATGTATTACATTAAGCGGGATATTCTTTTAACCGATGTTCTAATAAGCGAGCTTGACTATAGTTATTGTAATGTAAATCTAGAGGAAATGTTTTGCCTTAGGTTTGACTTTCTGCTTTTTACTTGATATATTAACTACCGAATAAATCTAGTAAAACAGTATATTTTCTTTCGGAAAATCAAATGCTCGAACGATTCATTTAATTAGAGCCTTGAATATTTTTTGCCGCAAATTTTTAAAGCAGCATATTTAAAACGCAAAAACAAAGCCTTTATGTATTTGTGCTAATTGATATTACTTTTTTTTTTATTTTTTAAAGCAAAGTGGGTCTGAACGATGTTCTTCTTCTTCTTTATTCAATGCCTTTTCTCTGGTAAGAGAAATGTCGAAACTGATGCAATGCAATCTTCTAAGCTTACAGCTGAGTACTCTCACGGATTCCAATTTCCTAAAAGTGTCAGATAGGAAAATCTGGAATTCTGAATCACTACTCAAGAGCACTTCAACACAATACCCGGAAGAATGTTGATTTGTTCACAAAGAATGCGAAACCCTCGTCAATGGTAAGGAAAAACATTTTTAGAAGTTTTCCCCTTGTTTTTTAGCTTTAGGTAGTCCTATCTTTATTTTCGACATACTTGCATTCGAGTTCAATGAAATTGCTTAGTATTTTTCCTAGTATACTACACCATATGGTGTATGGAAAAGCATTTTTTTCGTGCAAAAATAGTCATTTAATTTAATATGTTGCAAATGTGGAAGTAATTTTGACGGGTCTTAATTTTAGCGAGAATTAATGCATCCGTGATTTTGCGAGCATAAAATTTCTCTAGTTTCATACAAACTGAACTGAACATTGAAAAATAAATTTAACGCAAAAATATATATAACGAGGTTCAAGTTTTCTCAATGACTCGCTCGCGAAAATCGTGAGAGTATATCCTCGCAAAATATAAGTGCTTTTACAGTAGTATATTTTTTTTTCGTTCTTTCGCAAAGCAAAAGAATTATTCACTCTTGAAAACATTTCTGATTAAATTCAAACTCAAAGCTACACTTTAGTTACCCCTTAATGAAATAAATAATTCAATACATTTTGCGTCCTATCGAGAAAATTTGTGTGTACTTTTGTCCCTGCATATGCATAAGAATAATAATTTAAAAAAAAGCCATTTAAGCCGCATTCAGATACGTCTATAATTCCCTTCGTATCTCTTCATAGCTCTAAAACTGGTCACAGAAGTTGGATAATATTTTGTCTGTATGATTTTTACAACAGTTAGTCGTGCATCTGCAATTTTGGATGCAGTCAAATATTATAAAAGTGTTCTTTATTCGATATTTTTTTTTAAATCAGTGTTAATTTTAAGTTAGTACTTTCCAGAATAAGATATTTTCTCTGAAGCATGTTATTCATGTTATTTAAGCATTTCATGGTATTCAAGTGAATATTGTACACATTACTTTTTTGTGAATGTTTACTAATTGTCCAAAAAAAGAAAAAAAGAATTTTAAAGTAATTTATTTTCTTTTTTTTTCTGAAAAAATAAATAGATATTTTAAACTTTTTTTTGTATGCGAAATGTGTTCACTTATTTACATGTAAAATTCCATTTACAGAACGTACTTAATCAGCACATTATTATATGTTATAATCCCTATTATATCATCCAACCTTTTTATAAGCATTAGTTAATGTCTCTAAATATCGCTGAAGCAAAAAAAAAAAAATCAGCAAACCAGGTAGTGAGGTGCAAAATCAAATATATAAAATGAAAGTAAATTTCTAAATAGTTCTTTCTCTATTTCTTAGATTTTACCACGTCTTTAAAACGTTCGACTAGATGTTGAATTACTTACTACTATGTTCTAAAAATTTCATACTCCCAAAAACGTTTTTATATTTTTTCAAGTTTTGTAAAAGGGTCAATGTTAAAATGTTAATTCATACCTTAAAGGGAAAAAAGTTAGTAAAAAATTAATCTTATATATTTGCGGTAAAACGAGATTTTAAACATTGATGAAAATAGTCATGTAGTACTACTTCTATTTTACCAATCTTAAGCCCCTAAAGTAAAGATTCTAAACACATTTTATGGATTTAAGAATCACTAACTCCATAAGCAAGTTTTCTTCTATTAATTTTTTTTTCATAACGCGAAGAGAAATAACATCACCAAAGTTGCTCCAATTTAGAACAACATAATACTTTTAATCGTAAATGCAAACAATAATGGGATAAGCATTGCGATACATCAACATTTTTGCTTCAAAAATTTTGAAATTAAGCTTTGTTCTTGTAAGTTCAAAATATCTTTTTAAAGAGTATGCGCCTACAAATTTTCTTCAAAGGATTTAAAGAGATGAATAGCTTAGAAAAGTTGTAATTAATATTTAAAATATCACAAAGTTAATAATATCGTCAATCATCATGTAAAACTCGTCTTTTGCAGTCACAAACCAAGATAACTAAAAATATGTATTAAACTGAGACAGCGAGAAGCAAAGTGGTGTAATTAGATATTTTCAAGTTTTGATTAAAATGCCTTTAAAGTTCCGGTCCTAAGTAGACTTTCATTGAAGTTTTTGTTTTTCAAATCATGCTGTACAGCATAACCTACCAGGTCTACTAGTGCACTTGCATCAAAAAAGCGCAGAGGATCATCTACCATTTGTATTGGTTATCTACAAATTTAAATTTTGACCCTTATATCTCTTTGCTTCTCACTGCCTCAACAGCATATTTTTAAAGCATTATTGCTATGAATTGAAAGCTTAAAATATTTTAACGCTAACATGTGACAATAATCTGTGTTCGCAAAATGTTATGAGGATACCGTATCTGAAACTCTTCTGGTAAAATGAAGGAGCTCCTCCTAAATACAGTACGTGAAAGCACGCTGTTCATAAATCTATCGTCAAACAAATAAAGAGTTAAATTCTTACGTCAAAAGCAGATCTTTGTTCAACAAGGCATATAGAGCATATTTTTATGCACCTCTTACGACTGCCTAATTACGGCGATGATTAAATCAAAACACGTATGGAAAACATTTGTATGTCAACCAGTTATATTTATGTGCTGCGCTACCTAATATGTCAAAACAATATCTTCTTACATGTGTTTGAGCAGATAAGTAAAGCTTCTCTTAATATACATATCACAAAAATCATTTCTCTGAAATATCCTGTCTAAAAATGTCCCAACATTCGCGAGAAGAAAAAAGAGTCAAGTATATTACGTTTTCACAAAACGGACATTTTAGACATGCTAAAAATTTTGTTTAAGAATTTGAAAGAATCAATAGCATAGAAATAAAAATAAAAATCTTTGTAATTCCCAAAAATTAACTTTAAAAATTTAGTTTGAAAAAAATATTTAAATTTATGCTCAATAAACTTCACCGAAGAAATGCAATCACTTTAAATACAAAATATTAATGCAATCAAAGAGAATGCTTTGAGCTACATGAATAAAACTTTAATCAAATTGAAGCTGTCTGAAACGCAAATGATCTAAAAACCAGTTTTCGGCAGAGAAAATTGCCTCATTCAACTGTTTTTCATTGTAAACAAAAGGCGAGCAACCATAAACATTATTTATCAATCCGAGATATTTCGTGCAATTAATGTACAAGGTTTCATGTGGATCCTTTCAACCGCTACACCGCTAAATCATCGCCAGATAACAGCAAAAAAATGTTAATTGCCTTCTTCATTCGCTACGCCACAGGAACCTTTGTTTCAGTTATCTCCGATTCAGTAATCTCAAACCGTTTATTTTAAAGACGAAAACAGGGCAATCTTCATTACATTTTGGGGAATGTGGTACAGCAAATAATGGCTTCTCATTTCCTTGGTCTTATTTCTTAATGTAAGGATTTCATTACTGGCTCGTATTTTGATTAACATTCTTCCGGCTAGGAAACTGCGGGGGACTGGCTTGAAAAAAAATAGAAAACAGTTATTCCCGTCTGATTATTTTTATTTTATCTTATGCCGGTGAAGTCAAATAAAAATTTTAATGGGAAGATTTTTCTACACTGTTTTCTGTTTTGCATTGCTGTTTAACGAAAAATATTTGGTTAAAGTCAAAACCACAATTCGCTTTTGATTTAAGTTTTCTTTTAAATATAAACTATCTAATTTTGTTTGAGGTCTGCCGAATTTGTACTCGTGAAACTGAGATTCTGTCTTCGTTTTCCTCGTATACTTGCTGTTACTTCCCTAATTCCTTTTAGCTGTATATTTAAAGTGTATCAGTGTAAAAGCTTCTGTTATTAACAAGGTTTAATTTCTTTGTCTTTAATTTTTAAATTGGTTGTTTGGTTGAGACTCTATATTTTTAACTATTTGTATATTTCACTTCGTGTCATTTCAAATTTTAATATCTAAGACTTAAACCCAAAAAAACAGAATGCTTACATTTGCTTCAAAAAGAAAAGAGTATCCATGCAGAACTCAAAGCATTCTCCATTTCCAAGTGCATCATGGAAGAAATAAGAACATTGGACAGAACACTTCAATGTACTAACTGAAACCCCTTCTTGATTCAACACTCTTCACTTAACAACAGAATTAAAACAAAAACATACCGGAACCCAGCTGCCTCGTAAATTTTCAACTTCGACAAACTGAGCACAAAATCAATTCTCTACTAAGCGCACAACTTCATATGTGTGCACATTTTTTTTACATAGTAAGTTCTTCAGATGTCTTTTTTCTTAATGTATTTTTTTTTAATTATTTATTCTTTTTTTTTTCTTTCTTTTCCTTTTTGCTTTGTCTTTAACAGAGACCGACAAATGCATTTTCATTGCCTCCTTTTCGGTGCCTCCAGTAGGATATGTTTTACTTCATATTTATGAAAAAATGGAAAGGAAAAAATCCATGATCCTGAAAGTCAAGCCGGTCTTTTGGGGGAGAACGCAGGAGGGTCAATCTCCAAAGTTCCCTGGCTTTGGAAAACTTATGTATTTACATGAAAATGGGCGTGGTTTTTTCTGTTTTTGATTTAACTTACATTGACAGCATACAGGAACGGAAAAAGAAAGCTTTTAAGGAGGGGGTGATTTATTTTTTAGTTGCCCTCTTACTACTTATCGCATTAATAGATAGGGGTGGGGAGGGGGCTGCCTCATTATTTTTTTATGAAACAACTAAAATATAGAAATTTAGCCAAGGAGGTCCCAGAAATCATTCCTTTCTTTTTCCGTTGAAAAAGGTATCCTAAAATAACGTTTTAAAACTTCAGTTTCACAATAAATTTGGGGGAATGTTTCGAAACCCTCGCCTCCTAATATCATGAAAAGTAATCTAAAATTGCGATTTTTGAAACTTCAGTTACGAAAAATTACTATAGGAGAGTCACTGAACTTATTGTTTCTCCTAACACTACCCGAGATGTCTATAATCGCGTCTTTGAGCCTTAAATTTGCAAAATGACCGGGAGAACGGCTTCCAAACTTCTTCTCATCAAAACGCTGAAGATCGTCTGAAATTTCCTTTTTGAAACTTCAATTACAAAAAACTTCCGAAAGGTAACTTCGAATCCTATTCCTTATTTTAATGTCATCAAAAAAGGCCTACACTTGCATTTTAGGACCTCAATTTGCTAATATTGCTGGTGTGAGGTCCATCAAGGGAGGAGCGATCGACCCCATCGCGACTCCTTTGTCTCCGTCCTTGACTGCATACCCTTCTCTCCTCCCTCCCCGGTAAAATTCGAAATGACGGACCTTTTGATAGCCTGTCTAAAAGTGATAATTAGATCTGATTCTCGTCACATTTCAAAGACCTCAAAGACAGACTAAAGAAAGTCGCATTATCACTACTCTGCAGAAAAGAGTAAAAACTTCGTCTGATGCGTACAAAGGTTGGTACTCGCGATCTTTTCACACTGGTAAAAAATGATAAAAGTTTTTTTTTTTTTAAATTATATTCTTACAATTCAATGTAGAATAGAATTCTACTATTCAATAATAACTTGAAAATCGTCTTTTTTTACTTACTTTAGCCTATCCTTGAAGTACAGAGTGTCTAATCATCCTTAAGCTCACTTAATTGCATTCAAAGATTTTTAATTGCCCCGAAATAGATGTCAAAAATTCCTGTTGATATTTGTATTTTTTAATTTCAACGCTACTGAGATCAGAAACAAAAATGAAATCTTTTACCGGATATCTTTACATCAAAAAACTCACAACTCTGAATTGAAAAATGGGTTCCTGGATACCCTGAAATACATGTATTTAGTAATCTGTTTATTTTTGCTAAACAACATTGGATATTCCCTGTTATTTCTCAGCAAAAAGGCATTTATTTACTTCATAACCATGACTATCTTTGACACACCTATTTCATTTATTTGAAACAAGGTGATGTGTGCATCACATGACCTGCTTTTACTCGAATTTTTATGTCATTTTCCCACTATTGACAATTTTAATGAGATTCAATAGTTTACTCTCTAAATATCACCACCAGTGGCCAAATTAGAACAAGATTAAAAAAAAAATAATTAAAAAAAAAATCGCCAAATTTGTCGCCAAGTTGGCGGAAAAAAGACTGCCGATATATCGCCAAGTGTCCGCCAAATTATAACACCAACTGAGTATACATCGAAATTGGCAATGATTTCCCCCCAAAAAGGAGCAAAAGACCCCTTTAGAAACACCCGAATGCAACCAAAAGGTGAGGTGCACAACTAGACTCCACTAGGAGTCTACGTACCAAATTTCATTTTTCTAGGACATACCGTTCTTGAGTTATACGACATACATACGCACATACATATATACGTACGTCACGAGAAAAGTCGTTGTAATTAACTCGGGGAATGTCAAAATGGATATTTCTGGTGTTTATACGTTCTTAGGCACTTATACGCGAATGATCGGGTTAAAAAAAAACTCAACATTAACTCGGGGGTGAGCAAAATGGAAATTAAGGCCGAATTTCGAAAGAAAAATTTTTCGCGAATACAATACTTCCTTTTTTGTAAAGGGAAGTAAAAGGGAAAAAAAGTTGACGAGTAAAACTTATCCGCAGCAGTAGATTTATTTTTGAGTACCTTATATAGAATTTAAAGTTTTCTATTTTAATAAACACAAAAATTTAGGTCTTAAAATCCGAGCAGGTTTTTGCAGTTCAATTCCGAAAACAACTTAAAATCCTTTGTTTTACTTTTAGTAACAAAACATGTTTTGCAGAAGCGCGTTCAAAAGAGCTGAAGATTATTTTAGCTAAAAAGAGCTTTATTGGAAATTTCTGTTGTTGCAAATAGGTGAACTAAGTTAACGAAAAATGCTCCGTCTTTAAATTTTTCTAAAACGTTATTATCCGCTTATCTACTTCACGTTATTGAATACCTTAACTCTCAAATTACCTCTTTGGTTAAAATCCAGTGTTCAAAAGCTTTGTGTAATTATGCAGAAAAGTGCTCCAAGGAATTTTTTGTGTCTCCCGTTCTTAGAATTGCTTTTATGTTTCTGCTGAGTGGAAAATACCGATAACAAGTCATTTTAAGATGTTTTTTTGCTCTTAATCTGTAAACAGTCAATCCACTTACTGTCTCATTTTATCCTCAGAAAAATACTTCCAGATTTGCTTATTAGTTTTATTACACACTGTAAAAACGATTCAGAAACGTTTCTGGGAAATGATGGGCAGCTGATGTGCCCAACTTCTGCAAGTAACATAACTTGAAAAAGCCAGGAAAGTTTTCCGCTAAAATTCAGTAACCTTTCTGAAATTATCCTGGAAGATTCCTGAAAAACTCAAAAATCTTCCCGTTTAAAGCTAGTTGTGTCTCTGGTAGGTATAATGGCATGACACCTTCCTTGATTTATCAAGAAAGTTCCCATATCAGTATTGGAAACATGGCCAAAGCTGAGACAGAAGTGTAAGAGAGTATCAAGAATTTAACTCTCCTGCAATTCTTGCAAAGCTACGCTGCCCATGGAATTATTCGCTCCCTACGGGAGCTTAATCATTCTGGACTGGTCGCAATTGAACTGAAGCCGATACACTTTATAAATACACTCAGTTAATCTTTAAACTGGGAGCTAAAAATGTTTTTCATAAGGATGAGAAGTCTGCATTCATGTAACTTGCAGCAATTCAGGAAATTTTTTAACAAACATCCTTGATTTTTCCGGGAAGTGGATAAAAACCATTGAAATCCCAAAACGTTACACGGAAATAATCAGTAACGTTTCGGAATTTTTTTACAGTGCACGCACAGTTACACACATGCACATTTATACTTTTATATCTACGTAGATTCCTGTAGTTATTTCTAAATACAATCTTTCGTTTTTACTCCTTTACAACTGACCATAAAACACTGCATTAAGTTAAATATGTCATGAAAAACCACCTGGTGATAATAGCTCATTTGTGCTGAAAGCTGAAAGATGTATCTCTGTTAGCAAGACAGAATATGGTTTATTTTCTACGTTTACACGGAAAAAGAATTTGAGATTAAAAACTCAGTGGTTATTTTCAAATGCTAAAATTGCGACGTCTCGAAATATTTTAATTTCTTTAATATTTGAGGGATTTTACAATGTGAGGAATGGGGTGGATATTTCCCCATGCTAAGTGATTTCAGAAATCTAAACGAAAAAGTGGAGCGCAGTATTAACCAAAAAGAAGCTATAAAAATAATGCTTAGAAGCTTACCTGCATTTGAGAAAAGTAGGAGAATGTAGTCGTGACTGTTGTGAATAAGAGGGATTCAAATGACATTTTTTTCTGTACATTTTTACAGAAAGCAGAAATATGGTTCACACATCAACTAGATACATTGAATGTGTTCGTTTTACACTGGGGAATGCTCCAGCATAAAGAGCAATGTTTATATATTTAAGGACATTTTTTTGCTATTTTTAAAAACTTTTTTTCAGTTCCTCAGCTCACGGTCTTACTTAGTAATCTAAGTACTTAAGCTTGAATTTATATGAAATATCAACCTCAATTGTTTTTGCATCGTATCGACGTCACATCTGTTTTGTGTCTAGATTCCTTTCAGACAAAATAGAATTTTTTTATGTATAACTCTCATGAAATTTTCACGTTTTTGCTAAAAATTCAACTAGAAAGTTAAAAAAAAAGAAGAAGAGCATTTAACATGACAAAAAGAAGAACATTTTTTTCTCCGTTAACAACTTAACGGAGAAGAGATGTCCGAACTCGACTAAAAATTTTTGGTAACATTTTTTCTTATTGAGACAGAATCTTGGACGACGGACCGTATGTCTGGTTAGATCTAAGGTAAAACACGTCACTTTTTCCAATCGCGTCAAAGATAAAACTGTGGAGAAGTATGTAAGTTCTTTATTAATGGGTTTAATGAAGTAACTAGTGACTGGAATCGAGCAGAACCTTGGAAAAATCCAATTACAAACATGAAAATTTCTGCCGTAATTAAAGAAATGAATTGAATCAAAGTGCATGGAGAGCATCGAAAGAGCAAAAATCTGCTCTTTCGAATGACATAAAATACTAATGTGTGAGAGCACTTTTAGCCCCAATGTTCGGGAATTCATATGGATAGTGTGTCTTAAATTAGAATAAAATGTAATTACTAATCGAACCGTCTCCAAACTGTTTTGGTGCTAAAGAACCAAACTGAGAAACTTTTAGCGAAATCGACCAAGTAGTTCTCTAGTTTTGAGCGTTCAAACGCGCAGACGCTTTTTGAAGAATTCATTTTATATTATGTAGAAATGTACGTACACATCGTCACAATACTTATTTTGTCAATTAGCTTTGTTTCAGCACAAAAAAGCCCTTCAGTGTAATTGCTGAACAATATTTTGCAATTTGTATTGAGAATTTTTGCTTCACCTTTATTTTACTGAAGGAGCTTATCATATAGTCATGGAAAATACAACGTTTTTCTCATAATGGAGCTGCGTTGTATACTTAAACGTTTTAATGACCTAGTGTGATCCTTGATATGGTATACAATCTTTCACGCGCCACTGTTAATGCATAGGTGTCAATGGCACAAAGAATTTTGACGCCCAATTCCTCATCAAATGAAAGCTCATGGGTTTAGTGCGATGCCAAAAAAAAACTAGAAATTTGATTTTACAGAGAGTAAAGCTAAACGAATACCAAGGGATACTTTACACGCTAATAATAACACGACATGTGCGCTTACGATTTTCTGTTTCTCGAAAATCCACCAACTAACGACTCTACCGACCACGAGTCAGCCTCCGGGAGTAATGTATACGAGTTAAAAACTTTACCACCACGCCACCCAGCCAAAGTCAACGCAAATATAATAATTCATAATTATAAATCCTAATTAAGTATAAACGTACAGTAATATTCAGCAAACACTACATCTTTCAAATATGTTGAACCTTGAACTAGTAATAATGAACTACGTGCAATATATCAGACAGCCCAGTTATCGCATCCTGAGACTGCAGTTTCGTTCTTATCAGAACTCCTCTGTGAGGAATAGTGCATATCAGAGCTGGAAGCAGACGTCATCTGATTAATGCTGAGAGTGCCAACGAACTGGTAGATAAAGTGAATGTATCTTACCAGCGAGTGACCTCAGCACAGTTCGGTTCGGCTCGTGAATTTATGTTACCAACGAATGATATCAAGAACGTAACTACAGTCTCAGGATGTGATAACCGGGCTGTCTGTATGTTGCATGTAGTTCTGCTTTAGCTCTGGATTAGGGGGCGGTAACTTACTGCTAAATACTGTCATAAGGAATTTGCTAATAATGAAGTTGAAATAAAAAATAGACATTTGTGTTTTTTAAGTAAACTAAACAGTCCGAAAAACTGATTTATTTAAATAAAATTGTTTATTTCTGTGATCACCTCGTGTGATTTAATTTCAGTTTACCAAAACTTGCAATCTCTACTAATAATAAAGCTGATAGTTTGTCTGGATTTCTGTCCGGATCTCTGTGACGCTAATAGCGCCTAGACCGTTCGGCCGATTTTCATGAAATTAGGTACCAATTTAGATTGTAGCATGGGGGTGTGCACCTTGAAGCGATTTTTCGAAAATTCGATTTTGATATTTTTCTATTTCAATTTTAGGAACATTTTCCGGTGCAAAATTACCATAAGATGGACGAGTAAATTACGATATTATCAAGACGTGGAACCGTAACATGGGAAGAGCGAATGAGCATAGCCAATTGGCGAGAAATTCATCATCCATAATTTGTAAATATACAGGCGAACCAAATGACCTTTTGATTTTCTACAACGGGCAAAGCTGTTCGGATACCACTAGTAATAAATAAAAATGTTTTTTTTTTTTTCAAGAAAAGTTGTGCTTATTCGTAATTTAAATATAAAAACCTAACGCTATTAAAATTTATTACAAGTATAAAATAATGGTAAAAAAGCCCAGGAGAGTTGAGAAATTGATTCGACACATGAAGAGGGATAAAAAATAAAAGATTTCAAGGAAGTATTATTTAAACTGCTATGTTTAATTTTAACGAAGTTTGAGCGTGTCGCTATTTATACGCATCAAGTTGATGCATTTTACAAGACATTTCTATATTTCTATTGAAATATTTCGGAAAAATATTTTGTGCATTGAATTCAAAATATTTTCCTGCGGGCAATAAAGTAAAATGATTTCTCGATTTTGGAAAATATGGAGAAAATTGTTCCAATTTGCTCAAGGACGCAGCAAAGCTATTGAAATGGTTTCAGGTATTTATTTTACGTTCGTTCTTTCCTTCTTTATTTTTTCGCTCTTCAAAATCGTGGGCATAATTTCGTATTTTTGTTTTGCATTCATAATACTAAAGGATTTTTTCAGTTGTTCAAGAGAAACGCCTTTAAATATTTTTATAATTGAATAAAAAATTATAAAACTACTTTTAAATCATTGTTTTATACATATATCTCACTACTTTAGTAAGCGTAAAACTATGAATTTTCATTTCCGCATGATTTTTCTAACACTTGCTCTACATTTATTTACTTTTTTTTTTTTTACACTCTTATAACGTTTCTAAGCGTTAATACCTTGCTAGGTCTATCAGATTGAGAGGTACAGGATATTTAAAAACCACAGGAACACAAATTCGTATAGTGACGTTTAATATTAAAGTAAAAGAATTGTAAAGTTAAAGAATATAAAACAACATACATAAAAGCCAAAATTAGCAAGATCCTTTACTTGACGTTAAACTACATTTTTTTTTTATTTTAAACAACATTGTTTAAAGGCGAAGTTTTTAGCTTATGCATATTTGTTTTTAAAAAACATGTAAAAGCTGTTGAATTTATACACTATAATAATAACTAAAACTTTATCACCACAAAGAATCTATCAAAAAATGAAAAAAAAAAGAAAAAAAACATAAACAAATAAATAAAATTATAAATGTTCACTTGATGTTATACTAAAGCTTTGATTTTATAAGTTGCATATCAATGCTGAGCGAGTTTTTTCTTTAAAGTGCATACAACGCTCTTAAAATTGAATTTCCTGATTTACCAATCAGATGCTAGGCGTGTTTTAAGCTTCAAGTTACAAACACCTTTTTCCGCTTTATTTCAGACTAGTACGTTAGCAATATTGAACTTTGGAAGACTGTTGAAAGTAATTTGAAGCAACTGCAATTTAGTTTTAAACTCTGAAAACACTGTAGAAAGTCCAATATTTTTACTTCATACTTTTTTTTTATGTTTAAGAGTGCAAACAGGTTTATTTAAAGCGAACAAGAATCCCACTCACTATATTTTTATTTGGTGGATTAATGAAAACTGGATCCACACCATCGGGAATATCGAAAAAAAAACCTAGTTTTTCGGATTGGCTTCTCATTCATAAATTCAATTAACAAAAATGTGGAACAAAAACTTTTGCAACCAGCTATATTCAGTTTTCTTAACCATGTGTTGAAGATATTTATCAGTTATAATTTTTACAGAAAGTATTCTTAGAATAAGGTGGGTAGAACATGGAAGGCCACTGTAACGAATAAACAGTTTTTATGAGTTCAGTTACTGCATAAATGAAACTACCAAATTATTAATTAGTACTTTGTTTCATTGTGTATCATATAGATTGCTTTTTTTTAATTCCAGATATAATAACTATTTATTAAACTGAACTTTTGTTAAGCTCTTCCAAATGGCCTTGCAAGAAACAGGGCTCTTTTCAAGGCCAATATTATAGATCAGTCTTTCAACTTAAAAATACAGTTCTAATAATCAAACTATCTGCGTTTACTGAAACTACATAAGCAGTTCTTTCAATTACACGAAACATTAAATGCTTAACATATTATAATCTTCTCCAAAAACTCAACAAATATTTATCGAACACCATCGTATAACTATGAATATATTAATGTAAATTATTTAAAAATTGCAGTAATGAGTATTATATCGATAAAGTTGCCAATGCGTTTTAGAATGAAATTATTCAAAAAAAAGAAATCTATATATATATAATACTTTAACGTAACTACCAAAAAGAGGATGTATTTCTTTTCTACTGTTGGCAACGGACAGAATGTTTACATCGCCGCGATGTACGCATATGCGCAGTCACAGTTGATTCTCGATAACGTTTCTCCTTTGATTGGTTTTTTACGTTTGTTCTGTTACGGTTTATGCATACAATTTTGTTACGTTTTTTTGTTACGTTAAAACATATAATGATTAATTTTGTTAAGTTTAATTTGTAAAGTTTCTACACATAATTTTATTTTGTTTCACTTTGAATATCAGTGCGGCAGCTAAGTATGTACGTCAGAATGCGAGGCGATGATTTCACCGTATCTATGAAAATATTATTGAGTCGAGATTGTGTAGAGAAAGAATCACTCACTGTCACAAATAATAATTCTATGTTTATAAATAATAAAGTATTAGAATGTATGCCTGGAGTTGAAACTGTTTACAAAGCTGTTGATATAGTTGTTAGCAAAGATCCACTGGATAAGTAAATATCTCCCGAGGAATTTTTAATTTCTTTAACACCAACCGGTATGCCTCCATATGAATTAAAGTTCAAACCTGGATGCATAATAATGCTTTTGCAAAACCTGGCTCCTTCCATAGGGTTATGTAATGGAAGCCGCCTCATAGTTACATGATTACACAGAAACGTCATTGAAACTAAACATATAGATGGATCTGAAATATTTCTAATTCCCAGGATTCCTTTGATACCGTCTGATAGCAATATGTCATTTCAATTTAAAAGGAAGTCATTCCTTATTCGTTTACTATTACTATGACGATAAATAAATCACAGGGCCAAACTTTTGAAAAAATATGTTTAGTTTTGAATGAACCAGTTTTTAGCCATGGGCAACTACATGTGAGATTTTCAATGGCACGTTCTTTTCAGTCAGTTTCTGTGGTAGCTCCAAAAGAAGAAGCGTTCAACTGTGTTTACGAGGCATTGTTCAGTGGCAGAGTTGTGCAAAACTCATGCTATTTAAGTTTTCTGAGCACGCTGTTCTCAGAAAAAGGGTAAAATTGCCTACATTTGCTAAACATGTAAATTTTGTAGTTTAAATTTTAATTTTTATACCATGCTCATTGTATATATACTTAGAAAATCTGTTTATAAATAATATAGTATTAGAATGTATGCCTGGAGTTGAAACTGTTTTCAAAGCTGTTGATATAACTTTTCGGAGCTCACTGCTCTCAGAAAAAGGGAAAAAGTTACCTACATTTGCTTTACGTGTAAATTTTATAGTTTATATTTTAGTTTTTATACCGTACTGATTGTACCTACTTAATAATCATTACTAGACTACAGTATTGTAGTTTCAGTTGGCCGAGCGCAGCAAGTTCGGATCCCGAAGGGATCCGCATGGAACTGCGAAGCAGTTCCGGGGGTTGGCGAGCGGTAGCGAGCTGGATGCGGTAGCCCCCTAGTTAATCCATAATGCTCTTTGTAAGGCCAAAATGTTCATAAGAAGGCCAAACTAACAATTACCATCTATGTAAAGCTTTTTTTTTTATTTAAAAAGTAAGAACCACTACTCAATAAATGATTTCTAACAGAGCGTCTTGGAATATTGATTTTTATCGCCGCACAATTGTATTAGGTTGATTATTTTGTAGTTTCCATGGCGCGTTTCAAACCATCATCCTTTAACTTAACTATTTCACTTTGCCCCACATCCCCCTATATAGTTTTAAGTAAATAAATGAATTACAAACTGAATATAAGCTATTCAAAAGGGATTGATGAATAAATAATTTGTTCCCTGTAACAAGAAGGTTTCATTTCTATCTTTTATCCTTACGACATATCCTGTTTTTTTTTAAATTAAAAATTAGTAGTAAACTGCTATTTATAATAAACTATTTAGCTTATAGTACAACACAGCAAAATAATGTACCAAAAATTCTAGAATAGACTAATCTTTTCTGCAAAATCTTTGCAAAAAAAAAAAAAAAAAACATGAATATGATAGAGCAGTTGTTACAATCATCATTATTACTACACACCCAACAATACTGTCGGACAAATACAAACTGCTCTGAAAAATTAGAAGGAGAAAAAACAGATAATAAATGAAGAAATTTTAGCTACCAAGTTAAAACTAATTATTGGATATTTGTTATTTTATCTCTTTCTCAAATGCTCATCCTAGAATTTAGTTAAATACTAAAATGAATTCAATTCACGAAGTAATTCTTCATTTGCTAGACCAGCAGTTTTTTAATTAAATCCTATTCCCACATTGCAAATAGCAATATGCGAAAGGTGTGCCTTTTAATTATCTTTGTTGCTTTGGACTCATTGCTCGGGCACAGGACTTGTAACGCAGTTCCCCAAGGGTTAGAAGTCGCCAGTTAACACGCGATGCAGGATTTTTGTTTCAGCAGAGAGAAAGAAATAAACTATCAAGTTCGCGGTTACTCAAATTAATTTCAAATGTATTTTTTTCGTTAAAGAACTTATTTTGTATCCATATACCTTAATCTATCTAGTAGTTGTTGTAATAGTTAGTGGCTAAGTATTGTAAATTTTTCACTTTGAAGTTTATATGCATTGTCCGATCAATTTAATGCTTCAAGTTCTTATATTTATTATATTTGTTATTTAATGTTTTCATGTTTCATTAAGTAATTGAAAAGCAACTTCATTAATTATTTTTTCACATATACTTGTATATTTATAAATACGAAAATGGAGGTTTATTTGTATAAGTGCGTGTATTTGTTTTTATATTTAAATAAAGTTCCTCGGGGACCCACTTTCTCAGATTTATCTGAGCAATAAAACCGATAAACCAAGCAATTGGTGGGTGCGGGGGTCTCTGAGGGTGTTAAATGTCAAATGCATGTGAGTGTGTGTGTGTTTCTTATACAAATCCACAGTTGATTTCGATTGCCAAATTAGGCACAAAGGTCGTTTTATACTGTTTTTTCTGTTATTGCTTATAATTTGCCATTAGAAAAAAAATGAGATTCGGGGTCCATGTAAAAAGTTAAATTTTGTATTTTTTCACCAAAGTTTTTATAACTTCAAACTTTTAATTTCTTTGATCTGCAGCTCATTTTGCCAATTTTTGTAATTTGAACTATGCACATAGTACTAATGGTTAAGAAAATAAAGGTTTGCACATGTTTGAAATGCAATAATAATTTCTTTGAGAGTCGACACAAAAATAAAACACCCTTCCATTATTTTAGAAACTTTATTTCAGAATATCTATATTTTTACTACACTACTGCTAATCCACAACAGTCATTTCCACAGGCAACAGCAAATTTTATAAACTACCAAACCTTTCCCGCAAGTGCACGTCAAGCGCAATATAAAATTTTCAATTCCATTGAAGAAACACTAGTTTTACGAGGAGTTTAAATATATTTTTGATTTTGAAAATAATTGCAATTCGAAATTATCTACCAAATAACCTTATATTTACCTAGATATTATTAAAAAAATTTGCATTCTGACTCAGCTATGTTTCAATGCAATAAAGACATGAGTACATAACACAAAGCAGGTGAACCAAAAATAGTTGAAAAATCAATGCAGAATATTTAAAAACATGTACCAAATAAATGCCTATTTCCATAAGGACTTAATTTTCTGATTTAAATTGATCTTCAGCACATTTTCTTTAATAATGTGCGTGCAAAGAATTGTCGAAAATCGACGTGCACTTGTTTCTCTTGCGTGAGGTTGATAATTAACCGTACTTCTGAAGCAAGGGAAAGCACACTGGGGACTAATCCTTCCGATTTAGGGCTCAGAATTATTGACTCTGGAATATATTAATCAGGTTCTGTAGGACCCGGCACGTGATGTTTGCGAGTTCTAATTGGAATAATGTTTACGTCGAAATTTGCAGCGATTCTGCATTGAAATCAAGCGTAATAGAAGGAAACATTTAGTAGAATTATTCACTAACCAGGAAACATCACGAGTTCAGTAATCATGAAAAAAGTTAAAAATGGTCGCATTCGAAAGAGTATCTTTAGAAAAAAATTTGACCCAAATATTGTGTGCCCTCGTCCTTTTGTTTTTGAGATATAAGGGGTCAAAGTCTGTCGAAATCTTATGAAAATTCGCCAAATTTAAAGACTTGGCAAGAAATGGAAAATACCACGTGATTTCATCGCCTGCGTCTAGCAAGACTCATTTCCATTTCTGGTCATCTGCAAAGCGCGTAAACGATGTTTCAAATTAACCCTTTACTTGTGTGAGTAAAATTAAAAAGTGGCTATGAAGTCTGTGAAATGGAAACTAGAGAGCTTTATCCAGAGGAGCTACAACTTTATAACGAAATTGAACGTAGGATTTAACTTCGTAATCGTTATAATAATGCATTTCAGAATTTAAGTGCATTTCAAGTGTGTTTTACTTAACTAATTTAAGTTTGTACTCTTGTAATGAAATGTGTTGTAAGTAATTAATAATTATGTACGAGAACTAATATGAATAAGTAAAAAAAAAACATGCTTATTAAAGCTTATATATTGAAAATAAAATGGACAGTTTTTGATGTTGAAAGAACATGATCATGGATTGTAGTATCCCAGCTCTTATTTATTTTTTCAAAAGTTATTATCATTCAAGAAGTTTTATTGTCTGACCACTGCTAGCGAAAATGTTTAATTTAAAATCGAAAAAAGTAATAATTAAAAAAAAGAAAACAACGGATAGTAAAAGTCAAAAATTTGCACAGCAAAACTAACAATGTCGGAAATTACTTCATAACAGATTCTTATCAAAAATTTTATAGTCGACGTTCATTACAACAACCCCTGTAGTTCGAAAAAGTCTGTCACTGCAACTGAAAGTCGCTATAACGTAAATGCACATCATATTGCATGTTATTTAGTCATTTTTAGAAATACTGAAGTCACTTTTACCAATTATGTTTCGCATTAAAAGGGAATTCAAATACGAGCAAAATAAAAATTAATACAGTTTTTTTTTTATTTGACTTGTTAGAGGGTTTACACATAACTTGAAAACGATACACATAACGAAAAACACTGAAAATAACTGACAGAAATCGTTTTTTTTTTAATTTGAGAACATGGTTTGAAATCTTTAAAAATGTCGTTTTCTTCGTATTTAGATACTGTTGAAGACTTCAGATTTACGACTTTTCAAAAAAAAAAGACTTTAAAGTGTGTTTACCGTTTCTCTACGGTTATCATATTTTTTTCAAAACAGTTTCATCATCGAATAAACTCTTTCAGTGGAAATATTTCACCCGCAGAAGCATAAAAGTTTTAAACATCAGTTTTTTAACAGACAGTCTTAAGAATAACAAAAAATTCCATTGTTTTTACAATAAAATAAAACAAATATTTCGGGCTGTGGCGTTTTCCCCTATACAGTTGCACGTTAATATCCCGGAACACAAGCCCCAAAAAATTTCAATGCCGCAGTCTGTGCCACGACACCCCGCGCCATGGTAGTCACCCGAGTAAAGAATTAATGCGATATTTCTCACGCGCTTTGGTGGTGACCAAATATGGAAGTGAAATGTCTTGTCAGATGCAGATGTTGAATTCGCGTCGTAGCTTCCATTTCTGAACAAAACTCGCTAAATTTGGCGACTTTACTAAAAATTTCGGCAATTTTTAAGACATCATATTTCGATAACGTGGTCACGAGGGCACGTAGTTTCAGTGCCATAAACATGTTTTCCAATGCTCTTTCGAATGCCACCAATTTGGAATTTTTTTGAATTTCCTTGATCGTGATGTTTCCTGTAAGAATAATGGGATTGCTGTTTATTTCTCTTTTGAGGATTAATATTTAAAAAAAATTAAAATTTGTAAATATATTTTCTCGATGATTGCTTCAGGAGTGAAGTTAGATAAAAATTGAATTAGTTAATGTTACTTCACTTCACTTCTTTTAAACTTGATTCGTTTTCTGTAATACTAAAGTAGCGAAATTTAGATTGAAGTTTAAGTACTGAAGTTACTTTCTTTGGATCTTTGTAGAGTTTGTCATAAAAGACGTTAGTTTTAAAAACGTGTTACACGCATTATTGAAAAAAAAATTTCAATCAGGAAACATTTGAGTGAAATATATTTTAAATATGAGAAAAAGGAAATGAAGAAAGAACAACAATGCAGGAATAAACACATTTTTTTCGCAGAATTTATCATATATGCTTTCAATATGCGTCAATCATTTATACAAATCGCAATCATTTGCCCAATACGCTATCATTTGTCTAAAACGCAATCATTTGTCTAAAATGCAATCATTTGCCTAAAACGCAATCATTTGTCTAAATCGCAATCATTTGTTTAAAACGCAATCATTTGTCCAAAGTGCAATCATTTGTTCAGAGTGATTAGTTATAAAAAACGAGATAAATTTATCAATTGTCGGTGTAACATATACGTCAAGTTTCAATGATGTATACGTTTAATACAACGAGCTCCTTTTCTGGTAATAGGGTAAACTACTCTACAGGGGTATTAAGCAGGGTAACTTTATTTGCAACCGCTATCTATGATTGAAGAGCGCAGAAAAAAATCATGCAGTTTTAAGAGGTAGCGAACAGGCAACCCGTATAAAAACTGCACTTCTTATATGACAGTTAACTAGAAAGTTACTATTCGGTCCACGTTCAAATTATTCCAATCCAATTGCCTTAGAAAATCAAAACTAGCAGGGGATTTCTTTACTAATAATAAAGCTGAAAGTCTCTCTGTCCGGAGGATGTCTGGAGGATGTCTGTAGGATGTCTGTGACGCGCATAGCGCCTAGACCGTTCGGCCGATTTTCATGAAATTTGGTACAAAGTTAGTTTGTAGCATGGGGGTGTGCATCTCGAAGCGATTTTTAAAAAATTCGATGTGGTTCTTTTTCTATTCCAATTTTAAAAATCAAAAATATCATAAGATGGACGAGTAAATTACGAAATTATCATAAATGTAAAACTGTAACATGGGCACAAGCCATTTGGCGAGATACGAAATTATCATAACGTGGAACGGCAACATGGGCACAAGCCATTTGGCGAGATACGAAATTATCATAACGTGGAACGGTAACATGGATACAAGCCAATTGGCGAGGTACAAAATTATCATAACGTGGAACCGTAACGTGGGCACAAGCCAATTGGCGAGATACGAAATTATCATAACGTGGAACCGTAACATGGGCATAAGCCAATTACCGAGATACGAAATTATCATAACGTGGAACCGTAACATGGGTACAAGCCAATTGGCGAGAAAATTCACCATACATTATTTGTAAATATACAGGCGAACCAAAAGACCTTTTAATTTTTCTATTACGGGCAAAGCCGTGCGGGTACCACTAGTAAAAAAAAAACTCTTACATAAAAATGTATGCACAAGAAAACTTTTAAAAAATCCTAGAGATAGTTATGCAATATAAACATTCAGGCAACAATGGGGTCGTTTCCAAAATTTTAAAAGTATTTTTTCTGAAAGAACATGTTTAAAAACGTAGGATCTAACCATTTTTTAAATAATTTGACTAAGTTTAATATTTTTTAAAAAAAACTTTAATCGGTGCGCTTTCATTGTTTAACGCTTCCGCCGATGACATCACAAATGATGAAATACCAGCCACTGTTGCCATTCAGAAGAGCACAATATTTAATTCGCATCTTTACTCACGTTTACTGGCAACGATATGGTTGATAGCAAGGGTAGAGGCAATTTTTAATTCGCTGTTTGATTATCATAACGTGAAAACGCAGTGAAAAAAATGCGCCAAAGGACATCATTTGTGTCGTCATCAAGACCACGCCTTGTTTGAAAAATTGGACATTTAAAAAAATTAATTAAAAAATAACTGTTGGGAAAATGAAAGTATTTTCTGGGTCCATGTTATTTTTTCGCTTATTCTATCAATTTCTGTGACTAAAAGTAGTACTTTTGACTGGAGGAAACAACCCATTGTCTGAGTTTAAATTTAGGTAGAAAAAACTAGTATGATTTGCATACAATATAACAGACAGCCCGGTTATCACATCCTGAGACTGAAGTTTCGTTCTTATTAGAACACCTCAGTCAGGAATAGTGAAAAACCGAGCTGGAGGCAGATGTCATCCCATTGATGCTAAGAGAACTAATAAACTGGTAGATAAAGGGAATTCATCTCACCTGCGAGTGTCAGCAGCATGGTGCGGTTCGACTCGTGAATTGAAGGCAAAGCTTGGGTATTTAGCAGTAAGTTACCGTCCCTAAGCTAGGGCTAAGTTCTAATAAGAACGAAACTGCAGTCGCCGGATTTGATAACTGGGCTGTCTAGTACAGTGCATGTAGTTCTACCTTGCCTTGGCTTAGGGGTAGTAACTTACTGTCTAATATGATTTGATTTAAACATTAAAGTCGAGCACTTGTGAATATATTCAGTAAATTACCGCCCATTAGTCAGGGCTAAATCAGAAATACATGAAATACACCGCCAGCTCAGTCATTTCATGCACTTGTGAATAGTTTAAACCTTTTTTTTTCATTTGAACCTAGTCAATTTACGGTGAAAACACATTATAATTGAATTAAATAATGTTTGTAAAAGCCTCGTATCATTTTTTTCTTTTAATTTGATTTTAAACGCCAGGTAAATCAATCATTCAATAAATACCTCTATGTTTTATTTATTTATTTATTTATTTTTGTTCAATGATAAAAAGAGTTAAAGTTATTTTTTTAATTATGATGAATTAGCAGAAGTAAATCCTTCTTCACAATTTCCAAGAAGAAAAACGATTATAATTGCAGAAAACTGAACCTTGCTGCATCCTGATTCTGTGATTAGGATCTGCCTAACTTTAACATTGCGGCCATATTAGGTTTTAAATTATATTAGTCATATGTCAAAAGCTATAATTTAAATGATTTTGCGAATTTTTCCGACAGAAATTGCGCTTAAGTGATCATCCAACAGTCGGTCTACCTATTTCCTTTTCTTCGTCTGACTTTTATACACATTGCCCATAAATCACATCATTCTCTATTAAGTTAGATATTTTTTTTTCTTCTTGATTTGCTCGACATGAAAAATCACAAAGCGTAACCCTGCGAGAAAAGGACATGCAAAGCAAATATTTCAACCCCGGAGGTTGCAACGTTAGAGTCACTTTGCAGGTCATGAAACTTCTATTAGAGTTTAAAACTTCCACCGCTTTTCAAAAATGAAAAATTCGTTTCAGTGGAAGAATTTTAGTCTTGCTTGGACTTTTGCCAAAACTTTGCTTTTACTGCTCCGCCATTCATCCTTCCTGAGTGAAAGTTGTCGTTCTAGAAAGTGACTTAAAATGCACATAAAAATAAAAGACTGAGTTATCCGTGGCGGGTAATACTAGTATAAAGAACCCGTTTGAAATATAAGCTGGTTGGGTGTTTTTTTCCCATTTCTTTCCAAATTATAATAGAATTCAACTAATAAATTTCTGTGTAGGAAAAACGGAATCAATGTAAATGAGAAAAATCAAACGACTCCTCTCTTTTGGGGAACTTAACTTTACGTTCACGATGTATCACGAGTGGAAAAAAAACTGCTTAATCTTGCTTTCAGAAAATTATTAAGTACGTCTTTAATTCCTTCCGAAATCTCTCCATACTTTATTTTAAAAAAATTATTCATAAACGGCTATTATAGGAAGAGTTCCTGAATGGGGTTGTTTCCTTCAATCAAAAGTAGTACTTTTAGTCAGTGAAACTGATAGGATAAGAAAAAAAATAATAATAACACGGACCCAGAAAATTCTTTCATTTTCCCAACAGTTTTTTTTTAAATTAATTCTTTAAAATGTCCGATTTTTCAAACAAGGCGTGGTCTAGAAGACGTCAAAAATGATAGATTTTGACGTATCGTTGTACCGCGTTTCCACGTTATGATAATTAAGAAGCGAATTAAAATTGTGCTCTACGCTTGGTATCAACCATATCGTTGCCAATACACGCGAGTAAAGATGCGAATTAAATATTTTACTCTGATAACGGCAACACAGTATGGCATTTCATAATTTGTGATGTCATCGGCAAAAAATGTAAACAATGAAAGATCACTGATTTAAGTAATTTTTTAGAAATAATAAACGTAAACAAATTATTTTAAAATGGTTAGATCCTATGTTTTTAAGCATGTTCTTTCAGAAAAAAATACTTTTGAAATATTGGAAACGACCCCATTATCCGCAGCGGATAATGCTAAGTTAGAGAACCCTTTTCTGTAACGAACCAATTGGTTTTTTCCCTTTCCTTCGCGCTTATAATGGAATTCAACTAATCAATTTCTGAATCGGAAAAACGAGAGTCCAACGTAACGTACTTGCGGAAAATCAAACAACTCCGCTCTTTTGGAGAATTTACTTTGCATTCAAGGTGTATCACGAGTGGGGAAAAACTCCTAAATCCTGATTTTAGAAAGAAAAAAAATAGGTCTTTAACTCCTTTCGAAATGTCTCCATACTTTAGTTTAAAACCATTTTTGTCCATAAACAACTGATATAGGACGAGTTCCTGAACTTTAAGTGGTGAGAAATGCTAGTTTAAAGAACCTGGTTATGTAATGAACTAATTGTTTTTTTTTTTTTTTTCGTTTATTTCAAGTTTATAATAGAATTCAAATAATAAATTTCTGCACAGGAGAAACGAGAGTCCAACGTACATACAAAAAATCAAACACCTCCACTCTTTTGAAGAACTTACTTTGCATATACGGTGTATCACGAGTTGGGAAAAACTCCCAAATCCAGGTTTTAGAAAATAAAAAAATACGCCTGCTATTTCTTTCGAAATTTCTCCACACTTCAGTTCAAAAAATATTTCGTTGATAAACGTCAGATGTAGGGAAATTTCCTGAATTATCCGGTGCGGGTAGTGCTAGACTAATAACTTTCTTTATAACTAATAATTTTCTGAACTGGAAAAAAAACGGGATTCCAACGTACATGGAAAAAATCAAACGACTCATCTCTTTTAGAGAACTTAACTATGCATTCACGGTGCATCACGACTGGGAAAAAAATCATAAGTCCTGGGCTCAGAAAATAAATAATTACGTCTTCGATTTCTTTCGAAATCTCCTCATAAGTCAGTTTTGAATAATTTTGTTCATAAGCGTCTGATATAGGGTAATACCATCAGTAATTGGCAGGTCACCAGTTATTGGCACTTTCAACAAAAATGTCCTAAAATAAGATTCGTATCTAATCTTTTAAAAGTAGAAGGCTATATACCAACTGAATGTACATTTACTTTAATGATAATAACTTCAATTCATGTTACAAAATGGTAGCAGTGAATAGGAAAGAAAAACAATTGTGGTTTGTGTGAGTCAAATCCGCCATTTTTGTTGCAAAAGATTCTTCTCTGGCTTAAAAGAAGCATGCATATCAATGTATTAAAATCTGACTTAAAATATATTTTAAATTTTCGTTGTCAAAAGTTTTGCATAGTTGAAAGGTGTTACTTTGAGTGGGTAGAAAGATATTTGTGTCCCTTTTTGGATTTTTCAAATAATGTTGGATGCCATTTAGTGGTGCTTCAGTGTTGCTAGTAATTGGCACATGTGCCTATAAACACTAATGTGTTTTGCAAGATGTCACTAGTTTGATTTCTGATACTTTTTCAGCAACTGTATTTTGTGGGTTCGACTATTGATTTGAATCCTGCAGAATATACTGTTAAATTTTTCAGAAAAACAATAAAAAAACAAATATGTTTGGCTATCAGTCAGATATGGCGACTTTAGAGAATCGGTTTATTTTTTATAGTCCCTTGGAATCATCGGGTCAATGTTCCTTTTTCTGTGGAAATAACTATAATTCGTAAAATCGAAACTGCATACCGACTAATGATATTTTTTTTCCATGCAACACTCCAATTTTTTTTTATTTCTCTAAAATACTTTTTCAACGCTAAAATGTGTGATTTAACATTAATATATGTAAAATTACCTTTAATTATGTACTTTAATTACTTTAAATTAACATTAATCACGTTACTTATGATGATAAAAATTTTATGTAATCTAAAAGTGAAAAATAAAGTGCTTTTCCAGTTCTATTAACATGTGCCAATTACTGGATCACAAGGTGTCATACACCGGGGTATCAGGTGCCAATTACTGGTGATTTTGGTAACTTTACATATATATATTTTTTAAAAAATCAATGCAAATATTTTTGATTTTAGTGAAATAATAGATGCACAGATGTGCATTCTTTAATACAAAAATATTTGCAAGTGAATATTTTTTTCTAAGTAATGAAAACAGATGTAAGTTTAAGGACAAACTCTTAAAGTGCCAATTACTGGGGTAGTTACCCTATGATGTGTCTTTGAATAATCCATGGCGAGTAGAACCCGTTTATATAATGAACCTTTTTTTTTTCGCGTTTATAATAATCTAACTAATAAATTTCTGTGCAGAAAAAAAAGTGACACGGAGAAAATGAAACGACTCCTCTCTTTTGGAGGACTTACTTTTGTGATCACGGTGCATCATGAGTACTGGAAAAAACATAAATCGTGGTCTCAGAAAATAAATAATTACGTCTTTAATTTCTTTCAAAATCTCTTCATAAGTTAGTTTTGAATAATTTCGTTCATAAGCATCTGAGATAGGAAGAGTTCTTGGATTATCAATGGCAGGTAGAACCCGCTTATATAATAAACCAATTGTTTTTACCCGACTGCGCGTGCGCGACGCAATGGAGGGTAATGCGTTTATAAGTCTATGTATGTGTGCATGTTCTTATGTGGCGTTGTATAGGATGAACGCACTGACCTATTTTGATAATTCTTACGTCTATCGATTTGACTTAACCTTGTCAGTGTCACTAAACACATGATAGTAGTCAAAATTCACCTTATCAACAACCAGTCGCTATATTGTCAGTTCGTGATCGTATCGAACGCTAGCTGCGTGCGACAAAAGCAGGTAGTTTTTTACCTGACTGAATTTTTTGTTTACTAAGTCTACTAATTCGATTTTCATCTCTAACACGTTGCATTTGTTTTTGCCGTTATTCAGGTTACTGAGTTTCGCGACGTGAACTTTCTTGACGGGCTTTTTAGTTTTGCAAGAAATATTTGATTGACGACGTTTTCGAGTTTATAGGGGAAACTGGGGAGGTTTGACCCACTTTTTACAAAGGTTTTTTTTTTAAGTTTCCATGAGAAAAATTCCCAGTTGACTTTTTTCGAGAGGCAATACATCTGAGCAACTTTTTACATTGATGTTTTTTATGAAATTAATTTTTTTTATTAGCGATTTTTCAAGCTAAATTTTTCAAGCATTTAAAAAAATATAGTAAAAAACGTATTAAAATAAATTGTGAATTTTAAAAGTTAGTACACCGGTTATTAGCACATTAATCAGAGTATATAAATAATGCAACTTACTTCTGTAAAAGTGAATGGAAAATCGCAGAGGAGGTGAACTTGCTACGAAAAATTTACTTTCTTGAGTTAAAAAGCTATCACACGCCATTTCTTCTTAATTGTACTTCAAATTAGCTTAAAAAATACAAACAGCTTTTGATTGGACTTAATATCATGCTGCCCTCCGGTGCTCATCAGTTAAAAATGTGTTTAAATATGAAAATGATAGGGTGGGTCAAACCACCCGTGTAGTCAAACCTCTCCAGTCTCCCCTGTAGCTGTGGTTGACCTAATTTCGTGCATTTTTGCTAAAAGTCAACCATATGTAGCTTTAAGCCGAGTTAGGTCCCTAGGGGACTAATAATCAGTAGTTTAGACCACTGCAACTTACTTAATAATCCTCGCGATGTAAATTCTCTCAATAAAATGGCAAGACTGCAAAATTTACCGTCCTATAGTCATAATAACTAAGTCAATGAAAATTAACTAAAAAGTGTAAAATAAAAAATAATTATTAAATAAAAACAAAAAACCCGACTGCATAAAACCCAAAAAAAAAAAACTAAAAAGAAAAATATATAAGTACAGTTTAGAAGGGTATTTTAAGTAATAGTTAATAACCTAACCATTGAAGTAGTTTCATAATCGATACACACATGAGACAAATCATAAATTCAAAAACAGAATAGAAAAATTAACAGTCGGAGCTCATTCAAATTTTGAGGGGTTCCTTGATGGGTCGAAAAGGAATAGCCCCCGACTGTTGATCTTTCTATTCTGCTTTCGAATTTATGATTTGTCTTATGTGTGTATCGATTATAAAACTATTTCAATGGTATGGTTAAATCAGTAGTACTTAATAACATTATGAATTACTCGGCTTACATATTTTTCTTTTTTATTTTATTTTATTTATTTATTTATTTATTTTTTTCAGTCTTTATGCAGTCGGGTTTTTTTTTATAATATTTTTTTTATTTGTTTTTTGTTTTATTTTTCTTTCACGCTTATAATAGAATTCAACTACTAAATGACTGTGGAAAATTAAACGACTCCTCGCTTTAGGAGTACTTAAGTTATCTCGGTGTATCATGCGTGGAAATAAAAACACAAGTCGTGGTGTCGGAAAATAAATAATTACGTCTTAAATTTCTTTCAAATCTCTTCATATGTTTGTTCTCAAAGATTTTGTTCATAAGCGTCTAATATAGGAAGAGTTCCTGAATTAGGCGGGGCTGTTAAATCTAGTATAAAAAACCTGTTTAGGTAATAAACCAGTTTTTTTTTCTTTGAAGCTTATAATAGAATTCAACTAATAAATTTTTGAACAGAAAAAACGGGACTCCAACGTACATGGGAAAAAATCAAACGACTCATCTCTTGTGGAGAACTTAGCTTTGCAATCTTGGTGCATCACGACTGAGAAAAAAATGCTGATCTCAGAAAATAAATAATTCCGACCTTAATTTATTTCGAAAGTTCTTCATACGTTAATCTAAAAAATTATTCATAAGTGTCTGATAGAGGAAGAGTTAATTTTACCAGTAAGACCAGATGTTCTAACGCATATCTGATTAGTCAGTAAATCTGTATTCAGTTTGTGTACAGCGCTTAATCTGCATCACTCAATTCAAACGCCGTAACTCTGTATTAGGCAACTAGCTTAAACTTGATTAGCACTGCAATTCAGTTAAACTCTGAATATATGTATTAGCGAACTGCTGTGATTATTTGGGAGTAGTGTGTAGAAACTAATTATTGTTCTTTACAACACAATTATTAACAAATGTGAGAGCTAACACGAATGACGCGACAAATGATATTGACGTTTTCTATAGGATGATATTTTACTCACAAAGAAAATAAAGAGTTATGATTCCTAAGTTTTCAATCAAGATCTTAATTTCTCACTAATATCTTGTGCTCTAATTGAAATTTTTTTTAAAGTTTAATCTTTGTTCTCTTTTACCTTCATTTATTACATGATAGTAGTCCATTAACTAAATCGTCGTTTCAGAATGGATGCAAATAGTTTTAATAAAAATATGCATAATATATGAAACAATGATAACAAACACTGAATGGTATTCAATGATTTAGGGTACCTATTAAATGATATAGGTTCATGACTGCATGGGTCATTCTTCAAAAATTGTAACTTTTCTGTCACACGGCTATTACAGCAAAACTTTTAAGGAACAGTTCATTTAGCAATGATTTTTAATTTCATCAAAAATATATCTATTTAAACCTGCCAATGTTTTTTTTAATAATAATTTTTTTTTGGTATATTTTTGATTCATAACATGTGAATTCTCACCTCCGTGTCATGTCACACAGCTGGTATGACTGTTTATGTTGCTTAATAACTTGTTTAATAAAATGTATATACTTATTTATTCATTATTCCTTTCACAAGTGTCTCAAATACTAAATGTTTCAGTATATTTAATTTTTCAATACTGTGTTATGGTTTGTTTTTAAGTAGGACAAGGAGTCATGTCACACAATAAATTCTCCCCTCCGTTACCTAAACACAAAATGCCATTCTCATTAACACGTGGCAGTAATGACATGAAATTTCATTTTCCATGCTACAAGGGAATCCCCTTGTTCATATTTAGCCGTAGTTGAAGTGAGATTTTTGTCGAAAAACAAGAAGATAGATTTTGTTATTAAAACTTAGTGTGGTTCTTCAGACTTCTCACCTCCGTAAACCTTAATTTCAGAGATGTAAGTTAATGTAAAAAGGAGAAGTGAACATGTTTTCATATGCTTAACATTTGCAGATTGTAGCAGCGAAGAAAAAAAAACCTCAATGAAAAATGTATCTATTAGGCATATATTAATGGAAAATTCCTCACCTCCGTGAATCTCACCTCCGTGACAGACCTTATCAATGTCTCTATTTCTGAAATGAAAATAAATGATGGAGGGGAAATACATCAATAATAGGCTTTCTACCAAAATTATAAATTGCCAGTATATCCTCAAATTGACTAATTATTTCTTTTAACATACATTTGAGACTACTAATTAAGCCATACTTATAATATTATATTCCCAATAATCATTAAAATAGCTGATTGTTTGCGCAATTAACAAAATTACTACTTTAACTCTAAATTAGCCGCGAATTGTAAACATTAAAAGTTTTCTTCTTTTCTTTTTATTTCCGTGAACGAAGCTTTTTTTTTTTTTGAGTAAAATAATTTGAACTTAGCTGGGCTATTGTTTATGGTTACTTCTAGTAGGTAACACTTTCATATAGGAATGGAAAAAAAAGAAAGAAAAAGGTTTTTGAATGAAAAAATATTTCTGTTCAAAAGTTACGTTTTCTGGAGAATGACCCGTATCAATTTAATGTGTTGCTTACCTTAAATTGAGATGTGTTTCGTCGTGAAATTATTATTTACATCTGCAGTATGTTAAGAAATATCTTTCATGAATCCTCACACAATCATTAGCTAAATTAATTTGATATATATTGCATCTGTATCAATTCTGTACCTCAGAGCCAGAGTGATTAAGTCCAAACATTGCGATTTTCCGTTCATTAGTGCATTGTAAGTAGAAATATTCCGCATCGAGCCATGTGAACGTAATTCTTTTTTAAAAAAAACTTTAAAAAATTTCACCAGTGTGCCCGTCCCATCCTTTGCATGCGCCAGGAAAAGGTTTTTCCTCACTCCTGTAAAATTTTCATAATGTGACTTACGTCCTTCTGGCTCTTGGGTACAGAATTTAAGGTGTTACCCATTTTTAATTGATACGTGTTTCATCATTAAATTCTTATTCAAAGAAATGAATAAGAATTTCGTGATGAAATACACATGAAAATATTCAGAGAATATGCAATTTAGCTGATTGAACCTTTAGAACCGACAAGAGGTACATGAAAAAAAAAAAAAAAAAACAATATCATGAGGGTTGTTAATGTGCATTGAACAACTCTTAGTGATGCTCGCAAACTAGCATTGACCAAAACGAGAAAATCGTGAGAATTCTGATAACTGGTCTACAGTGTGTTAAGAACCATATTTCATAAGATCTTAGGCAATCATTAGATACCTTATTTTGATACAGATTCATAGCTAATTAAAAGGATTTTTTTTACCTCCTTTAAGTCATATTTCTTTCTTGAAAAATTAAACGGATATCCGTGATATTGTATTGGTACTTTAGTTGTTATTGTAACTTGCCTGTTGCAAACAAAACATAAACTTGAATAAATAACTTAGAGATTTTGTAGAGAGGTAACTATGAAGGGGTCTAAGGTGAATCGTTTTCTTGTTTTTAAAAGGAGTTTCCTATGAAACGATAGTGCCCTTATAAAGAAATTACTATTTACGTAGTGTAAATTTGTGTAGTAAGAAAGAAACTTTCATTACATCCAATTTCTCTCAGCACGCCACTAAATCAGAAATCTCATACACTTGCATGGGAGCTTGAATGCAATTTCTCAGAGATTTGCATTTAGATAGAAAATATTCAACAAAATTTTCATCTGAACAATAGCGATGAGAACTTCTTTTTCTTAAGATTTATGTGTAATATTTTACATAGTATGCACAAAATCTTGCTTTATATTTCTGCATGTTATGCTTTTGCGCTACCATCACGATAAATTTAACAAAAAAGGATTTGTTGCATGAACCAAATATTAGACAAGTTTATGCATAAATTCAAAAGGTCGGTTCTTTTTTGCTATTTACTTTGCTTTCATATCAAAGAAAGCCATTTAAAGCATTTATTGCAATTTATATTTTTTAGATAAGCAAGCATTTAGCCTTTTCACATTTGTAACAACCTAGAAAAGAAATAAAGATAAATTTCAAACTTTAGAATGATAAATTTTAAAATTGAAATTAAAAACTATTATTTTATTTTTTTTAAAGAAATAGTTTTATTTTTTAAAGCGAAAAACGTCATATCGTCAGTACATTCTGTTGTTTACAATTTTTTTCGTTGCTAACTAGGTTTCATGCATTAAGCAGTAAATTACCGCATTAAACCGGGGCTAAGGCAGAACTGCATGCAATATACCGATTACCGGTTATGACATCCTGAGAGTGCAGTTTTTTCCTTTCCTTGTTATGAACTCAGCAGTCAATAACCAAGAGTCAATAACCAAGCTAGAGTCACATATCATCTCATAAAAGCTGACATTATTATAGTGGTGGCCATATTATAAGGGACACTACTCAAATTATGTTATTTTGTAGCTTAGGCCGACTTTTTGAAGAAAATGTTAGAATGTAAGCGACGACCAGAGCGCGTTGCAGGAATACGCCGTTGGAGGATAGCAGAGGATTCGTTGCTTCGCACTCGTGCGACGTCGGTCGTGAACTAGTTATAACTCCTTGGACTTCTGCAGAGAAGTTAGTAATCGTGTGATATCCTGGGTTTGAAGGAATGAAGCAGGTCATATTGCCCCACTGACTTTAAAATATTCAATAAATTTGAACTGTTAACAATTTAACGAAACAAGAAATGCATCCAGATTTGAATGAGCTTTTCATGTAGTGCAACAAACCTAAGCGTTCAGTATTTTTAAATGCTCTTTCTACTCGAAAAAATAAACATTCAATAAAATATTTGTAAGGTTTGCCGCATTAACTCCTGTGATTGTTTATAACTCAAATTTTAGTGAAATCTAAGCCATTCTGAAAAATATTGCTCAAAATAATCAGGAAAAAGAAAAAGGTTGTAAAATAAAAAATAATAAGAGCAAATAGGAAATTAATTCTCAAAAAGAGCGGCAGGAAATTATTGATGACAAACTAATAATTTTATGCTCAAGTTTTCTTTATAACTTTAAAAACATTGAGTTTAAAGAACGATTTTGGTTAATTTGTACAACCTCGTTCTGTTACTTTTTTTTTCCTTAAGAGGAATAAACTATTTTGAAAATTTGAATTACATTCAACAAACAAGTACATTTCTCTCTCTCTCTTTCTCTTTTTTTTACAAAAGTTTACTGTTTGCGTTATTGGTCGAGTAAAAAGGAAACTATTACTGTAATTAAATTTATAGCTTTGAATGCATTTTCAGGAAAATAATGTTAAATAGTTTTATGTTGTTCACAAATTGATCTTAATCAAATCAAAAATCCGAATACACCTACACACATTGGAAAGAGAAGGAGAGAAGTAGACATTTAGTTTAAACATTTTCGGAGAAGATCCGTATTGTGAGTTGATTAAAAGTATTGCAGCGGCATTTATCGTGTGAGATTTTTCTTTTCTTTTTCTAGCTTAGTTTTCTGTGTTTTCTGGTTTATTTTTCTCATTCCTTTTATTTCATTTTATTTATTTATTTATTTATTTATTCTTTCTTTCTTTTTATTTTAACGGGAATTAATTTAAATCTATATGTAGCAAACGGGGTTTTTTTTTTTTTTCAATTGATTTCCTTCAATATCTTTTCAAGTTTTTTTATTTAAGTAACTTATTAATTGTGGATGAGACTTAAGCAAAAGGTTGTTATGTACTAGTAAAAATGTTTTTTCAATCGGTTGGTATTTATTGTAAAAAAATTCTTTTATCACCATTGTTCAAATGATAGCGGTTTGAAACTGGAAGGTTTCAGAAAAAACAAGTAAATAATTTTGGGTAAAATCGAGGCAATCACTTAAAGAACCCAAGACTTAAATAAATATATAAAAATTGCGACTGAATTTGTAGAGAGGTATTTAAAATTTGAAAGAATTAAAACGAAATTAATCTCTCGTGCTTAACATTTTTATAGTTTTTATTGCTATCTTCGCTTTTTTATTGGATTAATGCGGAATGATCGATCTATATTTCAAATACATTCGCAACTGTTTTTCGCATTTGCTTAGTTTGACTTAATAATCATAAAACCGGCACTTGCACTAGCTTGATAAAATTTTGCTCTGGAACAAAGTTGCTAATTACAGAGTAAAATTTCACAATATAAGAAATTTATTTGTCAAATTTCATTGCACAATCAAAGTATTTCAATAAAAAAAAATGGCACCTGAAAAATTTCATGTTGCATTTATTCAAATTTTAACGCCAAAATACCGTACTGTTTCGTCTTAATCAAATCGGAATAAAAAGTATGAATTTGAAACAAGTAAAGAGAACATTAAATCGTCTTGAGGATCTTTCTCTTTGCTTGGACCCCTGCCAAAAAACTACTTGTACAGCAACGACCTTTTCAGTGCCCGGAAGAAGAATCATCTTTCCTGGAAACGAGCAGATTGATAATAAGGAAGGGAAGAAGTAAAGACAAAATCAATAGTTAAACACAAAAAGGAACAGACATTGATGAACTGCAGAATTCTTCCTTAAAAATCAAGCGCTTTTAAGCTATTTCTCTTCGAGCTCAGAGTTTGAAAAACATGACAGCTTGCGAGAAAATTTTATCAATGCTCATTTGCGAAAAGTCTGAGACGGTGCAATCGTAAATCCTCGACCATAAAAATGCGTGTTGGAATTTATTGGAGTCTGAAGACAATGATGTATAATTTCAGAGCACTGCACCAAAAAAGAGCAACCAATCAATAATATTTTGGGATTTTATTCCGGATATATTTATAAAGTTTTGAATATTTATTAAGCAGAAGATAAACTTACCGCGCATCAAAAATCTTTAAAAATTGCCATAAAAGTTAGTTTCAGATTAGAATTTCTCAAGGGATGGTATAATGTTTTCAAGATTTTTTGTATAGCGTTAGAAAAAAAACGAACTGATGTGTGCATTACATGACTTCCTTTTAAGTCACTTTAATGCTAATAGTGGAATAAGCAAAGAAACACTTTTAATATTTTCACCCCAAGTTTGTTGCAAACCGAAGCAAAAAAAAAGTATTATACAGATTAATTTTCCTAACTCTCTAAATATCGCCAACAGTGGCCAAAATAAAATCATACATTTAAAAAACTCCAAATTTGTCGCTAAGTGTCTGCTAAATTATAACAACGCTTAATTTTGCATTGAAATTTACAATGATTTTGACACAAAAAGTTGTAAAAGACCCCTTTTGAAACCTCCGCATGCAACCAAAAGGACAGGTGTGAAACTAGACCCCACTGGGAGTCTACAGACCAAGTTTCAACTTTCCAGGACATACCGTTTTTGAGTTATGCGAGATACATATGCTCATACGCACATACATATGCATATACTAACGTCACGAGGTCGTGTTGAAAAAGAAACACAATATTCATTCGGAGACGAGTAAAATGGAAATTAACGCCGATTTTAGGGTGTTTTTTTTTTTTTTTCGCGAATACAGTACGTCTTTTACTATGCAAAAGGAAGTAAAAAGAATAACTAAGAATGTTAAGATTAAAATGCGATTATACAGAAATACATGTCAAAAGTTTCAGTTGACGCATGACGACTAATCCTACCGGCTTTATCTTTCTTGTAACGTCAGTCTTCTTTTTTTTTTTTTTGGCTTAAAACTCTTAGAGATTATTTTTATAAACAAGCCATATTCAAACATATTTTTCCATAGATGGTTTGTATTACACGATAAATAAAACACATAATTGTATTTTGCTATTTTCAGCAAAAAGTGTTTTCGAAAAAGTCAACATTGACATATTTTTGTTCAAAAAAATGCACAAAAAAAAAATTGCGTTTCCTTAAAATGCGAAAAGAGCTTTTTAAGTGATTTACCATATTATCTTTTTTCTAATAATGATAATATTAATAATAATTTTAAAAAATTAAATAAAAATAATAGGGGGAGTTTGCCGTCGATGAACCAATTAATACTTTTACCCTTTTTAGGAAGTAGTTCAGACTCAAACTTTAAATTGACGATAGGAATATTTACTCAGTATATTCTCCTTTAATAAAATGTTCGCTTTTATGTTAAGTTAATGTTATGTTAGTTCGCTTTTATGTTATGTTTTTAAGAAAATCAAACCGTAAATAAAAACAATTATTACACTAGAAAAACAAACACCACAAATAATAGCAAGTTATTCAAAACAAGAAAATTGTTCTTTTTTTTTTTAATCACGGGAGCAACATAAAACACGCTCAAGACTCACACAACACAGCTGTTTTCATCACACCTCGTTCACTACTATTACTCACTCACTATATTTTCCAACACGTGACTTACTCTTCTTTGCTAAAATTTCCTGGGGCCTCTTTTGAACAAATGGGAGTCCTGTTAAGGCGATAAGGGGGCTTTCAGATGAGTAAAAATTGGTCAAACAAACGTATTTTCATTCATCATATTTCTAAAAACGACACCTTTAGCTGAACCGTTTAAAAAAAAAAAAAACTGAATCGGTGGAAAACTCGCGAAGTTGTGACACTTTTTGTGGGAGCCACGCCCCCTTTTTTTACTAAAAAATGCATACAAAATGCATATAAGAAATGGATATAAAATGCATGAGTAAAAAAAAAGCATATAATATTTAAATTTTTAATACTAATACCATTTCTAATGAATCATAAGCACTTATTTGTGGTGAATTAGTATTAAAAACTAAATTATTTATTCAATAACGAAATTTGCAATAGTAAAACAGAAAATGCTGATTTCCTCAAAACCTAATTTTCGACATAATTACAAAACTCAAACTGCTCCTTTTAAACGAATTATTATTTAAATCTGCTGAAAATTTTATGCCAAGTATTTAAGTGGTTTGTTAACATTTTGTTGTGAAAGATTTTTCTGTTTAATTAGTTTTGTGGAGTTTATTTGCTATATTTTATTGAAATATGAACATATTTTATCGAAAACGTCTAGTTTTTGGGGTTTTTTTTCATTATTTATCTTTATTACAAAATTTTGAAAAAGTAATTCCAACATCCCAATTTCGGTTGTTTTACATATCGTATTTAGCTAGTATTTTATAAATTTGATGAATTTTCGTTTGCAAGGAGTAATATGACAAAAGCGTTATAAAATCTAAATTTAAATTTAAAAATAAATTAAATTTTAAAATAATTCAATGAAATTTCATATTTGAGCTGGTATTAGCATCATGTAACTATGCTGAAAATTTCAAAGAAATTCATTGAAAATTACTTTAAAAAAAATTGAAACCCCCGTATCGCCTTAAATCCAAGTTCAAAAATTTTGATCCACAAAGATTTAACTTGACAACAAGGATTTTGCTATAGCACGTTGCATGTCCTCAATTATCCACTGGCTTTATTTTACTTATTTTAGTATTTTTCTCGAACAACGAACCAACTTGAAATTGTATTAAAATTTACTTTAACAAATACTGAATCGACTACACAAGTTTTTAAGTTGAAAATATAATAACTGAGGGAAATTTCTAAAACTCCTTTTAAAAACATTTTTTCATCATCATCACACTTATTTAAAAAGACTGATCAATTATTAAAGATAATTGAGCTAAAACTTGATTAATATTTGTAAGATTCTATGAATGAACCACTCCGTTCATTCATAGAAACACCTAGCGGTTCAATGATAGCAACTACGTCATTTTGAATGTTCATTATGAATGAAAACTTTAAATATGGGAATTGTACTTGAAAATGCACTCTTTCAAGTCAATGTTCTCATTTAGTCGTTCAGTAATATTTAAAACATGTAAAAGCAAAATGTAAATGTCAATCATTAGTAAGTGAGCAGTAGATATATTTTTTAGACGTTCAACAATACGGTGAATTGATTCGAGCTCCTTGGCGATTCTGCATTGGACAGTTTTGAGGCAAAAGAAGACACTAATAATATTGATTTAGTGTCTGAGAGAACTCTGGTGGGGAAAATATCTTCGAAGTCCAGTCATGGAACCGGTTCATTGACGGCAACCTTCCCCTAATAATGTTCGATCTGCAAAAGATGTTAGCAAATGTAGCGAGAAAAAGCAAAAAATGCATGTGCTTTTGACTCATTTTGAATTTTTCATTTTTTCTGGTTGCAGAGCATGATTGCTGAAGCCCCCCTCCCCTCTCTACATTGTCCTCTATTTAGCTTAACCTTGACCTGATGAAAAAGAAATCTAATTGGACTTAGCAAACAACATAACAAAAAAAAAAAAAAAAACGATTCCAAACATTTTAACTCTTAAAGCTATAGTCATAATTTCAAGCATAGTGTTAAGAAGTTCTTTCGAAGATTGAAGGTAACGAATACTTCTCATGTTACATTAAAGGGCTATACATACGTATATATAATGTATATATACGAGGCGCATTTTTAAAGTAAGTTCCGTCTTGATATAAAAAAAGAACGAGTACAGATAGAGCAAAGAAATTTATTGCACAAAAATCTACCATCCTTACGCTATTTTTTGACATTGCTCCCGTGATTTTCCAAACATTTGTCATAGCGTGGTACAGGTTTTTGTAAACCTATTCATAGAAAATTGCCGCCTGTGTAGTCAGCCATGGGATAACATGTTCTCTGAGCTCATTATTGCTGTTGTGCCACAGACCACCTTGGAAAGACTTTAGATGCCGAAACAAATGAAAGATGCTGCGAGCGAGGTGAGGGCAGACCAGAGGATGTTTAAAAACGCCCCAGCCAAAGCCCTGTAAGAGTCCTCATGGTTGACTAAAAGGGCGGTAACTTTGTACGAATAGATATACAAAAACCTGTACCACGCTATGACAAATGCTTTGAAAATCACGGGAGCAATGTCGAAAAATAGCGTAAGGGTGGTAGATTTTTGTGCACTAAATTACTTAGCTCTATCTGTACTCGTTCCTTTTTTATATAAAAACGGAATTTACTTTAAAAACACGCCTCGTACATGCATTACATAGATATTTCTTAATAATTCAAGTTTCGTTAGTGGACTGTACAAAATATCAAACTCATGTTTTGATAGCTGTATGTGTTAGAAAATAGATTTTAATATTCAAACAAATGATTTTAACATCGCCAGTTTTGACATTTAAATGCATGAGGAAATATAATTATTTTCCCTCACTTGGAAACGCGTTCAAGACACGTGATATAACTTTTAATTTTTCCCCTTTCATGCAGTAATTTAGTGTATAGACAGGTTAATAATGTAAGTGTATAAATAGCCTTGAAATGAACCTGCAGTTTGTGTACCTATTTACTCTTGGTTATATTACTATGTAAACTGCAATTACATCAAAACTTGGACGATTTTCAACGGAACATTCTGTTTTCTGTAATAAGGAAATTTAAATAAACATTTAAAAAATATTTTATCATTATTAGTTTTTTTCTTCATTTACAACAGTAGCAATCAATTGCAACTGCTTTGAAATTATAAACACTGCAACATAGAAGGTTGCATAATCACATGATTTTTTTTTCTGTACAACTATAAGCATTTCCAAGAGGCCCCGATATCTCTAAAACTAAATTTTTCGTTTCAATTTGGTATTTAAAATTCCGAAATTAATATTTTACACAGAAACTGACCAGTATGAAATATAAATTAAAAGTATAAAATATCATTGAATGATATGAACAATGGAATAAAATCAAAAATATTATTATTCAATTTGTTAAGCATATTTATTTGCGAAATTAACAGTGAAAATAGATTTTCCTTCAGGGGAAAATTATGCATTAGCTCTAATCAAAATTAAAAATAGTATTTGAAGTAGTTTTTTTTTAATAAGAACAAGTTATGCCTCCAGGAAATAGCCAATCTCTTCAAATTGGATTATTTATTAAGATTGTTTTTTTTTTTTTACATTTCTTCTTGAGTGATATATAATTAGTGTTACAAAAAATGTCTTACTGCAAAAAAATAAGAATAATTTAACAGAGATGCTCGCGAAATATTTTTTCTTCGCTTTAGGATGTTCAAAAGATTTATATTCTTCTCCTTCTTCTTAATGATTTGACATAAGCAGAATAGTTGATTATTTAAGGATTAAAAAAACATGGCAATATCGTTACATCGGTACGTAATAAATATACAATTTATTTTGAACTAAGAGGGAAAGAAAAAGATTAAATTTGAAATTATAAATATTTTTATGACAGATAAATATTAAACGATTTTTTGCGTTTAAGAACATAGTTAGGTTGATGGGGTACTCTAACTATTCCCAATCTTGAATCATTGAGCACTAAAATTGTATCACTGCGTAGGCTCTTATCACACCGAGGTAAGTGCACTGCTTTTGTTTGTAACTTTAGTTAAAGCTATAAATAAAAAAACGGAAAGTAATAAAAAGACGAATGGGCGTATCTCAGATTCAAGCATTTTGCAAAACACCGATTAAAAATTTCCAGTTTACTGCATCGCTTGAGATCCACCATAAGTGTGAAGGACTGTAACTGTTTTACTATTTGTTGCAGAGATATGCCCATTGGTCAGGTTATAAAATGGACTTTGAACATTTCTATGGTGGTCATAACTCATTTTTCGTTTTTTTTTTTTTTTTTTTTTGAGATACGCCTATTCGTCTCTTTAGCGACGAATTGTAACACAGAACATCACGGGATGTTAAAAAGGTGCTAAGTAACCAAATAAAGAATGCTTATTTATTCTTGCTATTTACTATTTTTGTTGTCAGAAGATAACATAGACTTTAACTCTGATTTTAAAATCTTTCTAATTTACAAAATGACTTCTGCATATCGTGTTTTAACTTCTATTTATTTCTAACATTCATGGGACAGAACAAAATTGTTTAGATTATGGGGGTGTTCATTATAGATGGAGACGGAATTAATGCAATGGGGAGAGTGTTGTACCGTGGGGCAATGCTAATTTCAAAAAATCTATTTTTAGGAGCCATGTTTTTGTAATCTCTTCACCAGTGAATGGTCCCATAATAGTAACAATCAGCATCAAAGGAGTAAAATTGAAGATTTTGTAAAAGAAAAAAAATTTCATGACTCCAAAGTAAATACTTTCTTCATTTTTATTTCATTTCTGTCTTTGTATTTGTAAAAGTTATCAACGAATTGTATTTTGTTATAAAAGAGAAGTACTTTAAATATTTTGGTTATGATAAAATAATGATAGTGCATCTTAATTGACAACCATTTTGGTTTTTATTAAACCACGTGATGATTGTGTCTTATGACAGCCAAACATATTGTACCATAGGACACGATCCAAAGCACACCGTATAAATAACACAACAAAAGCACTTAAGAATTGAGATATGTCTCGGAACATCGAACAATGTTCCAATCTTATGTAGTCGTTTAAACACATTTGATGTGAGAAAATAATTAATTAATTCATAATTCATTATTCATTATTCACGATTTAATTTAATACCATGATGTTTTTTTTTTCTTTTTTTTTGGTGCAAAATTGGTTTAAGTGTATGGTTGTTTCCTGAATCATGAAGACTTTCCCATAGTACAACAGGATGTGTCCCAAGGTACAATAGGATTTTGTGCCTTGGGACAACTTGAAACTCTTACTTTAAAAGGCGGGAAATATTTTATTTTCAAATTGTTTAAATATTTAAAAAAATATTTTGCATAGAGATACGTTGGGATATTTTAATGTGACTTTTAGATTTTAAATTTGATTGAAATCATAGACATTAAAAATCAAAATATGAAAAGTGTCCCAAGATGCAACACTCTCCCATATGTGTTGTTCGGGACCATCAAAATGTGTTCAAAATATCGGGGTTTTCACATTAGAGATTGTTCAGATAGCGTCCACTATGTCACAAAAAGTAAAAACAAATTTGTTCATTAACTGTTATACAAGTCTAAAAATACAATATAAGATCACACTAAAGATTGCAAAACTTTAATCTTCAATGTGTTATTAAAAATACGATCATCTGTATTCTTGGTCTTTAACTTAAAATAAAAATACATTAAACGGTAATTACTTAATGAAACAATATTTTACTTTCCCATTCGTTTACATTCGAGTTTAATGGCATTTTATAAATTGAAGCTATTAGGTGCTCTACAAATGTACCAGTGGTTGGGAGGACAGACACAAGGGATAGAAGCGCTTAATAGTTTATAGTATCTGCAGTAGCCTTCGGTTCCTGGAAGCGTTATGGTTCGCTTACTAAAAACATTCAGTTTCAGTAAACCGACATCGGTTGCGCAAAATTCAGGTTAAAATAAATCCGAGCAATCGAACTTCTACTTTGCTACTATAGCTTCACTCAAAAAAATAAATAAATAAAACAAAAAAATACTAAGATTTTAATTTGGTGGAATCGGAATACAGGGTTAGCATAAAAGAATAACCAGGTTTTAAAAATTTATATTTCATAAACTATTACACTTACAGTATCTCTAAATGATACATGAAAATAAAGGCAAACTGTCCAAGTTTTTTTGAACATAAATAACTACTTAAACGTGCACGTTCCGCACTGGCGCAGTCAGAAATTCCTTTCGGGGGGGGGGGTTGGTCGCAATTGTCCTTACACGTGTATTAACTACTGTATTCGGATTGGCACCAATGATAAAACCAAAACCTTTGGTGGGATATTTCTCCCCCCCCCCCCACTTCACTGCGCCACTGACGTTCCGCAACGCTGGAAAGACCGTGCAGGTGATGATGATTGACCCTTCATGCGTTGGCCAGCTAGATCCCAAAACCTAACCCCATATTTACTTCCTTTAACAAAAAAGGAAGTATTGTATTCGCGAAAAAATGTTCACTCAAAAATCGACCTTAATTTCCATTTTGCTCACCCCCGACTGAATGTTGAGTGATTTTTTCGACTCGACCACAAGTGGATAAGTGCCTAAGATCGTATAGACACGCGAAATATCCCTTTTGACGATTCCCGAGTTAATTACAACGAGTTTTCTCGTGACGTCTGTATGTACGTATATATGTATGTGCGTGCAAGCGTATGTGCGTGCAAGCGTATGTGCGTACGTACGTATGTGTGTATGTGAATATGTATGTTGCATAACTCGAGAAAGGTATGTCCTAGAAAGTTGAAATCTGGTACTTAGACTCCTAGTGGGATCTAGTCGTGCACCTCCCTTTTTGGTTGCATTCGTATGTTTCTAAAGGAGTCTTTCCCCTTTTAGGGGGAAATCATTGTTAATTTCGAAGTAAACAAGTGGTGTTATAATTTGTCGGACACTTGGCGATATATCGCCAGTCTTTTGGTCGCCAAGTTTTGTCGACAAATTTTCGCGGTTTTTTTAAAAATTTGGTTTAAAATTGGCAACTGTTGGTGATATTTAGAGAGTAAACTATTGAATCACATTAAAATTGCCAACAATGGGGAAATGACGTTAAATTGGAGTAAAAGGAAATCATATGATGCACACATCAGATCGTTTTTTTATTGAGGTTTCGTCAAAGACGAACACCAACATTTATACACCACCATTGCCTACAATATTGCAAGCACTGAAAGATCGCATTTGTGTAGTATTTCGAAAAATCGACACTCCAAAATGCATGTTAGATGTGTGTCGCGGTACGACAGGTGTACACATCGAACACTTCAGAGCAAAAAAAAAATCGCAGTTTATCTTTATTTTTATGTATCATTTATAGTGCTAAGTGTAATAGTTCATGAAATATAAACTTTTAAAACCGTTATATTCTTTTATGATAACCCTGTACAATAACCTGAAGTGCAACAACAGGAACACAATTCGATATTTGATACAAAATATGTTTGCAACGGTTGAAAGACTTGGTATTAACTATTACACGGAAAATCACGAGCTGATGAAATCGATCTTAATATGGTTCGATGAATAATATCTATGATGCATTCCAGTACGTGCTGCATCTAGAACCATCCGTAGCAGAAACGATACAGCAGACATGTATATTTAATATGTTTAATGTGAAATAATTTATACAGTGTAAGTTCCTGTGCACGATTCAACAATGCACTTAACGCTAGAAAGTTTACTGAGGCCAATAAACAATTATGTTTATTACACGAGTAACACAACATGTATTTAGCTACAGTGATATGAGCTGTTTTAATACACATTTTAATGATAAAAAAATTTTGTGTTTAAGGTCAAGTGAATCGCGACGGTTTTTATTTGCACAAATCAAATTAATACCTTATAAATTTGTCCTTCACATACATATATTTTTGGACTGATAGTATAAATATAAGTATTGTGGTATAACTCCTACATTTAAAAAAAATCTTCGAGAGTGTTAACAATATGCAAAAGGTAGTAAAAATAAGAAAAATGAATTTGAAAGTATTTTAGAGGGTCAAAAACTAACATAATTGCAATTTTACCATTAATTTAATGTTTTTTAATACACAACAAATTTATTGTCAGTAAAATTTAAAAAATTAATTTAGTGACAATTCATCATTTGCTTTATATATATATATATATATATATATATATATATATATATATATATATATATATATATATATATATATATATATATATATATATATATATATATATTTTTTTTTTTTTTTTTTTTTTTTTTTTTTTTTTTTTTTTTTTTTGTCCGTTACAAAACTTAATAACACTGATCTGTACTCAAGATCTTTCCTAGCAAAAAAAAGATTGAATCTTGTGTTGTTGTTCGATTATATAATTTGTTGTTCAATTTTAAAGATTCACAATTTTTACTGATTTTTTTTTCTTTCACGTATGTATCAACATTAAGTAAAAATTAGAAGACAATATATCACTGGTAGGCCATAATTCAGTCTAGTATTTGTCTTGTTATCCATGGTACGTGGTTGTATCGTATTTGTTATCAACTCAAAATATACTTCAAAGAAATTAAGTATACAATTTTTCTAACGGAGGCTTTAAAATAAATTTAAAGTTCTTTTTTTTTTTTTTTTTTTTTTGTGTGTGCTTGGAATGTTTTTTGCTAATATTAGGGAAAGTTATAGAAATACTTAAAAGAAAGAGTGTTCGAAAATGCAGACAGATTTAAATGTGAAGAATGATTTAAATGTGAAAAAAGATTCAGATAGAAAATTTAATAAATTAAGTTAAGAGCAAAACAAACAACTTAATCTTAACAAAAACGAGCACCCAGTTGACAAAACTTCAAAGAAAGAACCATAAGCAGTACACATGGCTGATATAAAGACGAAATTCTTTTCAGCTTTATGAAACAAATCCGAACTCGATATTTATTTTTCGCCGATCTGGAGGCCTATTATCACGCCTACTGACTCCTGTTCCCGACAGATGGCGCTTCTCCAATAATTCCACGCGTACTTCGGTTGCGGAGTCAAGTCCCTTCTTTGGACCGTCACTACTTTTGGCTTCTCTCCAAAGAACCTCAGACGCTTCGGAAAGTGGGTCACGCAGCGCCGATAGTGAGAGGGGGGGGGGGCATTAGAGGGAGCGAGAAATATCGATGTCTTGCTCCGGCACTTATTTATAAATTTTTTTCTTTTCCTTTTATGCTCCTTTCGGAGAGGAATATTTTTCACGCCCTCTGCTTTGGTTTTAGCAACTGCTTTCAAAATATGTGAAAGAACTAAACGCAAAGTTTAACGCGATTCGGAACAGATTATGAACAAAAAAAAAATATTTTCGTTAAGTGATTTATTAAAACTTTTTTAGTTACTTTGTGCAATATTTTAGCGACAACATGTTTCTCTTTACGTTTCAAAATTACTCTTCAGACGGACTATTAATTCTATTGGATGTTATGTTACAGCTTTTATAAAGTCAAAAAATATTTTTGCTAAATATTCTAATCCGCCTCTTGGCGAAAACATTATTTATGTAAATTTCTCAACTTCAAAAGTCTTGCGCAGCAAAAAAAAAAAAAAAATAAGAAAATAAATTTAATAAAATCAATTTACAGGGTAGAAAATCGTGTATAAAAGTACATTGTATAAAACTGCAATTCGTAATTCAAGACGAATCGTTGCAAATAGTACGCCTGAATGGCTTTCATTTTCATAAGCTAATCAAAGACATAAATTTTTGTTAAACAGCCAGACCATCGATGTCATCATGAGCAGTCGCTGCAGAAAATTGCAAAGAGTTCAACTCTGTAACATAAACAAATCTGTATGCTTTTTACCGTCCTAAGATACTGTCGCAATCAGAAAGCCTAATTTACAGGGTGGAAAAAGAGAAGCGTATTGTATAAAATTGCAATTCGAAATTCAAGACGAATCGTTGCCAATAATACGCCTGAATGGCTTTCATTTTCATAAGCTAATCAAAGACATACATTTTTGTTAAACAGCCAGACCATCAATGTCATCATGAGCAGTCGCTGCATAAAATTGCAAAGAGTTCAACTCTGTAACATAAACAAATCTGTATGCTTTTTACCGTCCTAAGATACTGTCGCAATCAGAAAGCCTGATTTACAGGGAGGAAAATTGTGTAGAAGCATATTGTATAAAATTGCAATTCGAAACTCAAGACGAATCATTGCAAATAATAGGCATGAATGGCTTTCATTTTCATAAGCTAATCAAAGACATACATTTTTGTTAAACTGCCAGACCATCGATGTCATCATGAGCAGTCGCTGCAGAAAATTGCAAAGAGTTCAACTCTGTAACATAAACAAATCTGTATGCTTTCTACCGTCCTAAGCTACAATCGCAATCAGAAAGCCTGATTTACAGGGTGTAAAATTAGTGTAGAAGCATATTGTATAAAATTGCAATTCGAAATTAAAGACCAATCGTTGCCAATAATACGCCTGAATGGCTTTCATTTTCATAAGCTAATCAAAGACATACATTTTTGTTAAACAGCCAGACCATCGATGTCATCATGAGCAGTCGCTGCAGAAAATTGCAAAGAGTTCAACTCTGTAACAAAAACAAATCTGTATGCTTTTTACCGTCCTAAGATACTGTCGCAATCAGAAAGCCTGATTTACAGGGTGGAAAATTTGTGTAGAAGCATATTGTATAAAATTGCAATTCGAAACTCAAGACGAATCGTTGCAAATAATAGGCATGAATGGCTTTCATTTTCATAAGCTAATCAAAGACATACATTTTTGTTTAACAGACAGACCATAGATATCATCATGAGCAGTTGCTGCAGAAAATTGCAAGGAGTTCAACTCTAGTAACATAAACAAATCTGTATGCTTTTTACCGTCCTAAGATACTGTCGCAATCAGAAAGTCTGATCTACATGGTGGAAAATGTAGAAGCATATTGTATAAATTTGCAATTCGAAACTAAAGAAGAATCGTCACAATGTGCCTGAATGGCTTTCATTTTCATAAACTAATAACAGACATACATTTTTGTTAAACAGACAGACCATCAACTTCATCATGAGCAGCCGTTGCAGAAAACTGCAAGGAGTTCAACTCTCGTAACATAAACAAATCTGTATGCTTTTTACCGTCATATGATACTTTCGCAATCAGAAAGCCCGATTTACAGGGTGGAAAACTGCTAACCAGGGAACCTCACGACTTCAATAATCATGAAAAAAGTTCAAAATGGTCGCATTCGAAAGAGCATATTTAGACATTTTTTTGACCCAAGAACTGTGTGCCCTCGTCTACTCGTTTTTAAGACATGGGGTTTTAAATTCTGCCGAAATTTCAAGAAAAGTCGTCAAATTTAAAAACTTGACAAGAAATTAAAACACCGCGCTTTTTTATCGTTAGCATCATGCAAGGCATCTGATTTCCATTTTAGGTCATCTGCAAGGTGTGTGAAAGATGTGTTGCATTAATCCCTTACTTGTATGCGTTAAATTAAAATATCACCATCAAGTCTATAAAGTGAAGAGTAGTAAGCTTTATCCGGAGAACCAGAGGAACGACAACTTTACAATGAAATTAAACATAAATTGTATCATTTCATTCGTGATAATAATACATTTCAGAATTTTTCTGTATTTTAAGTGTATTTAACTTTAACTTATTTAAGTGTTAATGTTTATTAATGAAATATGTTGTAAGTATTTTTTAATAATCTGGGAGAATTAATATGAATAAGTACAAAAATCAGACTAAGTTAAGCTCAACCACAGGTAATAAAACGAATGGTCTTTGATGTTGAAATAAAATGTTCATGTGGATTATGGTATCCGTTCTTTTTTTTAAGTTATAATTTATGCTTAAAGTTTCATTGTTTGACCACTGTGAGGAAAAATATGTGATTTTTAGCTTAAAAAAATCTAAAAAGAAAACAATGGATAAAAAATGTCAATAACCTGCGCTTCAAAATTATCGATATCGGAAATCACATTATGGATGGAGGGAAATAGTTATTTTCATTCTTAAAAACTGTTAATATAATCGACGTTCGTTAAAACAACCCTTGACATCCGAACAAAATCTGCCACTACAGCTAAAAGTGGTTATAACGTAAATACACAATATATTGCATGTTTTTTATTCATCTTTTAAAAATACTGGAATAACTTTAGCAAGTTATGTTCCAATGAAACTACTATCACTTATTCATTTCCAGATTAGTGAAACCACAATACTTGGACATAATTCTATATGATTGGTATAAGTCTGGGTTATTGAAAACTCGGCAGCCTCCATTTCAAATCCCTTTGCAATTCTGCATTTTGATGGAGTTTGTTGGTTGCAATATCTGTACACGAATTAAATTCATGAAATGTTTCTGACGCCAAAAATTTCTGTCTTTTAATTATTATTTTGTTCAATGTCATATTTGTCAGGGACAGTAGCATATTTTTACCCTTTCGACAGACTTCATTCATTTTTATTTTACTGTACATCTTATTTGTATTTAACGTTAATCTGCTATTTAAAATTTCTGAGTTGGAAGTTCTTTTTTTTTAATTTATATTGCCTCAAGTATACATATTAACTTTTCGCAGAATCTAAAAGAAATATTCATAATTAATACAGGTAGGAACTATATTAAGAAATACTTGAAATATATTGTATCAATAATGTTGTAATTAGCACTCAAAGTACTGAAGTAGAATTTACTTAAATTACACTAAGATGCCAAACTATACTTTAATCCTGCTCGTGCCATCAAAATTTTAAAGGGGAAAGGGTTAATTCTGCCGTGGGATGTTAAAGCGCAGTATCAGCTGAATTGTGGGACATTTGAAGAAACTTGTTTTGGAATTCCAAAACGGAAAAGTTTAAATATGACGTCCTTTTGTGTTTAACTTTCAGCGGATACCAAATAAGCAATTTTGTACACTAAAGCTAAGGCAGAGGTAATCACCCCTCTAAGGGCAAAGGCGTAACCCCCTAAATGTATAAAATTCCCAAAAAGCAAGAGCCCCCCACAAAAGAGAAAATACCCCACAACCGCCTCCCCTAAAAATTTCAATGGCGCAGTCTGCACCACGCTCCCCGCCCCCCCCCCCCAGGTGGGCACCCTTGGCCAAAATACAGAATATGGCGAAAAAACCAAAAAAAAAATGCTGATAATACGCTTTACTTTCCCACGACATAATTATACAAAATGCTTATCATGCCAAAAACACACCCACATACGCATAGCTAGAGTTGTAAATAATGTGTCTGGGAACTCACCTTGGGGATTAGGGGACTCGGCAGAAAAAATGGTGGTTTGAAGTAAATTAACATTCCATTTACATGGTTAAAAAAAAAAACAAAAAAAAACAAAAAAACAAATATTTCCAGTGACAGCGTTCCCCCGCGAACGTCCCCCTTCCCTTCCATACTACACTTTTATAAATACATGTAAATACATTTTTGTTAAAAATCAGGAGGGTCAACCTTAGCCCCTTGAACACTCCCGACTGTGGTAGGTCTGCTTGTTTCATTAATAATAAGATAAAAATTTAAGCTTAATCTTGATTTAAAGTTGTTCTTCTGGCAAACCTTTCCGCTTCATAAGCTTCATATTCGCTAATAACTCTGACGCACACAAGTAAAGCAGGGGAGTCTATTTAATTCAAGAGCAATAGTGCTACCCCCCCAAACAAATCTCTTGAGCACCCACAAAACAAAAGCCCCCCCCAGACGAGAGAAGAATATCCCTGAAAACAACCCCCTAAAAACCTTAATGACGAGTCTGTTCATGACTCTCTTTCCCCCTGGTAGTCACCTATGAGTAAAGAATCAAATTAAAACATCTTTCACGCGTTTTGGTGAAGACCAAAAATGGCGATGAAATGGGTTGTCAGATGCAGATTTTAAATTCGCGCCGTATCTACCATTTCTGAACAAAATTCCCTAAATTTGGCGACTTAGCTTAAAATTTCGACTAACATTAAGACCTCATATTTCGATAACGGGGTGGCGAGGGCACGTAATTTTTGTGCCACAAACATTTTTTACGATGTTCTTTCAAATGCTACCAATTTTGATTTTTTTCGAATTTCCTTGATCGTGAGTCGTCGTTTCCTGGTAAGTATCGAAACAAATAAAAGTGAATTGTCATCAGTTAATACGCAAAAGTTTAAATTTCAATTGGAATAGATTGAAAATGAAGTATTGAAAAGACTTGAAAAATATATACTAAAGCAATAATGCAATAATTGAATTATATATATATATATATATATATATATATATATATATATATATATATATATATATATATATATATATATATATATATATATATATATATATATATATATATATATATATATATATATATATATATATATATATATATATATACCGTGACCTTATGTATCCCCATAAGGTCACGGGGTGTTATGCCATATCATAGACAATAATACTTACATGAAATGCACTGCCAGCTCAGTCATTCCTTCCGAGGACTGCAGTTTCGTGATTATTAGCACTCACTAGCCTGGAATAGGAAGTGCCTGAGCAGGAGGTGGAAAACCTCTTAAGGAAGCCAAGAGTTAAAAACAAACTGGTAGCTAATACAGAATTAGCACTGACAGTATTTCTGCCTTAACCCTGGCTATAGGTTGTAACTTACTGAAAATAAAATTATACTTAGTCTGATATTCATTGACAACAGGGTCACAGGAGTGAAGTATCGGGGGTTCATGCAGGCTCGTTTCCAGAAAACTGCTCACATCTTCACGTGGCTTGGTACGACGTTTAGTGAGCGTTCGAATTGCATTAGATAGAATGACTTTACAAACAGTTTGAACCTGCATTCAAGCAACTTCGTATGATATTCCAACACAGACAAACCCCCTGATTCGTTGGAAGACCTGAAACTGGTCATCACAAGGCAAATTGATGCCCTTATTAATCCCGTGAAAAAACAAATTACACTAAATTTCATAAGCGGCCATATAACACTATGATCGGGGACGGTAGACACTTCGAGCATCTTCTCTACTCGTATACCTATCAAATGGCATTCATTTTTCACCAAAATAGGTTTCGTGTTTTTGCGGTTTGTCTTTTTTACACAACGATCGTTTGCTTTCTTTCATGCTTTTTGAACCCTCCTTTATAAAAAGTCTACGTGATCTCAAATGAAGCCCTTATGCTTCCAACGGTACTTTACGACGTCTTACCAGAGAAAATCCCAGTATAATTACAAATGAAACTTTAAGTATAAAAAAATACGGATAAGACTATAAAATTGATTTAAAATAATAAAAAATCGAACACTTCACTTGATAGTAATAAAAAACAAAAATTACTGAACTACATAATATATAAGAAACAATTATTGCATCATTATTATTAGACTAGAAAATCGCCCATCAAGGTATGACGGTTGAATATTGCGAACGATTCAGTTGCCTGTTTGGTAATATTTTGAAAGTTGAAATTTTAACCCTAACTCCAGTAGATATCGTTCATTGGTTGCGTTCGATGACCTCAACCGGTCGACCGATGACTAACCGCATGAGTTCTATGAGAGCTATCGATTAACTGGTTGCTACCGATGTCATTCTATGAGCCTCACCGGTTGATCTACCGGTAGACCGCAATTTAAGCTGGTTGATTTGTTGGTTGAACTTTGTGACATTTTTGACCAATTATAAGTATTTTTTACCTGCGTGATATTCGTCTGCATTATGTCTGTGCAAGTAACAGGTGATCATAATCAACCGTAAGCGTTCGATGAAGCAATGGTTGGTGAACAACTGGTTAGTAATCGCTGACATCATTAGCTGTCATGTGATCAACCCACCAGTCGTCGTCGAACGTAAGCATTTCCCGTAAATATTATCAAATTATCATGCCGTGGCAGGAGCTTCATTATTGATGACGCCAGGAGCGTTACTCGATCTTTGGCTATTATATATATGAGGATATAAGACTCAAACATTAAACACTTTGTTACGTATCAACAAGGTATATTATGCGTTAGATTTATGCAGTATGCAAAAAAAAATATTATTTCTGCGTAAAATTTGTTGCTATTTAAACAAGTGTGTATGAACAGTTCATATTTTTAGTCTACGTTTATTATTTTTCTTCTTGTTGTATATTCTTGATTTTTTTTACAACTTCAAATTTGATATCGGGGGACTATATGTTATGTAATTCCAACGCTAAGAAAATTCCGAAAAGTCACAGATTTTACCCGGGCAATGTTCCGGGATATTCCTGGTTTCTACCAGATCCCAGTAAGAAACAAGCATATTTTGAAAACCGTTTCCTGAGTTGCTACAAGTTTCAAGAATTCAAATTTCTCACTGCAATGATAAAAATTTTTAGCTACCAGTGTAAAAACATATTCAGCTCATTTATTAGGTGCTTCGCTTTAAACTCGGTTATGGCACTTTTAAATTGACTAAGCCCCAAACAAGGGTGAAATGTATTTTCTGGATGTTTATTTTTGCGGGAACTGCGGGCAGAGTTTTTGTTAGCAGTTCTGCTTTAGCTTTGCCCATACTTGCTTTAAAAGTTTTCCAGATAAACCAGATATCGAGCTATTACTATAAACGTATCAAAGTCAGAAGAATAAATGATTTTTGTGAAAAATTTTTTTTAATTTTTCAGGAAGATTGAACGTTAATTTGCAAAAGATTACTGTCTTTTATTGGGAAGCTTCCCCGTATTTTGCCAGAAACGACACGAACAGACATTAGGCGTACTAACTGTCAATTATTTTCCAGTAACGTTTCGGATTTTTTCACTGTGAATTAACAATTGGTTTCTCCAATATTTGCATGCTTGCTCCCGAACTGCTATTTAAACGGATTATGTTCTTTTATTGTACACTAGTGATACCCGCACGGCTTTGCCGGTAATAGAAAATTATAAGTTCTTTTGGTTCGCCTGTATATTTACAAATAATGTATGATGAATTTTCTCGCCAATTGGCTTGTACCCATGTTACGGTTCCACGTTATGATAATTTCGTAATTTACTCGTACATCTTATGATATTTTTGTTCTTAAAATTGGATTGGAAAATGAACCACATCGAATTTTCGAAAAATCGCTTCGAGGTGCACATCTTCATGGTACAAACTAACTTTGTGCCAAATTTCATGAAGATCGGCCGAACGGTCTAGGCGCTACGCGCGTCACAGAGATCCGGACAGAGGGACATTCAGCTTTATTATTAGTAAAGAAGATAAAGATTTTTTCATGGAATTGAGCAGTCCTGTTTTGTTGCAACCTTTCACAAGTTGCTAACTACATGGTAGTTTCATCGTCCGATTTTTACAAATCGTTTTTTCAAACTTCATTCCGTTTCTAAGAAATTCCCATCTGTTTCCGAAGCAATTGTTTTGCTACGAAATCTTTTGCAAAACCTCGAGATTTGAATTTCTTAACTACTTTAATACTTAAAACATATACTACATACATTATTTCAAGCTAATTAACATTTGAAACTATTTTTGTCAAACAACATTAACTTAAAATATTTCCTAAAGAACAAACAAAGTCCAAACAATTGTTACATTACGATACATTGGTCGAAAGGGTTGATTAATTTTCAAAGCTATTTGTGCATTTGACAGTTAAATTATTTTTGCTATAATTAAATTATCGATTAGGACATGTTACCCAATTAGGATTGTTAACCATTCGCTAAGTATCAAAGCACATATCACGTAGTCACAGACGCCGCGATAAAAATCATTCTCAGACGAACGTGAATAGTTTCCTTAAATTAGCAACGTTATTTATCCAAATTAAATTTAATTAAGAAAGCTTACCAGATAAAGACATCTGCCTTGAGAGACATATTGAAGTAGAAGTTATAACAGCGTGAATAAAAATGTAATTGATTAGTGGTCTTAGAGAAAACTACGATGTCATGTCTGTAAATGAGTTTAATGTAAATGATGTCTGCCCTCCAAATGAGTTTAAAACAAAAATCACAAGCAAATAAAAGTAATGGATGCTTCTACAAAGATATTAATTTTAATATTGTAAAACAAACCAGAAAAAGACACCTCTCATAAAAGACTATCTATTAAAGTAGGAGCAGTTTAAAAGTAAAATAATTGTTAAGCGTTCTTAGTGAAAATTACGTGTGTGGAAAAAACTCTAAATGTGTTTAAAACGAAAATATAATAAAGATAGTCGATACTTCTACAAAATTATTGATTTTAATATTACCATATCAGACAGCTGCCTAAAAATACTTTATACTCAAGTAGGAGTTATAAATGTAATTTAAATAAAAAATAAATTTATATGTAAATATGTAATTATCAGCTAGTCTTAGTGAAGGTTTTAAGGACCTGTCTGTAGTAATAAGCTCTAAATGTGTTTAAAACGAAACTTGCAAACAAATAAAGATAGCGAATATTTCTACGAGGGTATTAATTTTAATATTGTAGTAGAGTATCCATAAAGCGATTAACTGAGTACCCAACTAATTGAATTGAATAGGGATATAATGTGAACTGTAAAGCGTAAGGCATGCATTAATTTCTTTTAAAATGCCCTCTAAGCACATCATTTGTAATATGCACTATTGCTATTGCCAGTTCTAAACCAGGATAAAGTAAGACGGAAAAAAAAAATTGCCATTCCCGTTTTTAAAGTTGCCCAATTATCCTACTTTTTTGTTACCGAGATCTGTCTGGTGGATTAAAATAATAGGTGAACTACTTTCTGAAAGTTTTGGGAGTATAAAATAACTTTAGTTTTAATCTTATCTGCTGAAAAATGCGTTATTTTTACAAGTGAAAGCAAAACATTTAAAAATATCGATTGAAAATGGTATAATTCATACGCATTAAAATGACTTAAGGCACTCAACAACGGACTTTATTGAGAAATAATTACTATATAATACTGAAAAAACTGTAAGAGACACCAAAATAATTATACGATTATCCAAAAATGCCCTAATTAGTTGGATCTTGATTTTTGGGGATCTAACCACATTCTGGGGAACCGGTCTAATTTAGTTGACGATCGTACTGCAATTCTGTACATTTCTTCTGTGTGGACCCCCATTTTAAAAATTGCTTTAGTTTTTCTACTATTTTTATGCAAACATCTGCACAATTCTTACTTTCATTTTTTCATTTTTTTGCTTTCTTATTTCGTTTTGTGATCAACTAATTCAAATTTGTTTTTCTTCACTCTGTTTTTTTTCCTGCATTTCTCCATTTGCTACATTGCATCCATACATAATTTTTCCCGTCGGTAAATTTATCGCTAATTTATTCAGAGTGGTTTCATTTTTGGACAATTTGCATTTTTTATGGGTTATCTTAGGAATTTATTACTCAACGGTTTTTTACTGATGGAATTATGTAATGAATTTCGGCTCTAGGTGTCATTTTGTCTTTTTTGTTTTGTTAACTTTTTTTTTTTTGGTATTTATACTGTCTCCTGTTCTACCATGTTGCTTTTCTCGAATGACTTTCATCCAGAAGCTCCCACTTTTTGCATTCAAAGAGATGTTCTTTGTAACACCGAAACACGTGTCTGCCGTAATTTGCAGTGTTTGTGATTCAAAATGGTTGGATTCCAAAATATTTGTTTTAATTAATTTAATAAGGTTACAATAATTGCTTGTATGTTCCTATTGTTCTTCAGAATGTTTTTCAAATGTATCTAAGTAACAGTTCACGAACAGAAGCTATTTCAAAACCGAGAATACACTGTACAAAATCTGGGAGTGATTTTTAATAAAGAAAGGTAACAGTTTTTTTGCTGTTACAGATAATGCACAACTTTAACGTTTTGTTTCAGCTTAAGGAAGTATGCGACAGAATATTGTAAAATTACTTTAACAACTGTTTTAGGTGCAATATTTTTTGTTCTTACAATGAAACTGCCACTGAAAACAAATATTCAAATACCCAACTAAAAGTACGCTCTAAATAAATTAAATTTAATGATTCATAATAATAATACGTAAATTTCGAATTTTATTTTTTTCAATCTCCGTAAAATAGATCGAAGGGATTCCGAACATTTTTTTTTTTTTTTTTTTTGAAATGGTTTCCAGAAAATAAGTATGGACAATATTTGATTAATAACCGTGAAAAATATTTTCATTTGAAGGCTATTTTCTGTACTTGTGAAGTTTATAATTTACTGCTCCCAAAGTTGAAGTAGTTTGTTCACATAAAATAGAAGGTTTCTAGTGAAAAACTAATATTTTCGTAACACAATTACTTTAGCATTTTGATTTGTGTTACTACATGAGTTGAGGATGTAAGCGTATGCTGAAATCCGTTTTTATTCTCCGTAAAATAGATCCAAGGAATCACGAGCTCATACTATGTTCGAAGTAATTTTTGGAAGATTATATACATGTAACAATTGATTATAAATACCATAGAAAATAATTTAATTTTAAGATTGTTTTCCATAGTTATACATCTTACGCGGCAAAGTTCTCTTTCTCCCAATGTTAGAAAGCAGGTTGTATTTACATAAAATACCCCCCCCCCCAAGGTATGTACTTAAAAACATTGCCATAACTTATATATAGATAAAATACGTTACGACTCGTGTCACAGCATGAGTTAAAGATGGAAGTGCATACTGAAGTAAATTTAGTTTTTTAGACCTGGGGAAAAAACTTTGCTGCTAGTAATTAAACCGAAATAGAATTTTAAAAGTAAGTAATGGGAAAGAGGTATTTACTACAATAAGTATAAGGTGAGTACATTATTACATAAGCTTTAAATTCCGGTGATTTTATTGCAAAAATAGATTGCTTATAGGGTTGGTTTGGAGAAGTAGGTCACCCCCCTAAAACTGAAATATGCTTATGGTTTTTATACTTTCATACACTGATCATGTCATATTACATCACAGTGATTGGTTTTGCATATATTTGGGATTCGTAGAATTTTTTTCTAGGTTACAGAACTCAGTCAATAAAAATTCAGAAAAATATTTTTTTGCCAGTTCAAGCAACATTTTTCGAAGAAGTGTTGCAAGGTTAGTTTTTATTATTTTTTATGATCATTAAACTTTCATGTATAGTTTAACCTAAAGTGCATACTGCAACAAGAACTTTTGTACACAATATTGGTAATAACTGTTTAAGAGGAGACGTTCCACTTACCCCGTAAATTTTTGATATAAGGGGTAAGTGAGACCCTTCTCTATGAGGCAAGTGGATCCCCACGTAATAGTCAGAGTTTTAAAATCAAAAGTAGTTTTGATGAAATATTTGTATTAGTGAAGTACAAGACAATTGTCATGACTTAGTAGGAATTAATAGTTCAGATGGAAAAACTGCTAAAGCTGGCGATTACGTATTTGTGAAACTTTCATGAAAGAATACCATAAAGCATTCTATAGGTCCTATGTTGAAAGTTGATAATAATAATTTAATAAATATTGCTGAATTTTCAAGAACGAATAGAAATATGACACTTTTTATTCGCCTGGTGCAGATACGTTGGAATTATTGCAGAGGATGAAATGGTAATGGTTCTTTCTTAGATAACCTTACATAAACGCAGCCATTTAGTGTTTCCAGTTTTTCTTTTTCAACTTATAGTTTTGTCTATTATGCAAAATTTATCCTAAACAACTGTATTACGTTTATTCAACACACTTTTATATGCAAAAGTTAAATATATACCTACAAGCCTTCAAAGATGTAAAAGTTTTTTTTTTTTTTAATTGTCCTTCGTGCAGATTTAAAAAACAATAAATATTTCATACACGGATGCATTTAAAAAAAACAAAAATTTATACTAAAAATGTACATGCTCTATCAAGAAAAACCATCTTACCCCTTTTTACTTTCTTCTATATCTAATACATAGAAGAAAGTGTTGGATTCGTGCAAATTTTCGAATTTCGAATTTTGACGGATTTGAACGTTTTGAGGTGTGCTGAGTCCATTTCGACTATTTTTGGAAAATGTCTGTGTGTGTGTGTGTGTGTGTGTGTGTGTGTGTGTGTGTGTGTGTGTGTGTGTGTGTGTGTGTGTGTCCGTGTGTATGTCACTTCTGTGTGTGACCAGTTTTTTGTAGCCGCTCTACAGCAAAAACTACCGCATGAAATCGAACGAAATTTGGTACACATATGTGCCCCTATGTGAACTTGTGCCCATTGGATTTTGGTGCGAATTCCTCCAAGGGGGTGGAGCAATAGGACGTTTTTTGAGTTAAGCGTGCTTCCTATTCCTCAGGAAGTAACTGGCGGAATCAAACAAAATTTGGTCCATATGTTGCTAATAGCAGGAACAGGTGCTGATTCAATTTTGGTGTTAATAAGTCAAACGGGGGTTGAGCTATATCACGTTTTTTGTCGTCAATTGTAACTGCTGTATCTCAAGAAATAATGAACGGAATGAAAGAAAAATTTATCGACAAGTAGCCCCTAGAGAGTATAAGTGCTGATTCTATTTTGGTGTCAATAGCTGAAAAAGGGGTGGCGTAATCTATTGTTCTTTTTTTTTATTGTGAGTGCCGTATCTCAAGAAGTAATGCTACGTTCTATATGAAATTAGGAATAAATGTGAATCCATATGTAAACAAGCGTTGGTTCAATTTTGGCGCCAATCGCTCCATGGGGGGGGCCATTTTTTTTTTTGTGACTAAAAATAGCATTAAAATTGCAACAATGAGAAAGATAAACCGTAATATACTGTCGTCTGCGTTTATCTCGTGATTTTAATAGTATGGAAGTGATCGGAAATATTATCTCAATGATTCAATGATTTAAAATTGTTAACTGTTGCCATCTTGTGTTTATTAACACATAAATGTTTGTAATTATTTCATGCAAGGCTTTTAAAATAATTTTAAATTTTCATTATTTGCTTTGCTTTTGAGATAAATCAGGGATTTGCAACTCCAGCGCTCGAATAAGCTACCTTGTGGTGATTTAAAAACTGCCGAAGAAATTATAACATTGCCACGTTGCGTTCCACGTGTGTCTGTTGACGTAAACACAAGCAGTTTGTTCTGAGTATTTATTAACGCAATCGATGTGTCTTAGTTTGCTTTCAGCTACAGAAATTAATTCGTCCCTTAGTAGTATTCTCGAGCTTCTCAAAATAATGTTAGTTTTCCCTATTTCCTTCTAAAATATAAAATGATTGAGAAATGGCTTGATTAACAAACTTGGATAACGTTATACAAAGTAAAAAATTTTATTGTTTTGTATGAATTTGTAAGAATGAGTTTTTTTTAATCTTAAATTAATTTAACTAACCATATTTTACAGCAGCATTTAGTTGGAATGGACAGTATGCAAATATTTTCTTGAATATATTATCGTAAAACAAAATGAAAAATGTTTAACCGAGAAAGAATATACTTTATTCCTCTTATTCTCAGCTGAAAGGTTTTGCCAAATTTGTTTAGGGTTATAGTTTTTGTATTGTGCGAGCAAAGTAGCCTTGGCGAGATTTCGCGTTTTTAGTTAAACCATTTTTAATTTTTATCATGAGTGGAATAAAATGGTAGTAAGATTACAGAATTCGATAAGTAAAAGAAATAATGGTCAATCAACTGAAAAGAAAACTACCACCATATATCCGTAGGAATTTTGTAGATGATTTGCATAACATGACATAATTAAATCGTAACTCAGAAATTAGAAACATCGAAACAGAAAATTTTTAAATTAACCGATTCAGGAATTCGAGAGAAATAACTTAACTACAAATGCAAAACAATAAGCGCTAGTCAAGCAAAGCAAAGAAGTATCATCTTCTTTTGGTAATAATTTGTAATGTCATATTAAATTTTCTAGCATTAATTGTTATTCTTGTCAGGCCACAATTATTATTTAGTTTTATCAAGAACTGATAAATATCGAATTCAACATCGTGGAAATGGCTGCTTAGAACTACAAACTACGTAGTTTGCATTAATGTTTGACATTTAGTAATGCTTCTTGAATTCTCATTTCTTTCTACGTGGGTCAGAATATCAACAAGACTTTGAAAATTAATTTAAAAAGAACAAAGCGAAAAAATCATGCATACGAACAAAATTTACTAGGCTTATTAGCATTTTCTTCGTTACCACGTGCGTTTGTTTTAGTTTTTTCGTCCGCCATTAGACAGTGACTGCAATGCCCCCTATAGTTCGTTGGAGTTGCGAATTGCGATAGTCGTCAAGTTTTGGCATATGTAATTTTGTGTTTGTTGGGAATATTGCTTCCTCGTTAAGCATGGGGAGGGATCAGAATTATAAGAAAGATATAGAAGAAAGTTTCGTGATGGCCACAACATACTAGTAATTGTATGGAAATGATCGGAAATATTCATAGACTAATAATAAGAATAGACCGAGCTTTCCCAGATTTGCTGATGAAAAAATTGGTTCATGGATACATCATGTGACTGGTGGAAGGCTTGGCGAAAACTTGGGCAGCATGGTTGCTAGATGGCAACATTATCTATAGTTTGGCACTCGACATGTGTTTTAAGACGTAATGTGTTTTCATTATAAATTTTTTTCAGATGCAGAGATTGAACTGTTTTTCTTTTAGTTATGCATTACTTTGACATTAGTAATTAGTTTTTGATCACAGTTTTCAGTAACTTTTATTTCATTTGGAACTGCTACGTCAGCGTTGGCGTAAACGTAATGGCGTAAACGTTTTGCGTTAACGCAAAATTGTACTAATCGGTATCTTAAATTGAAATTGTATGTAAAAAATCTTAGCGTTTGCCGATTCTTTTTGGGCATTTGCATCCTTAATTACTTAGAGAGTTATTGAAATTGACTAAAGAAAATGCACAATACTATCTAAACGAAAAACTCACTATATTAACAAAATATTTACAACTTAGAATAACAAATTTACAAATCGGACTCCATAAAAGATCATCCTTCCGTGTTCCATCAATTCTATTTATTTTAATTTCTCGCCGGCTTGATCGTCTGCTACGATCAATGCCCGCTGTTGCTAGGATATCCACCAGTCACATGGTTTGGTTTATGAGCAGCAAAAGGGTTGCCATACCTCGGTCTATGTTGTTGTTGCATGCCCCCATGGTCAGCAGAGCTAGACCAGGTCCATGAGTTTGTTTACCCTCAAAAAATCCAGCACCGTCAGTGGGTCTCCCGTCAGATCCCTCCTGAAGAGCCCCAGGCACGACAGTATATGGTCAGGCGAGGCCTGCTCAACGGAACACTTGGAACAAGTCTGAAAGGTCTTCGACCCCTCCGAAAATTTTAAAGTTTTAAGATTTCCACTACGAAAACGAGGTCGTGAACATCTGTACCAATGGTGTTCTGGCTGGACAATTCAAGTGATATTATTATATTATCTATTCTTATTATTAGTCAATGGAAATATTATCTTAATGATTTAAAATTTTTAACTGTTGTCATCTTATGTTTGTGAACAAATAAAATACGTGTAGTTAATTCAAGCAAGGATTTTAAAATAACTTTCAATTTTCGCTCTTTGCTTTGCTTTTGCAATAATTCAGACATTGGGATGGTCGTCAAGTTTTTGCATGTGTAATTTTGTTTTTGTTTGGAATATTGCTTCCTCGTCAAGCATGGGGAGGGATCAGAAAAAAAGAAAAATATAGAAGAGAGTTTCGTGATGGCCACAACATACTAGTTTAGTTATGCTTGATTTAAATTTTAATAAAAGAGGTGAAAGTGTGGGGCTATATTGGACACTCGTCTTATTTATTTATTTTTTTTAGTTAAGAATATTTAAAGCATTCTTTTAGCAATAATGATGTACTTTTATTACTTAACTAGTGGTACCCGCACGGTTTTGCTCGTAGTTGAAAAATTAAAAGATCAGTCGATTCGTCTGTATATTTACAAATAATGGATGACGAATTTATCGCCAATTGGCTATGTTCTTTCGCTCTCCCATACGACGTCATGGTAATTTTGTAATTTACTCGCTTATCTTATGATAATTTTGCTCCAGAAAAATGTTCTTAAAAATTTAAATAAAAAAAGAACAAAATAGAATTCTTGAAAAATCGCATCGAGGTACACACCCCCCTGCTACAAACTAACTTTGTCCCAAATTTCATGAAAATCGGCCGAACGGTCTAGGCGATATGCGCGTCACAGAGATCCAGACATCCTACAGACATCCAGACAGAGACTTTCAGCTTTATTATTAGTAAAGATAATGTTCGAGATAAAATAACACAATAAGTTTTTTTCTTTTTTGTTTGTTTTGTTTTGTTGCAAAACTTTTGTATAAGGATTTAAAACGAAATTTTCGCAAAGGGGGTCCCACTTACCCCAACCAACCATAGTTTAATTTACTTAACAAAACTTTTTAGAATAAATCACACAGAAAGTAGAGCGACATTTTTTTTCAAACAAATGTATCCCAAAGCTGACTAATACAACAAGTATTAACGTTCGTTTGGATAAAGTTCGTTAGAAAAATGAAAGAACAAGAAACTTGACTGAACTTCAATTCAACTAAATCTAAATGCTTTGTAGAAGTCGGAAATATATTTCTTGGTACATGAGTATCATATTTTTATTGCAAAATTGAAGACTTCCACCAGTGCCAAGCGAATTTTCTTCAGATAACATAATAAAGCACTAATTGCAATTGTGATTGAGATTTCGAAAAGAAAAATTGTAATTAAAATCTCGAATTTTAATCAGTCCCAATCCAAATAAGTAGGAAAGTTAAAATCATTTAATGAATGTTCAACTGATGCAATAAATGAATTAATAAAATAAAATTAAGCAAAAGGGAAAATAAAACACGCTTTAAGTTCATAGAAGGAAAGCTATACATAAACGCCCCTTTATGCTTTTTATCGTCATAGGTTACTCTCTCAGTAAGAAAAACCGATTTACACTGTAAAAAGCGGTAGTAGTGCACAATAAAGAAGTGCATTATTCGATTCGGAATTAAAATGACTTAATAGACATCATGATTGCAGACATACCTAAATATATTTCATTACTTTAATGAGCTACTCAAATACAGAAAAAAAGTTAAACAGTCAGACTATATACAGATTTAAGGAGTAGAAGATACAGAAAAGTAAAAGGAGTTACGTCCTTAAATTTAAAGGATAGCATAACATAAACTGTTCTGTATGCGTTTTATCTTCATTGCACTGTTTTAATCAGGAGGTTTGATTTACATGTTAGAAGTTGTAATTAATAAGTAAGATTGTGTAGTAAAATTTAAAAAAAAAAACTCATTAGGACTAATATATCTGGATGACTTAAATTTTGAAAAACTGCTATCCTAATTAACAAAAAAAAATGCCTACATGATATTGCAAATAATTAGAGAGAAATAATGTAAAGGTTAGAAAACATGCATTAAAGATTTTAATGATTTTTTTCTTTTACATTTTGTAATCAAACAGTCGCATATACAGGGTAAGAAAGATATATTTTTACCGAAGCAAAGCATCTGAATATGTTCCGGAAAACGGTAGGAATCTTTATAGATTCTATTTTCCTATATGTTCTGTTATCAATGCACAAAAACATAATTTATTGGTATAAATGCCAATGTTGTTTATTTTAATTGATTTCCTATTTTTATAATTTATTCTAATACCCCAAACGCATGCTTCAGAAAAATTTCAAACCCCTTTTAAACATTTTGTTTCAGTAACGAATTGATATTTGTCTTTTGTTTATTTAATTTCACCCTTTAACTTTGTCAAAGTAATTGAGGTAGTATGCAACATGTCTTTAAAACACTTTTCAATAAAAACCTACCCATGATTTGAGCTTTGAAACTAATTGTAACCAAAATATTTAGAAGTCCAATGATATATGTTTATTTTCGTTGCCTGAATAGCTTATGCTATTGGGTGTCGATAAGTTATAAAATCTGTATCAAACGTATACTATAACAGTGAAAAGCTGCTAGAAATAAAATTAACATATGATGAAGCCTGCAATTTTTAAGAAGAAATCTGCATAAATCGGTCAAAATGAAACAATTAAAATAGTTTTTGATATTAAATTTTGATCGTGTAAAATTCGAAAAATGTTGGAAATATTCTTCCTGGTATAATAAGTGAAAAATACCAAAAAAAAAAAAAAAAAACTGAAATATAACTAGCAACAAACGATTGTGAAGTTTAAATACTCTGCAAGAAAATCATCATTATATATTATATCATTGGCCACTTATTGTCACAAAAGAAAGAGATTAGTATGAAAATTACTTTCCCATACTACATAGACCGTTTTATATAGACAGTATAGTCTCTGTCAAAATTCAAACAATTAGAACAATGAAAGAAAGTACAACGATATTAAATCGCCTAAATTTACCGAGAACTGCATACACTCTGTTTGAGGTTGTAAGGAACTTTTTTTTCAATGAAAAAGAGGTGCTTAAATCTTTTGAATTTAAAAGATGGTTCCTTGTAACTCTGAGACACATGTATGCAGTTATTGCAAAATTTGTGCCATTAAATGTAGTAATATTTTCTTTTACTTTTGTGCACAACGATATTTATTTATTTCTCACCTTGAATAATGTGTTTTTTTTAAATTATATTATGGAAATTAACCTCCATAATCTGAAAGTAACTTAATAAAATAAGATCCTAAAGTAACTTATACTATTTCTGTATCTTGAAATACTTAGTCAACAAAATATTAAAACTTAAGACACTTATAAGGGTACGAAAAAGACAGACATTCAAATAAAATGTATTAATAGTTTACTGAGAATGAAAATTAATCCTTTACTATAACACCTACATATACATATCAATATAACCACAAATTGACTTTAAAAACGTATCAATATGTATTCAAAAACTCAATTTTTATGCATCAAAAATATGCCAGAAAAACCGAAAATTGTGTAACACAAGCTGTACCTTAACTAAACTTTAACTCTAAAAATTTAATGACAACAGCACTGAAATACTTTTATAATACAGCTATTAGTCACTTCCATTTCGCTATCAAAGCAGAACATATTGAATAGCTTTAGTTATTTGCTTTAAAATAACATGAATGCGTAAAATTTTAGAGAGCTGCATGCATTTCCCTTTTAATAACTCAGACTCCAATTACCGTTTTCTGTTCCAGTAAAATGTTTTGAACGTGTAACGGAATGCTCATTTTCACGTAATATTTTTACTTGAAAAATGATGCCCTTCAAGAGTTGTACACCTGTTTACTGTAGTTGGTTCATGTTTTTCATTTTGATTGCACTTAAACTGGTTTTATTTTGTAAATATCACTAAAATTTATTCCATGCAGTTATTTTCCACATCTTTTTATGTGAAGAAAGATATGTATAAATAAATACATTTGGTGATAAATACGATGTTAGGGCGATTCTGAAATAGTGTATCAATTTTTTTCTCGTAATGAAGTTTTGAATCTTATTCTTTTTAAATATTCTCTCTACCGCAACAAAACATTAAAATAATGAAAATATAATAATAAATTTACTTTGCATTAGAGAACCGTCATAAGACTTCCTTAAAGAGATGGAGAAATTTTAAAGGATTCTTACTATTCTAAGCAAGGTTTAATTTAATTCGGTTTTAGAGATCATGTGATATCGCTTTCAGCTCAAACAACATTTTCGCGCAGACGATAATTATCAGATATTTAATTCTCAACAGTTGGGATTTAAAAAGTGTTTACCTTTAAGAAGAGCTTAGCCCTTTCACATTGCTACAAATTTCAAATTTAGTCTTTTTTAATTTTTACTTTTATTTTATTTATTTATTTATTTATTTATTTGTTTTTGAATATAATTTTAAACTTTGCTTATTTCTTATTTTATCAGAGTTTATTAATTGTTTAAGTTACCCATTGTTCAAAACCATAACAATAAAACTAATCAGCGTTATTTAAAAAAACATATTTACTTTGATGAAAAAATAATTTAGTTGAAAAAAATATAACTACATTACTAAAATAAATACTCATTTTTTCCCTGTATACAGTGGCTCCCAAAAGTGTTCGTACACTTTGAAATTTTTTAGTAAAGTAAAATCAAAATAACGCGAAACTGAATTCGAATATGAAGTTCAATATTTCGTCATATCATTCCTATGTCATTCTAAGTACAACCCTGTAGTTTTTTCAAAATATTGACGGATCTTCTTTTTGAAATTTATCAAAAAAATGAAGAGACAAAGAAATAATACGCCACAAAAGTCATCGTACACTCAAATATTTTCGAATAAATTCATAATTAAAATTATCATACGGCGTTTTTTTTTTATTATTTTTGCATTGTGTTGACCCTTAAAGGTCATTTGACTTTGATTTTTTGTTTATTTATTCCTTAATATTGTGCTTATTACTTTAAAATGGCTGGTGTTCGTAAAAAACCACAAACACCATTCGAAAGTTGAATTTTTTCCTCACAGTAGCGGTAAATTGTTTTGAAATGTCTTTAAACTAGACAATTCATTCCATTCTATGGTAAAGTGCTTGATAAAATGCTTTAAAGAAAAGAATCGGACCGAAAACAAGGTAAGAAAAGGTCAACCAGCAAAGTTGACAAAGCGTGGTCGGAGATTTACAGTTAAAAAATTTATGAAAAATACACATTTGAGTGCTGTAAAAGTTTCTGCAGAGTTGAATGAAAATTTTTACATTTAATTTTCACCTAAAATTCTTCGCCAAGTTCTCTGATTAGTTGGATTACATGGGACCTCTTCTCGCAGAAATTTTCTTGGCCGTGCGAAAAGCAGAAAGCTTAAGCTTTTCGTTGCAAAATCAATGATAAAAGCGCACAAAACGTTTTGGAATTACGTCTTACTTACAGATAAAAATAAATTCAGCATTTTTGTTTAAATTGTTGTATAATTGTAAATAGAAGAAAAAAATTAGGAACTGAACCTTAAGAACTTAGTTGGACCAGCTAATCAGGACGGTGAAGGCGTTCTTGTGTGAGGGTGCATATCAGCATCAGGATTTTGTTGTTTGGAAATTTTAGATGAAATAATGAATCATGCTGTTCGTTTAAATATTGTAAAGTCCAATTTTAAACTCTTAGACAAAAATTTGGTTATCGGAAACAACTTTGTTTTTCATCAACATAACGATAAGAATCACAAGGTTTTCAACATTTAAGTCTAGTGCCTCAAAAATTGTCCTAAAATTTATAAAGTACCCTTTCAATCTCCAGATTTGAACTTAATGTAACATATTCAGAGATATATGGAGGCTAGATTACGAAAATACGGCATTGAAACGAAAATAGAGCTAGAAACAAAAAGACTGTCGAAGTGTGGTTGAACACTTGCTCAGAAATCAAGCAAAAAGAAAAAGAAAAAAGAATAAAATCTATTCCCAGACGTTTAAAAGGTATTGTTGATACCGTATGATATTCTTCTAAATAATAACTTAATAAAAAGTTAGATGATTCAATAATATATAGGCATTTTTTAAAGTGTACGAAGACTTTTGTGAGATAAACTTTCTGGCACTTTTTGGTTTTTGATTTTTAAAAAATTAAGTTTTAATATTTTTAAAATAAATTTCATATAGTTTTGTTGAAAATCGATCATAGATCTTATAATTAAATACCTGCTCCGAAATATTATTTCTAACCAATGGATAAGGTCATATTTCATTGAACGTCGTAGGTGTACGAACACTTTTGGGAGCCACTGTATGTAAGAATACCATTTTTGATAAACGCTTTTTTTTTGTATAAATTTTAGCTCATGAGCATGTTTTTGCTTTAAAGTTTTTCTGCTATACTTGCTGCAATTAATTACATTTTTGTGTTTAATAATTCCCTTTACTCGAACCTGTCGGTGCGAATCCTTGCTCGGATAATCTCTCTCTGTATAGTATTTACCGTCACACGCTACTTTCGTAATCAGAAAGCCAGTTTTACAGTGTGATAAAATGTATAAGATGCGAAAATATGAGATAGTCTTGTGAAATTTGTCTGAAATAGGTAGAACTAAAGGGCCTAGATAACTTCAATTTTAAAGCTACCGTTTTTTTAAATACAAAAAAAAAAAAAAAAAAATACCGATAAAACTTTGTAAATAATTTGTAACAGATGAATGAAAAGTGAACGTTGCATTGAAGGATTTGGACGACTTATAACTTAATTCCGTTTTTTTTAAATTTTTTTTTAAAGATAATATCTGCTTTATATAAATTTGACTGATTCCAAGATATAATCTATTTTGATTTATGAACATTGGGGGAGGGTGAGCCAACGCGGGTAGGTTTTCGAAGAACGCTCGAAAATTGTAGTTTTTGGATCTTTATCGCAACAATTTCGGTTTTATTTCCTAGCAGGGTTCTTGAATTTCAAAGTAAAAAGTGATTTCTGTATTGTTTCAAACCCAATAATTATTTATCATCAAACTTTACAAACATCTGACAAACCCGCTTTGCCCTACCAGGGAGCCCAAAGCGGGTAAGTTTAACTAATTGTTATTTGGTACATTTGCCAATCAAATATGAAGTTATAATTGATTAAAACAATAGATTTGCTACCTAGGATAGTTTCACTGATTCAATTTAAACTCATCACATTTGTTTATAAAACATAAAGAAATAACTGATTAAATCAATAGATTAATTAATTGCCATGCTTAAAAATAACTTTTTAAAATTAACTTATCGTACTGAAATAGAAAATCAATGTCAGCACACGAGTCAAGAAATTTTAAATAAATATATGATTAAATCCTATACCCGCTTTCCCCAAAGGCACGTTTTTTATTTCAATAATTATGGTCTTTAATTTTAAAAAGAAACAAACTGAATGACTATCGTAGTTTGTAGGTGAATGATGTCAGAATAACGTAATATTATTGACAATCAAAAAAATAAGCTCGTCTTCAACTAATCAGAAGTTACAAAACTTCATTTTCTTTTAGAAATATAGCTCTTTTTTTAATTTTAAGCCTGGTTGCGCCTTGCCGCTTCACTGGTGCTTCGCTGGGACTTATTAAAAGTCGCGGTTGTTCACGTAAACGCGACACACGTATGCATCGCCGCTTACACACCAATGGGGGGGAGGCAAACGAAGGTATACCCACTTTGAGCCACCCTCCTCTACGTATGAAACAAAATCTAACCCGAAAAGCATGAAATGCAGAAGAACTTAGATAGGAAACGCTTTCCATTGAGAGTTTGGCTAATGTAATTCAATATTATTCATTCGTAAGAGTGATGCTTTTAATTATCAATTTTAAAAAATGTTGTGATTACATTTATGTTAATGTTTATTTGTATGTGTGTGAGCGCGCTTCATTAAAACTTGTCTCGTAACAAAAATACCTACTTATTTTTAATTTCAATTTTTTACTCTATACTACTTGACTATTGTACGCCCCTCGGAAATAAACTTATTTTCATAATTTCTTTTAGGAAAAAATCTTTAAGAAATCAACTTTAACGAGACACAAATATCCACAATTAGTTGAATTTTGTACCAGTTTTGAGTTTGACTTTTTAAATCAATTATATATTCTGTGAAACACATGAACTATTATGGTATTAAAACACCATAAGCTCCTCTAAATTTAACACTAATTCTGATGTTCCAATAAAATATAAACTATCACAAGCTAACATGAATGCTGTAACATTATTAAGGGCTTCTTATAACGATTATTTGAACAAAAAAGTGTGTGCCTTACTTGATGGAAAACATTTGAACAAAATTCAAAAATAGTCTACTAAACAATGCTTGAATTCAGCTCTTAATATTTATACTTTAAAATCGTATTTGAATTTTACGATGTTGTGCTATTTGCACCATTGAGGCAAAGCACACTTGTTAGTAATTTCTAGCTAGGTATAGGTTTTTCTCAAGTTCTTCGTTCAAAGTTCAAGCAATTGAAATAAAGAAAAATAAGATATGCAAAAATAATTATAGCTTTATATGTTGCTAAGCTACAGAAATATAAAGTGAACATGCAATAATTGCAAATCTACATTGCAAAGGTTTCTGAAGATTAGTTAAATAGCGAATGCTAAGGAAGTATTATCTTCATATGTGTTTTAGCACACAGAATCGTGATGAATTAATTAAAAAAAAACCTAAGAGAAAAATTAATACCCCTCTAAGAATATCGTTACATTCACAACAATACACTGAACTTTTGAGGGGTAAAACAATTAGCAACAGTAATGATAATGTATTAGCGATACATAGAGAAGAGATAGTGTATTTGGAAAAAAATATATTATTGAAAAATCCTTTTAATAATATAAACAGTCTTTGTCGTTCCGAGAAAGAACTGTAGAACTTATTTTGTAAGAAAAATATATTTCAGAAGCATGTATCACGGAGTTAATTGTAATCGATGATTTTTTCGCAAATATAAATGGCAAAAAAAAAGAAAAAAAAACTATATCAAACTCGTTTTACATTTAAGCTAAAATAATACAGTTTCACGAATTTCTAAAGCTCGTGGTCTATTTATGTAGTAAAAGTGAGAAATGACTTGATGAATTCGCGAAAGTATTATTTGTATTGATTTTTTTATTTGTAAGATGAAAAGTTTTCCAATTTCAAAAGGATCAGATAAATGTAATTGGAAATATTCCGCATATTTGTAAAGCTATTAAGAACTACCCACTCTTTATTTGATATATAAGTGAATAGCACAACTTCAAATAATAACAAGCATTGTCCCTGAAAAAATAATTTCTAAACTTCAGTTTACTAAGTACAAAGATTAAAATATACAGCATTTAGAGAGTAATTGTTTAAAATAAGAAGGGCATTTAATGGAAAAAAGCTTATAAAAATTGAAAAGTACTATGCGTTTAATGAAGTATTTTGAATAAAAAAAGTTTTAATATAGTTTAACAACAGACACATAAAAAGAAGGAAAAAATGTCTCGATGAAAAGTTACGTCAGTCGAAAAAACAAAAAGTATCTCAAAAAGTTTTCGCGAAATGTAAAAAAATCGGAATATTTGATAGTTTATGAAAATGATGTGATCAAAAATATTCTACATAGTTATAGATATAATATAGTTAAGATAGTGGATGCAGTGTTTGGCTCAAAACTGTAACACTAATTTCGAAAATGCTTCATGAAAAAAATCATGCAAAATTTATTTGTTTCGGATAGCTAGATGCTTGCAGTACGATTTCCCACCATAAGTTTGACTGGTACTGTCAAAAGTTTAACTTCCAGGCAATTAAGAACTATTAAGCTACATTGTATCAAGACCGTCCGATGAAACTTGGTTGACAATCTATAAACACGCCGCTAGAAGTCGTTTTGAACACAGCTGAGCTCTCACATCCCAGCATGCATTGCCGTGCGTACTCTTACACCCCCGTGACACACGGGAGACACGATATCAAAACCGCAACCGGCTCTTTTGGCATTTAGTCTTATACGATCCCGAACAAAAGCATAAGGACTAGGACACACCCCCAATACATGCGGGCGCATGGCAACTTGATTTATGAATATAACAACATTCTCTTACCTTTTGCAGGCGATATTCAATGTGTGGACGGTCCTCTTGTAATCGCAACGATGTCCGCTTTGTGTAACTGCTTTTGCAAAGCAGGCGCGCAAATACAAAAACAAGTGTTTAAATTTTTTTTCTTGATTTTTTTTAAAACAAACTTGCTCACTTTTGTATGGCAGTGGGGGAGGGGCCGCAGTGTATTTAAACGTTAAGAGATCGTCGCCCTACCAGTACATTGAGCTTCCTTTTGCTTGAGTCAGAATTTCGCGCATCGATTTTTGCCGACATCTACGGACTTACGTACAGAACTGCGCCATCTGTTGACGAGAGCAGCAGTTGTAAAGTTCGATTGGAAAAGGGAGCAACTACTCAGGGAAGAAATTTTGTTAAGAATGTTCAGATTTAATGCTTCTACAAAAAAAAAATATATTTTTTCTCTGTTCATAATTATTCCAATAGTGAAGAAAAAGTATTGAATTGATATTTTTTTTCTTTCACGTTGAACTGTTTCAAATCGTATGTCTCGCGATACGTAGTAACTTTAACTATGCAATTTCGTAGATTTCGATATATTTTAATAGTTTGAGTCTCAATTATTTACGAGACTTTCAGTCAATCTGAATTTCCGTATTAATTTTTGATGATGAAAAAATACATGGAGATGTTTACGAACTATTATTAAAATGTAGACGTTCACTTTCTTTTTCTTTTTTCATGTTTGGTAAATAGAAGAAAAATATAAACATATTATTCGCTTTTTTTTTCTTTTTTGAGAAAAACTACAAATGAATGCTATCTTTTTTCATTTTTGATTGAAAATATCAACTAAAATGAGTTAAAATGGTTATAACAACGTTCTATATCAGAGTTTCCCAAACTGTAGTCGGCGAACCCCGGTAATCCTTGAGTCCATGCCAAGGGGTCCGCGGTGCTACCCAACTGAAACGTTAAATATAATTTAGATTAAGGACAAGTAATAATATTTTAATTGAAAAAGAAAGTACATTTATGAGGAATAAAAATGATTTTGCTGAAGTACATGTAAGACGCGGCGGCACCCCCACCAAAATTTTTAAGACTCATCCATTTACATCTATAATTAATGACTAAAATCCTAATAGGCAATAAATACAACTCATCAAAAATTAACACAGCAGTTTGTGCTTTTTGACCTTCTTATTTCTTACTTTAGGTTACTAGTGTTTTCTTCACTAACTTTAAAAGTTCATTTTTATTAGTAAACTTGCTGTAGAAATTTTGTGATAACATTTTTATTCCTAATTGAATTCGAAATATGTATAATTTCATTTCCATAACTCAAAATAATAATGTAAGAAATGAAAACCAGACTAGAGCTATGAAAAATATACAGAACAATGAATAAATAAATTTAAACGAAAAAACGCTTAAAAATATACTAGAAAAAAAATTCTGTCAAATATATATATATATATATATATATATATATATATATATATATATATATATATATATATATATATATATATATATATATATATATATATATATATATATATATATATATATATATATATATATATATATATATATATATATATATATATATATATATATATATATATATATATATATATATATATATATATATATATATATTAGCGCACGCGCCGAAGGGGGAGGGGGTCCGAGAAGTTTATAACTTTTGCGGAGGGAGTCCGTGGAGGTCTGAAGTTTGGGAACAACTGGTCTATATCTGTATTAACTATACGTTTAAAGAATAGCCCGCTTAATATAATAAATTTTCAATGCACTAAACCGTTGTATTTTTCCATTTTACAAACAGAAAATGGAATATCCCGCTTATTGTAATAATGTTTCGTAAAAAATTGGCTACTCCTTTAAGCAGTGGGTCACCTTTTTTAATTATTCACAGATCATTTAAATTTAAGCGGAAATTACTATGTAAACTATTTTAATTAGAGCCCCGTCCAGAAGGGGAACGAGGGCTGCTAGAGCTTCGAACATTCACCGAAATTTAACTTGAAATTTTGATTAGTTTTGAAGTAGGTTTAAAAAATGTAGCGATGCGATGGCAATTACTATTCTTTAAACACATGTATGCAATGGTAAACGATGTTTTGAAATCAATACCTTTTTAATGTCGATCATTTTTGCTGAATAACTTTTACGCTGTTGATGTTTTTCATTTTTAATAAAAAGAGTAAAATCTAAAAAAATACAAAAAAAAGTGATAATTATAGAAGATCAGTTGGAAAAAAAGTTGTGCCAAACTAAAGCATTTAGCAATTCTTATGATCTCCACTGAATTTGAAAGAATATTTTACAGTAGTTTTTTTTTTTTTTTAGTTATTTAGACATTAAAAAAAACCTTCATGCGAAAAAATAAAAAAATAAAATAAAAGTTTTTTTATTCAGACTCTGAATCGAATTTATATAGACTTACAAATGTATTTCTATTTGTAACTAATACGAAGCGGAATTAAATAACTCAAGATACTATTAAGTTTAATGTAATGAGTTATATTTGAATTATTTAATTATTTGCATTATTTTGTTTTTCAATGCATGTATATGTTAGATACTAATTTACTTTATTTACTTTAACTTCAACAGATTATTCAATGCGATATAAATTGCATAACTCTTTTAAACAAAATTTTTTTGTTATTTACATAAAACCTTTTTGACTATGTTTTGAAGAATCTTACTTTAATTTATTAACATGAACGCTGTCAAATGAATTCAATCACCAAGAAATTATTTAAGTTACCTAATTGCTTCAAACTATCCATGTATATCGGTTGCAATATTGTAATTCACGGGTTTTATTCGAACATTAGGCAATCCATTTTGGGGGGGGGGGAATTGTTGCAAAAAATGTCCATTTAATATCACCTGAAATTTTTCGTTTGTATTGTTTTATTACTAAGAAGGAATTAATTATATTTTGGAAAGTCATAACGTAAAATAACTTGCAGATTTTTTGTGAAAAAAGGAAGTGAAATAACCCCTTTGCCGGGAACTAAATCCGACTATGACCTTGATATAAACACAATTTAATGGATACTTTGTGGAAAAAACGGATCCAGTTTCTGCTTTAAGTGACGGTTGTAGCTATAAAAACGTAAAATGCCCTATATTTCAAAGGTTTTTGATCTATTCACCGTCATGGGCTTGTAAACAACACTTAAACATATTTAAAATTCCACTAACATTCGCTCGCAAATTTGGTGGGCAGGATATACTCACATAGCTGAAATTCTGATACCAATCGAAACAACAGATTTGTCTGTATAAAGTTGCATTTGTTCTTCGGAGTTTTTAAGTTAGTTAGAACTGGAGTTAAAAGTATTTAGACTCAAACTCAAAATTCTTTTCTCAATTCTGCTCCTCAAAGCCAGATTTAGTCCAAAATTGCGATTTTCCGTTTATTAGTGCATTGTATATAGAATGCTATTCCGCATCGAGCCCTGTGAACGTATTTCTGAAAAAAAAAATCACTTGTAATTATTTACCAGTGTTAAAAGGTCGCACGTCCCATCATTTTTATGCGCTGGATAAACGTTCTGCCTCTCTCCTTAAAGGAGAGATTATGTGACTTACGTTAGTATAGCTCTGAGGTACAGAATTCACATCATTTAGCAGCTGTTTTTGAGCTATCACAATTGCTTGTTGTTTTCACTTGACTATTTTGAATTCTTATCATTTTATTTTCCCCACCGTCACCCTCCGCACCATCACCGTCGACCGGCTCCTCACGATGCTGCTCCTATAGCGAAAGCCGTCTCCAGGTTACATCCATGTCCTACACACACGCGCATTCATACACAACTGCACACGCACACATACACACACACAAAACACATACACACACGCATACATACAGACACCTACACATACACACACACAAAAACATACACACATACATACACACAACTAGCCACACACTCATGCCTGCACACAGACACAAACACATATGCCTACACACAGATACGCATAAGCCCCCCCCCACACACACACATTCATACACACAACTACCCACACACTTATGCCAGCACACAGACACAAACACACATGCCTACTTACACACATTCGTGATTGCGAAAAGCATAATTTGAATTCAAGATGTCAAAATTCAAATTAATTTTCTTTTTTTTTTCTTTTCTTTTCTTTTTTTCTTTTTTGCAAGCGTCATAACGATCTTTCTCTTTTTGTTTGCCTGCTACCTCTTTCTTTTTCTTTCTTTCTTTACTCTTACTTGACAATTAATCGTTTCACTTCTTATTAATCCTTTTTTTTTTCCTCTCAAACCGTTATATACAGGAGTTGTGTTTGATATCTTGCAGAGGTTTAAAAAAAAAATTAAAGTGTTAATTTGGATTACCGTTTATTTCGTACCATATTTTAAAGGAAAAAACGAATTGAAAGTAGTGTGAATAAAAATCTGAAAAGATTATTTGAAATTTTAAAAAGCAATAGTTTTTAAAAACATGGATAATCCACATTTACGAAATAAAAATGCGAAAAACGAAAACGAATGTTTAAAAAAAACTTCAAAATTGTAACTTTTTAATGCAAAATGTTATATTTATCAGAAACAAACTTTTTTTTTCATTATTTGATTTTTGAAGGTTTCTGTTAACGTGTATTAGCATTTGGGTTGATTTTGTTTCAAATATTTCGTCATTTCTACAGTCTGTTTAAAAGTTTCATTGATTTTCATTTTTGCAAAGCATTAAAAAAAAAAAAGAAATTCGTTAGTTAATTTATAGAACACATTTCTATTAAGTTGTTTGCTTAGTTATTAGAAAACAACTCTTGTGAGTATTTGAGCTAAAATGCTTCTTTTGAAAAACAAAATTGTGACTTTGAACCATTTTAAATATTGCTAGCATCATCACACAGCAAAAAAATTCCCGCCGTTCTTTTCTGTTAACTAAAGCACTTAGCTCTAACATTTTAATAATTTTTCACACACGTTAAGCTATAACAAACTAAGAGAATATCATTGTATATTTTATTTATTTTTTTAACTCTTCTTTAGTGGATATATTTTAATGGTTTCTTTTGTAAATATTTCTTCCGTAAAATATTTCAAACTTTATTTCAACATTACTTGTTCATCCAAGAAACGCGAAATGTGTATATAAATAATTTAAATCAGGTTTGAGAGAAATGCCTTTCATTTATTTAAATACATATTACAAATTAAATCCATTTCACCTCTCTGCACAATGATAAAATTAAATCCCAAGTAGTTAAAAAACTCAAGAAAATGTAATATTATAAATTCCAGTTGACTAATATTAAAGCATGTCTGAATACGTCTCAAACTTAATTAAAATTCTTAGATTTTGAAATTCTTAATTAAGAAGTTTCTATGAAACTTCAACTACTTCAAACAGCATAAAGATTAAATAATATGTTTTCTTTAGGAAAGTTTCTGAGCGTGGAATATTAATTGTTATGAGCTAAAAATACCATTTGTTTACACTCTGGAAATGAATTTTAAAACCATTCAATAATCAAAATTGCTTAGCAAAAAATACTTACTTTAAAATGAAATTTCCTATTTTTAGGTGTTTCACTTTTTTTCCCTAAGATTACTATAGTTATGCTTCTATATCCATGAGAATACAGATTTACTTTTCTACTTGTACGGGAGATATGAGCAACTGGTGTTGTCCTGTGCCTTAACCGCCCCACTTCATTTTGCAATACATTTATAAGTTACAAGTTCATTATTCAGTTAGATGACTTAGCATAACAATTTCTGATATTTTCGTTTAATGGCTTTATGTACTTAGATTTCTTATAATGTACTTTATGTACTTATGTTTCTTTATGTACTTAGATAAGGGCAGTTTATTTTAATGAAACTTTCCGTTTGACACAGTTTAATGTTTCTAGTATGGATGCCATACTTCATGGATTGATGATTAGTATAACAACAAGTGCATACCAGTTTTATACTTTTAAATAAGGGGTTGTCCACAAATAATAATATAGTGAAATGGGGTTGTTTCCTTAAATCAAAAGTTTTACTTTTAGTCACTAAAGTTGATAGAATGACAAAAAAATAAAAAATAACGTGGTGCGAGGAAAAAAAACTTTTATTTTCCCAACACTGAGTTTTTGATTAATTTTTTAAACCGTCTGATTTTGAAAATATGACATGGTCTTTGTGACGTCACAAATGATGTACTTTGGCGCATTTCCAATGACGCGCTGAATGCTTACGCTTGCTGTCTACCGGGTTTCCAGCTTATGATAATTCAGTAGCGAGTTAAATATTGCGCACTACGCTTACTATCAACCATATCGTTTCCATTACACGTAGGTAAAAAAGCTAATTAAATATTTTGCTCTGTAAATGGCAGCACTGAATGGCATTTCATCACTTGTGATGTCATGTGCAGAAGCGTAAACAATGAAATTGCACGGTTTAAAATAATTGTTAAAAAATACTAAAATTTCTCAAAATATTTAAAAAATGGTTAAATCATATGTTTTCTAATAAGGTCCTTGATTAAAAAATACTTTTAAAATTTTGGAAACAACCCCATCGTGAAATATTCATGAGGTGGAGAGTGATGAAATTTAAAGTGTGACATCACACATTTTTTATCAGAACATGTTTATGAAAAACAGAGTGTCGTATGATAAGTGGGGGACGTGTGATACTTTATGAAAAAGGGGAGATGGGGTCAATGTAGTAAAAAGTGTGCATACTACAGGGTGACAAGATATAACTTGGACACATATAACACATCATAATTTTAATGCTAATGCAACTATTACGACCACACTTCAAAAATAAGTATAAATACATTATTTCGTCTTATATGTTCACAAGTTTTCTAAATGGCTACCTTTGGCCTTAATACCGAGCTTTAAACGTGCCACAAAATTTTCAGCTCTAAGCCGCAACTCACTTACTGACATTTTATCCCATGCTTTGTTTAAGGATTTCTTTAGAGATGCCGAAGTTTTATGATGTTTAGCACACACCCTTGTTTCCACGATGGACCAAACAGAATTAATGGAGGGTGGCCCAAAGCGGGTAGGTTTTCGAAGAACAATCGAAAATTGTAGATTTTAGCTTTTTATCGAAACAATTTTGGTTTTATTTCATAGCAGGGTTATCGAACTTCAAAATAAAAAGTGATTCGAGCTTTATTTCAAACCCAATATTTATTTATTATCAAATATTACAGACACTTGAAAAACCCGCTTAACCCTACCAGTGGGCCCAAAGAGGGTAAGCTTAACTAATTGTGATTTGATACATTTTCCAATCAAATATGAATTTATTAATGATTAAAATAGTTGACTAGCTACCTGCCATTGTATAAAAACATATAAAACAGTTGTACTTTTCCAATTTAAAGTCAGTACATTTGTTTATAAAACATAAAGAAACAGCTGAGATAATTAATAGACTAATTAATTGACATTTTAAAAAATAACATTTTAAATTTATACTTATCCTATTGAAAGAGAAAATCTGAATCAGCACACGAGTCAAGAAATTTTAAATAAATATATGATTGAATCCTATACCCGCTTTGCCCAAAGGTACGATTTTTATTTCAATAATTATAACCTTAAAATAATACTTTTAAAAAAAAATGGAATGACCGTCGTAGTTTATAGTGGATAGTGTCAGAATAAGTTAATATTGTTGACAATAAAAAAATAAGCTGGTCTTCGACTAATCACAAGTTACAAATCTCCTTTTTTTTAATGTATCGTACTTTTTTTTTTTAAAGCCTGGTTGCGCCATGTCGCTTCACTGCTGCTTTGCTGGGACTGATAATAACTTGGAGGTGCTTGGGTGAACACGACATACGTATTCATCGCCGCTAACACACCATATGGGTGGCATACGAAGGCCTACCCGCTTTGGGCGACCTACCCGCTTTGAGTCACCCTGCCCTATATATAGTCCTGGACCCACAATGTAGTCTCGTAAAAATTTTAGTTCCAGAGATTTTCTCTTTGGAATATTGATCTGTAGGTGTTCTAATGTGAAAATATCTTGGGTAGACATGTTGAATCCTGCGCGAAACAATTTTACATGCCATCAAAGAAAGCGGCCTTTTGGTTCACTTGCTCATTGCGATTTTCGCAACGGGTGCACCTGCAAATTTACTTTCAGTTTTGAACTGCGGGTTTTGGAGTTTAGGAAGTCAACTAATGTATTAATTATGTCATAAAAGCCGCTCTGGCTATTTGCACAATTTTTATGGGGAGATATCTCTGGCGTTTGTTGTTTATATTCTAGTTACTAAAAAGTGTACAAAAATTAATAAATCTTCTATAATACTCAGTTTGAGCTCGTGTTTATCACTTACATGTTTCTTTAATAACACATTAAACGAAAAATACAAAATTAATTACTTTAAAAAAAAGTTTACTATCTGTTTTTTGCATTGCATGTTGTAGCATTGCAACAAATGTACCATTTGAAGCCACAACCACTCAATTTGAACCATTTTGAACAGCCCAATGTATGTGAAATAATTTGTTCGTCCACTTCTTCGAATAAGTGTTTAAGTTCTTCAATGATCTGTCTCAAATCTTCTAGGAAAAGTATTGCAGATTGCAACTCTTAATTAACTATTAAACCGCTAGTAATCGCTTTATGTATTTCTTCCATTTCCTTGAGTACAAGTAACTGTAAATTTTACTTATTTGATGCTGATGACCTGAATATTTCTCTTTACAAAATATCGCTTCTAAGCTATTAAGAAAGAATCAACACTAGAGTACAGAGACATGAAAATAGCGGAAGAAAGGGGAGGATGCATTGAAAATATTGTAGCTCATGACTTGTTTCCAACGAACACATTATGTTACGGTGATTTACCTACCAAGCTAGTGAAGTATATTATCCTTGCACAATAAGAGAATATCTTTTGCCAAAAAATTTTCTATTTAGCAAAGTATAGTCGATGAAACTGCCCTCGTTATCTATTTCATATCACAAGTCGTCTAAATAAAATAAAAACTTTCGAAGTAACTAATTTTGTATTTTTCGTTTAATGTGTTGTTACAGAAACATGTATGTGATAAACACGAGTTTCAAATGAGCATTCTGGATTATTTATTAATTTTTGTACACGTTTTAGTAACCAGAATATTCAACGATAAATGTCAGAGACATATCTCCACGTAAAATTGTGGAAATAGCTAGAGCGGCTTTTATGACATAATTATTAAATTAATTGATTTCATAGACCCCAAAAATCGCAGTTCAAAACTAAAAGTATAACTTGTAGGTGCTCCCGTTTCGAAAAACGCAATGAGCAAGTGGACCAAAATGACCGCTACTTTGATGGCCTGTAAAATTATTTCGCGCAGGATTCAGGTGTGCAAGATATTGTCACATTAAAACACCTACAAATCAATATTGCAAAGTGAAAATCTCTGGACCTAAAAATTTTTACGGGACTACATTGTGGGGCCTGGAATAATATTGGGTTCAAAGCTGGGAAATACGGTGGCTATTCTTGAGCTCGAATGAAGTCTGGAAAATGTATCGTGCCCCAATCTTGAGTGCCTTTAGCTCTGTGTGCAGGTTCGTAGTCCTATTGGAAGGTCCACTTTTTGTATACAAAGAACCTTAGTGACCAAGGTAAGAAAACATCTTCCAAATAACTTTCCCTATGTTTCTTGATTAATCTTTATCCCTTGATTATAAAAAACAAGTGATATTTTTCCACTTGCTCATATACCAAACCAAACCAATAGATTTGGGTCGTTGACGCCACTAAACAATGCAAGAATTAAGACAAGGGTGAGTGCTAAACCTCATAAAACTTCGACATCTCTAAAGAAATCCTTATGCAAGGGATGGAAGGAAATATCATTAAGTGAGTTTGCGGCTCAGAGCCAATAATTTTGTGATACCTTTAAAGTTCTGTATTAAAGTTAAAGGTAGCCTTTTTGAAAATTTGTAAAGATATTAGACGAAATAATGTATTGATATAAGTTTTAAAGTTTGGTCTTAATATTTTCATTAGAATTATAGTTACAGGGTGTCCTGAAAAAGACTGACTCTTTTCAAAAATTGATAACAGGAGAACGGTTAATGATAAAAAAAGAAATTCTTCCAGAAAATTCATGTGGTGGGCGGTAAATTTTTTCCCTCGGAGTTCCAAATTTTAGTTCAAAAATGTTTCAATAGATGGCGCTGCACATAGCAAGCCAGTAAGTCAAAAAAGATGAATTGAAATTCACCGATTTCACCCCCGATTGCGACATGAGAACACACCCGACGATTGTTTGAAAACATTGTTTTGTTCATTTGTTAATTTTTTTTCAAAAAATTATGGTGTAATTTTCCATCTTATTTTTGATTTACGGGCTTACTATCTGCAGCGCCATCTATTCCAAAAATTTTCAACTAATTTTTGAAACTCGGGGGGAAAACATTTACGGCCCACCACATGAATTTTCTGCAACATTTTTTTTTTTATCATTTAGCGTTTCCCTGCTATAAAATTTTAAAAACAGTCAGACTTTTTCAAGATACCCTGTCTAATACGTTATGCGTGTTCAAGTTATTTTTTGTCTCCCTGTGCAATAAGCACAAAACATTTCCGATGATACAAGAGGTAAACACAGCGTCAATAAAGCACAAATCAGTAACTAAATTGAAAATTAATTGTTGATTTGGGATGCATCAACTTTGTGATTTCCTCTTGTTACTTTTCCCCACAAATGTGCTTATTTATTTCGCATTTGTAATAGTATTTTATTGGTCGGCTTTTGTAATGTATACTTCAAATTTTTAAACTTTTCTTCTAAATAATGAAAATATATTGATTAAATCATTTATAATACACCAAGCACTAGTTATGAAAAATAACTTTGTGCAAGTACAAGAAAGAGCCTTAAATCTAGAATTAAAATCAATAACCTTCTTTCAATTTTTACTTTCCTCTATATCCAATATATAAAAAAAAGTATTGGATTCGTGCAAATTTTCGAATTTCGAATTTTGACGAATTCGAATGTTTTGAGATGTACTGAATCCATTTCGATCATTTTTGGAAAATGTCTGTCTGTGTGTGTGTGTGTCACACCAGTTTTTTGTGGCCGCTCTACAGCAAAAACTACCGCATGAAATCGAACAAAATTTGGTACACATATGTGCCCCTATGTGAACTTGCGCCCATTGTTTTTTGGCGCGAATTCCTAAAAGGGGGTGGAGCAATGGGAAGCTTTTTGAGTTATACGTGCCTGCTATTCCAAAGGAAGTAACTGGAGGAATCAAACAAAATTTGGTCCATACGTTACCCCTAACAGGTACAGGTGCTGATTCAATTTTGGTGTCAATAGCTCAAACGGGGATTGAGCTATAGAACGTTTTACTGTCGTCAATTGTGATCGCTGTTTCTCAAGAAGTAATGAACGGAATCAAGCAAAAATTTATCGACAAGTAGCCCTTAGAGGGTATAACAGCTTATTCTATTTAGTGTCAACAGCTGAAAAGGGGGTGGCGCGATCGAACGTTCTTTTTTCCATTGTGAGTGCCATATCTCAAGAAGTAACCCTACGTTCTGGTTTGAAATGTCACTTCTCGCTGGCTAGCGATGTTTTCTTCAGAAGAGACCTTTTGTTCATCATGTGTAACACGGTGGCCACCGCTTATATGAATTACGTTTGTTTTAAACAGTCTTGCTTCTATAAAGCGGCTGATTCAATAAAACGGCTACTTTATTAAAGCTAGATTTTGTTCTGTTTTTGATGAATTGATTCATTAAAGCAGTTTATTAAAAAAAAACACTGATTCCATTAACCAGCATCCACTATATGTTAAAAAAAGTGTCCTTTAATGTTTCGCTGTTAAAAGGAAACACTTTTTTTTTTTACAAAGGCTAATTTTAAAAATAACAACTCTATGAAACAGTTTTTTGAAAAAATCTAGTATTTGAGGATTAATCAACTTAGTTTAAACATTTTTTTTCCAATTTTTAACTAACTGTTTAAAAACAAAATCAAATAAAATGTATATAAAATAAACCCATTGTTTTAAATTAGTTGTTATACACGTAGCAATACATATTTTTCAGCAACAACCTTTCTTTTTACCTAACTGCGCGTGCGCGACGCAAAGCAGGGTAATGTGTTTATCAGTCTATGTATGTATGTCCGTTTCTATGTGGCGTTCTACAGGCTGAACGCCTTGACCAATTTTGGTAATTCTTACGCTAATCGATTTGTATTAACCTTGGGAGTGTCACTAAACACATGACAGTAATCAAAATTCTCCCAATCAACAACCAGTTGCCATTTTAACGAATAAATTCCTTTGTGCTGATTGGGGCCTCAGTGGCGGAGTTGTCTAAGCGATTGCTTCTCACACTTGAGGCGGTGGGTTGACCTTCCACCCTCGCTCCGGATGTACTTTCCCCTCATTTGTTTTTGTTTCAGGGGACTGAGTTTCGCGACAGGCTTTTTTAGTTTTGCGAGAAAGATTTGACTGACGATGTTGGCTAGCTCGCGTCATCATGAGTTATACAGGCTGTTTATATAGCTGTGCTGTGGTTGACTTAGTTCTCGCATTTTTGCCAAACGTCAAGCACATGTAGCTTTAAGCCGAGTTAGGTCCCTAGAGGGACTAATTATCTGTAGTTTAAACCACCGCAAGTTACCTTATAAACCTCACGATACAAACTCTCTCAATGAAATGACAAGATTGCGAGTCTTATAATCATAATGACTAAGTCAATGAAAATTAACTAAAAAGAGTAAAATAAAATTAATTATTAAATAAAAACAAAAAACCCGACTGCGTAAAAACCAAAAAAACTAAAAAGAAAAATGTATAAGTCCAGTAGTTTAGAATGCTGTTAAGTACTATTGAATAACTACACCATTGAAATAGTTTTATATTCGTACACAGATAAGAAATATCATAAATTCAAAAACAGAATAGAAGGATCAACAGTCGGTACCCATTCAAATTTTACGAGGTTCCTTGATTCAAAAAGGAATGGGTCCCGACTGTTGATCCTTCTATTCTGTTTTGAATTTATGATATGTCTTATCTGTGTACGAATATAAAACTATTTCAATGGTGCAGTTATTAAATAGTACTTAATAGCATTCTAAACTACTGGGCTTATACATTTTTCTTTTTAGTTTTTTTTGGTTTTTTACGCAGTCGGGTTTTTTGTTTTTATTTAATATTTTTTTTTTTTTTGTAAACATATTTTCGTGTTCAACTCTATGTTGGTTCAAGGAGTGTTTTCCTGCTCAAAATTAATATACACTTATCTGGTTTCCGTGGTAAATATATTTATATAAGTTATTAAATACGCGAATGGTTAAAAAAAAATATTCCCAGAAAAATTTAATCTCGTACTTCTAGACAAACCTTACAAATTCCTTCTGTTTACATTATGAAAAATTACGAAAGATCACCGACAAGGCAAACTACAAATCTCATCGCTTTAGCAAACATTTGCTTTTAATTTTTAACTTAGCTTTTGCGCTTCGAGAAAAACTAAATTGAAACGAATAAAAGGAGATATCTGGAAAAAATATTTACTCTCGCTAAATTAATGGGACGAAAAGTTCGAGTTTTTATTTTTAAAAGCACCATTAAAAATAAGTTTGAAACATCAATATATAGTGAAATAGTTTTTCAAAAATGTTTTTACGCGTCTTTGCGTTACATTTATGTTTCCGTAGATAGAACTGGTTTGTGTATGTGCATTCTACATAGAATATTATGTTCCAAAAAATTATACTTTTGAAACTACATCCTTTATTACGATAAATAATATGTATTTTTAAAATATATATATATATATCTTTTACTTCCTTTTTCATAGTAAAGGAAGTATTGTATTTGCAAAACAAAATTCACTTACATATCGGCCTAAATTTCCATTTTGCTCACCCCCGAATGAATGTTGAAATAATTTTTCAGCCCGATCGCACGTGCATATGTACCGTAAAATGGGGCTACTTCAACCCATGAGAAAAAAGTTTAAAATCCGTCCTGGTTCTGTATAATTCAATGTATGGACTTAAAAGACTTTCTCCAGGATAGGTAGCAGTACTAGGTAGAGGCTGGAGCATGAAACAAAGTTTCTGCTATTCTCACCTTTTTCTGCTTGAGGTTATGATTGCAAGTTGTCTAAACAGTTGTTTTTTGTATCACATGTAAGTTTATGGAAACATCTGGTATCATCAAGGTCAAGATAGTTTTATGTTTGCATTCTATTTCTTAATCAAGTAAGTGTTTTAAGGTTATAGCTACATAACTAACACAGTAACTAATATAAGTTAGCAAAAGTGCACTGGTTGCCTTAAATTGGGGCTACTTGAACATAGCGTTCAAACAGCCCCAAACCACAATTAATCAATAAATTATGTTAAGTAAGTTTCGTAATATTTTAAAATAAAGAACTTAGTTACTATTTATGCCCATTTTTGGCAGATCTGGGGATAAAAAGGGTCCGAAAGTAAAAGAGAACCCCTTGAAGTAGGAAATAAAGCGGATCATTAAGAGGAAAAATTACAATTGTGTCCAGATTCAACTAATTCCGGAGAAATGTCTTAGAGAGTGGCATCAGCCCATTTTGATTTAAGTATATGAACTCTAAAAAGGAAATTTAAAGATCGTTCACAAAACAAGCCTGGGCATCATGGAGTATTTAGTAGCTAGAAAGAGCAGGCATTAAATGATATCAGAGAAAAAAAAGTCCACTCAAGCCTTTAAATTGAGGGGTTTTCTTTCTTTCTAATGTTTAAATAATGAGCATTTCAATTGGTTTTAGCTGGATTATGTTTCTGTTTGAGAAATTATGTTTGCCTAAAAATATGTTTTTATATATACATTGATTTTACATTACTTTATATAAATAACTTTCAGTTTATATAAATAGTTTGCTCACTAGAATGTACGTTTTGAAATTATTTTTCAAAATCAATGGTCTTTCTTGATACCACCATCTCTTTTATAGCTTTTTCTAATGGATTTGCTGAGTGGGACCAAGTAGCTCCAATGCGGGGATACTTGAATCCAAATTTTAAAAATAGAAAAAAAAATAGAGATAGTTAAAATTGTTGCATAAAAAGGCTCTAGGTGGTAGCAGAACGTCTGAAAAGCGGTAACATCAAGGTTATCAGTTCACATTATTGTTTTAACAAAGCATTCAGTGTAAAACTCGCAAAAAGTATGAAGTTTTGCGTACAAGTAGCCCCACTTTAAGGTAAGAACGTATTTATGCTCGAAATATCCATTTTGACCATCCCAGAGTTTATTACCATGAGTTTTATCTAGACATCTAGATGTATATATGTGCGTAAGTATCTCACATAACTCAAAAACGATGTACCGTAGAATGCTGAAATTTTGTGCATATGATCTGAGTGGGGTCTAATTATGCACCTCCCCTTTTGGTGAAAAATCGGATGGTCTAAAAGGGGTATTTTACACCTTTCTGTGGAAAATCAATGTTAATTTCAATGCAAACTTAAGTGATAATATAATTTGTGGAGCACTCGGCGATGTATCGCGAAGGTAGCCACGTTTTAATATCCAAGTGGGTGACAAATTTGGCGGAAAAAAAAATTTCGAATCTGGTTTCAGTTTTTCAGTTTGGTGCTACTGGCGATTTTCAGAGAGTTATTGTATCACATTCAAATTGTCGATATTGAGAAAATATCTGTAAAACGCTTATTTGCATCGACAAACTAGGGGAGGGGATATTTAAAGTGTTTCGTTGCTAACTTCAAGGCACTAGTATCATTAAATTGCGAAAAAGGAAGGCATGTGATACACACACATCAGATCGGTTTTTTTTTAAATTAAGTTCAACTACATGCATGTGCTGTGTAAGAGTCTATTGTGCAAAAATTTCAATTACAAATGCTCAATGTTGGAGCCTTTTGTTAGATGACATCAGCTTATCTGTAATCCATTTTGTGCCAAACATTTTGAAGACTGACAACTGTTTTCAATGCTTCTAAAATGCGTTTTTAAAGTTTTTGTTGTGTTTTCGTCATTGGGATTGATAAACAATGTGTTTGATGTTCGGGAGCAATGAACTAATTTGCAGATTAGATTCTCATTTTTGACAAAAGACTCGCGCATCGTAAGTAAAAAAAAATTGGTATACATCTCTTTACGTTTGTGTATCACTGTAATGTCATCTACTAAAATTAATGTATTATTACTATTATTGTTATTATTGTTTTATTGTATTTATTGTAATTATTATTATTTTTATTATTGTTATTACTGTTATTATTGTTCTTGTTGCTATTGTTATTCTTGTTATTGTTGTTATTACCATTTTTATTGTTGTTATTATTGATAGTGTTATGCCTCTAATTTTAAGGTCTTCTAGCAGCTGTTTGGAAATTACTATTTTTCCTTTTTTTATCATGCTGCTCACTGCTCGTACACATAAAAAATTGAAATAAAACTTATTGCTCTAAATTAATTTCACTAGATGAAGACATTAAAAGTAACTTTCATCCAAGTTTTTCGTTTTGTAGTCCGTTCCAATGATATGTGAAAAGTTATTGTACCCATAGTCATACAATGAACTGACTGAAGAAAACCTAAAGCCTTGCATAGCGATTTTAATCCTTACTAATAATAAAGCTGGAAGTCTGTATGTCTGGATGTCTGTTACGTGCATAGCACCTAGACTGTTCGACCGATTTTCATGAAATTTTGCACAAAATTAGTTCGTATCATACGGATGAGCACCTTGAAGCGATTTTTCTTTCCCTATTCCAATTTCAAGGACATTTTACCGAGGAAATTATCATAACGTGGACGGGCAAACTAACATAACGTGGATGAGTAAATTACCGTAACCTGGGCGAGCAAATTATCACAACGTGGACGAACATTAGCAATTGGTGAGAAATTCCTTATCCGTGATTTATAAATATACAGGCGAAACATATGACCTTTTAATTTTCAACTATAGGCAAAGCCGTGCGGGTACCAATAGTTATAAAATAAAATACTTTCAAGTCCATTTAAATTGGACTATCAGCTTTGTTCAGAGTTATCCTGCTACTTAGGTTGGTTTTGAGCCGTGGCAGGAGTGTGATGCAAAAGAAAAAAAAAAGAGTTATTGCAGTGCAACATTGAAACAGTAAAAACAAAGTACTAAATATTTAAAAATTCCTAATTTTTGTTTCACAGCATCGCAAGATTTCTATAACTTGTTGTAGTGTGCAGAATGTTATAATATAAAACTAGAGATTTCAACAACTTTAAAGCAGAATTTATGAATAGCTTCTAAAGAGAAGTTTCGGTATCATTGTATTATAAAATCAAACGTGTATATGATAGTAAAAGAAGAGGCAAAAAGGGGAACATTACGCTGTAAGGAAACTCCTAAACGTGACACATCATTTCTGGGCAACTTCCCGTGATTTTACGGGTTTGCTTCAGTCTTCTGTGATACACAAGTATATTCGCAAGCACGTTTCCTGATTTGCTACAAGTTTCATGAATGAAGGTTTTTCACTGTCGCGCAAAACATTTTTAGCTTCTATTGTAAAAAAACATAATCTGCTTCTTTATTAGGTGTTTTGCCATCAACTCAGTTACAGCCCTTCCAGATTGAGTGAGCCGAAAAGAAGGGCGAAAGGCCATTTCTGGGTATTTAAGGTTCTGCACAAATTGCACAGAAAAAGGTGCTTGTTATTTGCTTGCAATTCCGCTTTTGCTTCGGGCATATTTACATTAGAAACTTTTCTGGTAAGTTGGGAAGGTGTCAAGTTATTACTATAATCACATATTAGTTTTCTTGTTAAGTTCCTGTTTTATTTTAGTAACTTGAGTGTCTTTTATTGGAAAGGTTTCTGAACTATTCAGAAATATCCAAGTTAATTTCAGAAAAGTTACTGGCTTTTAACATGAAACTTTCCTGCTTGTTGCCAGATGTGTTACTGTCAGAAAATAGACGCATTAGCTGCCCACATTTCCGAGGAATTTTTGAGATTTTTTTTTTTTTTTTGATTTTACGGTGTACAATCCTGCCAGTTAATCTCAGCTCTGGCATTTACCAGCTATTTTGAAGTCAAATACTCTGAAAAATATATCACCTGATGTAAAACCAACACCTATGGTCTAAAGTTACGTCAAATAACAATATGTTTATATGCTTTTAACATTCGCGACAATTATTTGACAAGAAAACTGTTTCTAAAAATGATACTGCAAATTGAAATAAAGCTAAGAAATACCTATCTGAAATACTGTTGTTATTTCAAAAGCATAACATACTAAATTCAAAAACACAAAGTATTCAAAACATTTACATATTTCAGCGAGATAATGAACAAATAGGATCATAGATGGGAGTACTTATATAAGAATATAAACGAGAAATGGCATAAAAATGTAAATTATAGAAGTAACTTAAACAAAGTCTCAAAAGATAAAAGTCTGGAATTGTAGCCTAACACATGGAGTAAAACAAAATGAAAGTAAATAACACTTAAATTTACATTACTTTGAAAATTAAAATTTTGTGGTTAATTAAAGTTACAAGGTTATTAAAAGTTTTTAATTTTATATTACGAGAATTCGTCAAATTAAAATTTCGTTTCTAGTTAAAATAAACTGAAGCACATAAGAAATATTTAGTTGCTTGGAAAAAAAGGGTTAACGTTCTTAATGTAAACTAAAATTTAATAAATGAAGCGCAATGTTAATTTGTTGTATCACTAAGAAAAATAAATCCATTAAATTTAATGGTTCTGCTTTATACTTAATTTATATCAAACTAACTAAAAAATGTATCACATGTTTCATAAAAATAAATTTAACAGCCGGATTGTAGGATCTTTCTGAAATAAAACAGCTTTGTTTTATACATCTCGCCGCTACCTGACCCTAACAATTTCTTGTGCCGTTTCGGAGGTGAAAACGAAAAAACAACTTTCTCAAAATCTGAAAAAAACGTAGCTAAGAGAAACAAAATAAGGCTAAATAAGCATCCCTGTTAATAAAACAAGGATTATTCTAAGCTTAAAATAATGAGGATTAAATCACAAATTTTTTTCCCAACGTTTTACTGCGACGCATTTTCTAAGTAACTCAAGTAAGTTATTAATTTCTTTCAAGTAATTTGAGTTTAGGATTTAATCCTTTTAATGGCACAGAAATTTACTTTTTTTAACTCGGAAGATAAACGCTTCCTTAAAACCTTATTTCAATATGTTTCATTATTCCTAAAATTTCCCTTGTTAGATCATTTATTATTTTCTTTAAAATTGTGCAGCACATTTTGTTACGTAGACTAGACAGTGAATGAACTCTTGAAAATATTTTCATTTTCAGAAATTTCTAATATTATTAGCATTTGGTACATCCCATTAAAATCATTTTTATTAATATGTATAATGGGGTTGTTTCCTTCAGTTTCCTTTTAGTCACTGAAGTTGATAGAATGAGAAAAAAATAATGATAACATGTACCCAATAATACTTTCATTTTCCCATCATTTAATTTTTATTATTTTTTAAAATATCCTATTTTTCAAACAAGGCGTAGTCTTTATGACGTCAGAAGTGATGCACTTTGGCGCGTAATCCACTGGCGCGCTGAATGCTTACTCTTGCCGTCTACCGCGTCTTCATTTTATGATAAGTTAATGCGAATTAAATATTGCAATATTGCGCTCCACGTTTACTTTTAACCGTATCGTTGGCAGTAGAAGTGAGTAAAGATGTGAATTAAATGTTGTGATCTGCGCTAATGGCATCAGTGAATGGCAGTTCATCACTTGTGATGTCATGTGCAGAAGCATTAAAAAATGAAATTAAGTCTGCGCAAGGATTTAAATGTCTTTTTAATAGTAAACTTTGTCAAATCATTTAAAAATTGGACAAATCCTATGTTTTTAAACATGCTGTCTCAGAAAAAAATACTTTTAAAATTTCGGAATGGATCCCATTATCAACAAAACCCTGATAGAACTTTTATGATTCTGCTTCGACTTTTTTGGAACTTGAATGAAAACATTAAATGAACACACACAATGAGTGAACACACATTTAAAACTGTTTTTTAAAAGAAATTAGAAACTGCTTATTCACTTGAGAGGGGAGAAGGAGGGGTCGTTTATTGGTCGAATAACAATATTTTGGGTAACAATAAAAATTTGAGAAAACATGTCACAAAATATTATGAATGTGCCTTTTGTTTTTCAAATCTTAAATTTAAGTTAGTTTTCTTTTTGCATGGGCTCTGCAGCTTACTTAGAACAAAAAATATTTTTCAGAATTCAAAGAAAAAAAAAATGCGCTTTTGAATATATAAATAAACAACGAAAGTAAAACACCAAAATTTCAAGTTTATTTCATCTGCGTATTTCGGTGTTTGGAGGGTTATAATTAAGATCCCGTTAACTTATGGAGAAAAACATCTAGGCTAATTTAGGCACAATTTATTGTTTTTTTTTTTTTTTTTTTTTTTTTTTTGTGATTGTGTCGTTGAAAAGCGTCAATAATATCAAGTATCTAAAACATGTGACACATAGGCAGGTTTTTTTTATAAATATTGCTTTGAAACACACGGTGGGATGCTTTCGGAAGATTAATGCTTCGTTATTGGTATACCTTCCAATTAGAGTGACTCATTAACCTAGTGCTTAGTTCCCTTGAACCCTTTGGGTAATCAGAACAGGAAATCTCTTTGGATAACTTCCAATTCGTTATGAAACTTAATTCCCATGAACGGGGTAATTTCCAAAATTTTAAAAGTATTTTCTTCAGAAAGAGCATGCTTAAAACATATAATCTGACCATTTTTTAAATAATTTCTTTAAGTTTAATATTTTTAAATATTTACTTAAATCGGTGCTCTTTCATTGTTTAACGCTTCTGCTGATGATATCACAAATAATGAAATGCCATTCAGTGTTACCATTCACGGTTCAAAATATTTAATTCGCACTTTTACTCACATGTATTGGCAACGATATGGTTGATAGCAAGCGCAGAGCGCAATTATTCGCTTCTTCGCTTCTTGATTATCATAACTTGGAAATGCGGTAGAAAGATGCGCCATAGTGCATCATTTGTGACGTCATAAAGACCACGCCTTGTTTGAAGAAACGGAAATTTTAAAAAATTAATTAAAAAATAACTGTTGGGAAAATGAAAGTATTTTCTGAGTCCATGTTATTTTTTTGCTTATTATATCAATTTCAGTGACAAAAAGTACTACTTTAGTCTGAAGGAAAAAACCCCATTAGCTGCTTGTGCTAGCCATGTGGTATCGCATGATTTCAACCGAGTTTTGGAGAACGTTTTCAATCAGTTGAGACCCTATTTCACTCAATTAATAGTGTACTTAGGCTCTTCGACAGTTTAGACATTAAACGGAAAAAAAAAGTTTATTGGCTTAAAACCGCAGCAACTCACAAACAAACGACATTACCAAAACAACATTTCAAGAGATTATTGAAGTTACTAGTTAGTTCGTAAAATATCAGCAATTTCTAATATGGTGTGGCAAGAAGCGCCCGCTTGCTCGAATCAGAGCTTACACAAGTACAGTCTGACTGCAAAACGTATGGAATGGGTAATCTGCAAAATTAAGACGATTATATCTGAATGAATCTAGCTGGAGAGAAGGGAAAATAGCGATGGGATATTGATGCATGCATTTTAAAATGTCATTAGTGCCTTTGTTAAGTTATTACATTTTCTAAGTGTAAAACGAGTTGAAACAGAGTTTCTTTGGAAACAAAAAAGAAAATAAAATGCTATCATTTCGTGCGGAAATATAAAAGCAAAATGATAAGCTCAATATTATGTGGTGAAAAATTAAATCAACTAATTTTTGTAGTGGGAAAATAGATCGAATAGAAATTAGATTTAAAAAGTTATCGCCGTGAACAAATTGTCATTTGTACTAAACTGCGTCTAAATAATTAAGAAGCAAAAGCACACATCTGTAACGAATAAACTACCACCCCCTGTAAACTAATAGATGCGTCCATATCCGCCTATAAACCGGATGTTTGCCTGTCCATGTTATCGGCGGTCAGACTGCACTACTCATTATTTTTGTCCAAAAAAAAAATTTAAAGAGAAAAAAAACATAATTTTCATTTTAACAAATTCCAGTTTTCACAATCGAAAACTACAGTCACATTTTAAAAACATGGCGAGCGCGCGGGTATGTATGTGTGTGATTGGGAACGAGTTTTTTGAAACCGTTCCTTTTTTTTTCTCTCTGATTTCTATGCTCTTTGAAAGATTACCCCCCCCCCCCTTTTTTTTTTTTTTTGCTTCTTAAAGTTACCTGTACAATTTTGAAGACGTTTCTATCTACATTTGAAACGTTTTTCTCAACTTAGGTCATATAAAAATACCAGCAATAAATCAGAATAGTTAAAAAATATACATTACAGTACGTGCGACAACCACTTAAAAATAAATCAACTATAAAGTAAGAAATGTGGGCAGAATCTTCAGAAATGAGTTTTTGAGATATTCGAAGAAACGAGTTTTGGATGCTATATTAACATTAGCAAAATATTGAAAGTTGAAGAGGGTATTTTTTTGTGCTTTATTTTCATCGGAAACCAAATAAGCAAGCTTAAACAATACATATCAAGAACAAGAGATGAAAAAATACAGAAAAAAGAAAAAAAATTCAGATACTGTGCTTTACCTTTCCACAGCAGTATCATTCTACTTATATAGTTTTCTTATTCCAGAAAAAAAGCTGCTCAAACATTGGAGAAAGCTCTAAAAATACTAAGTTTGACACTGCGTTTGGTGACCTTTTGGCGATTTCTTGCTTGTGTTTGCATCAAAAATGAAGTTATAAATCCTGTTTCAGTTTGGCAACGTTTCACGAACTTTCAACTGAACTCCTTGGTGCCATTCGCTAGTGGCAATATCTCCGAAACTTTTTTCTATCTACGTTCTAGGTCCACGGGTGCTGTATTTCAGAGGTATACTCGTTTTAGAGTCTTATTTTTACTTTTCTGTGTGTATGCTTAATATATCAAATGTTTTTCAACTAAGAAATATACAAATAATATTTCAGAGTAGTAAGGTTTCTTCTTAATGAAAATAAAAACGAAAAGTGAGAATAATAAATTCTATTCGACTTAGCTTGAGCAGAAAATGACGCGTTGAAGCCTTAGAGCAGAAATAAATGGAGAGAGCCAGTCCAAGCATTGACTTAGCAAAAACTGACCCTAGGACCCCAAGTCATGTGACTCATCAACGACGAATGGTTGGCAAGTTCTGCTTGAAACAAGCGGAAGAAACCTGATTTCTTCCAATTATTTGCTTTTAAATATGTCATTTGACTTGGAATTTTGGTTTCCGAGTTAAAGTATTCACTCCCGCCATTATGTCTCTTCTTAATGGTTCAAACCAGAGAGTTCGGTCAATACTCTATTGTGTGAGACAGACCGGCTCATTTCCTAATTCCTGCATCAATCATATAGTATCCCATTTTTTATACATAAACTGTTTTCAAATTTTAATTTTTAATATTTTTTTTTATTTATTTTCGGCTTTATTTTTACCAATATTTTTACAAAACATCTAGGTATATTCATGTTTATTTTTTTTTTCAAACCTTTCTACAAGTACATACGCTAATCATGATGACGATTTGAGTTATATAGTTTTTTTCTGATAGTTTAAAGAAGTTTATTTAAAATCTTACAAATAATATCGCTGAACATAATATTAAAGGAACTATTTATATATTTGTAAATAAATGTATTTCTCTTAATTTCCCACTGATTTATTTCACGGACAATGGAAAATGCTCTAAATTAAATTACGTTATTAATTATTTACTAATCTTCATGACTTAAAACTCCTCGGGTCTCATTTCTCGCAACTAAACACTAGAATTTAAATGCATTTGAGCGCAAATGCAATCAATTCAGATAAATTATTCATTGCAAAGGATAACTTCAAACGTTTAAGTGAGGAAATTTTCATTTAAAGTAGATCGTATAGTAAATACTTAATGCCTTGTGTTGACACATGGTTTAGTTATTTAAAGAATTTCCTATATACGTCCAAACAAAGTTTAATTAATTTCATGGGTTTAAATGAAAACCTCAAAGGCATTTATTCTCTTCGTATAAGTTTCTGATTTATTGCAGATTATTTCGAAGATCCTCGTTTATTTGAAGAAGTTTTTTTTTTTTTTACCTATTATGATATCATCAAAAATTGAGATATATTTTGATTAAGTTTCGATTAGGTGAAAAGTGCCTAATTTTCTTTTTAACTTACAACTAACATGATTAAAAAAACAAATATGTTGTTGAGTTTGAAATGAAATTAAGGTTTTTTGGATCAACATTTTTTCAGTTTAAAAGTTTCAACAAAACGTTTTAGTTATGAACTTTTATTCGCTTAAAAATCGGATAAAGGATTGTTTGCGCTTTATGTCCCACATTATGGGGCAATACAAAAATGACATATAAAACATGTGTTTATTATTATTTTTTCATTAGTTATTTGCCCTTTAAGCAAGAATTATCATTTTTTGCGATTACCCTTGCACTTTATATAAACCTATCCCAGACATTTTTGCCACCTGGTTCTAAACCTCAGTTGTACTGCTGCATTAAAATCAGAAAAAAAAAACCCTTTCATTTTAACATGGCAAATCTCATAGTGTATTAGTGAGTACGCCATTGTTCACAGAAGTTCAAAAGTAAGGCATCATTTTTAAGGGTGTTTTCACTGCTATCAGTTGAAACTAAACGAACAAGTTAGTTTTGCTGTTCGTCAAAAAATTAGCTTACTTACTTAAAAAACAAATTTTTGAAATCCTTCTGCTCAGCGTGAATGTGTTTCGCAGAATTCAGCTGGTATTTTTTTTTTTTTCAAAAATGTTTTTTGTGGTATTGCCGTAAATTTCTCATAGTTTAACAAAGTTCATAAGTATGGCATCCTTTTAACGATTTTTTACACTTTTGGTGAAAAATTAACAGGCAACTCACATTTAACCGCTTTTCGGAAAAATATGATTCATTCTGTTTTTTTTTTACTAAGCATTGTTTCAATGTATAGCTTACCGCGAGGGAGGCCTATTTAGCTCTGCTAGTTATGGTGTCGTGCGCATGATGAAAGTGTTGTAACATGAATTTCATGGACTCTATTTAAATAAGTCAGAAAATGTCGCTGAAAAATACATTTTTTCCCCTCAGCAGAATTTTGATTCAAATTTTTTTGAATATATATAATCTAAATATTTTAAAAGATTTTGAACTGTAATTATATCGCTGTATCAAAAGCAAAAAAAAAAAAAAAGAACATTTATTTTAACGTTAAATGTCCATCTATTTCAATATGTTTTGTTATTAGATCACGCATTGCGTTAATGGATATCCTGCTGAAATGAAGGTCCATTAGGATTTGTTTAAACAATCGTACTAACAACACGAAGGTAGTGCGTTCGATCCTACTATGGGCCAGAAAATATCGTTTTTAAATAAATTTCTTTCCTGAAATGAATGCTGGCCAAATGTTCAATTTTATATATAATCTGAACTCTCTGTAGAAATATGAACCACAATTATATTGTTTTGCAGTGATGTCAGAAGTGGGATATTGACTACATAACTCGGTTTTTGGTAAATCACTGTTTAATACAAAATACTTCACTCTTCCAGTGACAATCTTCCTCTGATGCCAGTGCAGATTCTCAGTTAGCCTAGTGGGAGTTCAAGTGGTTGCGCAATTGGGGTTTCCATAATTGCGCAATTGGGGTTTCTCCTTTTCCTGATCAATTTATGGGTTTCCCACAGTTTCATTAGAAACAGAAAACTAAATGTTTGTTTTAAAAAAGTAAATGGCTACCTGCTTCCTAGGAAAACTTGTTTCTATAGATTGCTTGTCGTTCGTAAAAATGAAATACGGATTAATAACTATCTGTTAAAGCATATACTTGTTTGAAAAAATGAAATATAGGCCAAACTTTAGCTAAGAATTTCAATTTAGCTTTTGTAAATGAATTTTTTGAATAAATAATTTCTTTCACTTCTTTCAAACACAGGATGACACTTTTTTGGTCTTAAATATGATACTCAAAAAATGCAGACATTATTCAAGATATAGCCGCATAGGAACGTTCTTTTTTTTTCTTTTTGGCCTTAAATATGATGCTTAAAAAATGCAGATAATATTAAAGATATAGCTGCAGAGGGATGTTCATGCTAATTACATTTCGGACTTTGATTCTGTTTTTTTAATCATTTTTAGTTGAAAAGTGAGTAATTTTTCGGTTTAAATAAAAAAATAACATATTAAACACATCTTATGTTTACAAAATTCAAGAAAGCCTGCTTTTCTTTTCTTTTTTTTTTTTGACATTCAAGGACAAATGGAATGGCAGGGATGTTGAATGTATTTAAATACCCTTACAGGTATGTCAAAACAATAGCAATTATTGTTAGTTTGTTCCGTAAGCTTTTCTTGTTTTTAATTAATAATAATAAATATATTTTATAGAAAATACGTACCTTTATTTCCTTCCAGCAATGAAATGAACATCATAACCGAAAAGCGAAGTACTTTTTCCGTTCGTAATTTTTCAACTTTTGGTTCTATTCCTATAATATTTGAGAAATTTTCAGCTCGTAAACTGACCGATATAATTTTCGCAAAAATTACGGCTCGCGAAAGTAAGTGCTTTTATAGTATTTAAAGATTGTTTTTATAGCAGCGTGACCATTTTTCCTAACGTGGCCGTTTGTCTGTCACGGTAAAATTGCTTTTAAGCAAGTTTTGCATAGTTTTTCGTATTTCTCATTTTATAGTTAGCTGATTTCTCATACCAATGATGCCAACACAACAAGTAATATCAGGTAATTTTTATATTAAAAAATCGTATCTTCCTGTCTCCTCTGAATTGACAGACAGTCCGGGATCAAGGCAGGTACTACTAGATTGAGCACTATTTCATTTCGTCACCTTTATGTCCTGGAGATTTTGATTAAAATCTAGATCATTAAAATCAAGACTTGGAACTAAGATCTGAGAAGGAGATCTGACTCCAAACTCAGCAAGATATCAATTACCACCAAATGATTGCCCATTTTGTCACCAAACTTGATGAGATGTCGCTGTATGTCCTAGAATGACAAATGTCTTCCAAATGTTACTCTCATACAGGCAGTAAAAAGCCAGTTCTAAACCAACTCTGTAGTCAAATGCGAATGATCTACAGAAGACGGATAGCAAAAATAACCACGTAGCTGTAGCATTAGGTGAATGTAGCGAATACGAGGATTAACCATCAAAACAAGCAAGGACGGAGCCCACTTATCCTCATTGTCGAAATCACTGATCGAGTAACGACTCTGGCCTCACCTCTGACTTCACCAACAATGAAACTCGCGCCATAACATGCGTGAGGATATTATTTCATTGTTGGAGCGCCTACAGTAATAACAATTGGAGCGGACTTCAGACAGACACTTTCAGCTGTTCCACGAGGTACACGAGCAGATGTTACTAAAAGTTGCTTTAAATAAAGTCCGCTTTGGAGCAAGTTCACTCATCTATCACTCACAACAAATATTTGCTGTGCGGGACAAACAAAGCATAACATGTGGCTCTTGAACGTTGAATCAGGCAATTTTCCCGAAATTTCAGGATTATCGCACGATTTCATAGAAATACCTCAGCAATTGATACCGGAGGAAAACTTCATTGAAGCCATTTACAGCGAAACTTTGCAGGGTACGGACATTAAACAGTCAATGCGTGTCAATTTAACTCTTACAAACAAGAGGGCTTTAGAAATAAATCAATCAATCCTCTGAAAACTCTATGGTGAGCCTCATACCTATCATAGCTCTAACTCAATAATATTCGAAGAACAGAACGAACAGTGAAACTATCCAACTGAATTTCGTCATGAATTAACTCTCTCGGGCATGCCACCCTACTCACTGATTCGTAAGAAAAGAAATATCGCTATGTTACTTATAAATTTAAATCCCAAGCAAGGACTTTGTAACGGCAGTCGCCTATCTATTACTGATCTCCATGAGAATTTCGTAAATGCAAAAGTTGTTTCTGAATACAATCGTAGTGATGCTCCTTTCTGCCAAAGGTTGAATTAGCCCCCCAGTGATGTAAATAATCCATTCGTTTAAAAAGGCCACTAGTTCGCAATAGTTCCATCTTATAAGATGACTATGAACAAATAGTAGGGACAAAGTTCCGAATTTGCTTGACGAGCCTGTCTTTTCACATGACCAACTCTGAGTAGCGCTTTCGAGGTCTAGGAACCAACAGTACATTAAAATGTATACCGATAAATCTGAGGTACAAGAAAGATTGTTTAGCAACTAAAAATATTTTATTCGTAATGTTATTTAACAAGAAATGTTTGAATGAATAAATAAACTCCCCTATGAGTCATTCCATGTCAAGTGACCTAGGGGCTCCACTCGACCATCTCCGATTTGGATGAAATTTTATAGAGGCCTTTGAAACTAACCTATGCAAATTTTCAGCTTCCTAGATCAAAACCTGAGGATCTAGGAGCTCCAAAAAATGTGATCCAAGATGGCGGATTACCTTTTTGCGCCAAATTGCCAAGTTTACACCAAGTATACAGAATATTTTATCCCACTGGAAGCCTGAAATTTTAGGCGCTTAAAGTATGTTTCACCGTTAGTGTATTCAAGTATTTTTGTGAATTTGAACTCTTTAGATTTTGTGTAGCATACGCGTGAACTTGTGAAAAAGCGTGATGGGAAAAACTTTTCCTGGATTTTAGGTTGTCATATACTCTGAACAAAAAGAATTCAAAAGCTCGTGCTGCATGATTCCATTATAAAAATGCTTGTTTGTAATGGGTTACAGTTGCAGAGCTTAAATATCTATTTTCTAAAAGATATTTTGATTCAAAGTGGATATCAAAACCGTTCAAATGAAAAATAGCCTATTTTCAAAGCGCTATAGCTCAAGTTTGTCACCTCGTATCTTCTTTTCGTTTATACCATAAGAAAGAACACATTTTTTCCCTTTCAAAATAAGTTTTTTCTTCGATAGTGTACTTTCGAATAAGGACACAAAAAGGAGCTTGAAATTATGTCTGTCGTAACGAATTGTTATGCTTAATCTCAGATTACGGGACTTTTTATGACACTGAAAGCCTGAAATTTTAGGAGCTTAAAGTACTTTTAGCTGTCAATACGTTCTAGTATTTTTTGTGAATTTGAGTTCATTAACTTTTGTGTAGCACGTATGCAAAGTCTTGACAAAACGCAGCAGAGAAACTTTTCCCTAATTAAAATTTGCATAGGTTAGTTTCAAATGCATATCTACTCCTCTATAAAATTTCCTCCAAATCGGAGATGGTCGAGTGGGGACGATTTAAAAAATTAGGTCGGTTGACGTGGAATGATTCAAATCCTCATCGAAGTATAACTAAAGAAAAATGAAATAGTAAGTAAATAATAAAAAAAAATAATTATTTCCTTTCCTTTTCCCGTCTTGAAATCAATGTTTATTTTATTGCTTTCCATCAATTTCAAACATTTTTCTCTCATATATCCTATTAAGCGATATCAACGTAATTTAAAAAAAAAACTTTTTATATTTATTTATCACTTATAAGAACGCCAATTCTAACCTTCGAATGCAGAAAGCAAACGGTTTTACTCTCTCTTGAAAAGTAGTGAAGTAGTGACTTACGTTAATCTGACTTGGAGGCACTCACATACATACTGAAATGCGTCATATTCGACGGTCCATCTTTTTGATAAAAGACAATTCGCCCTGTAATATCATGATGTGTTATTTTCTCGTCAATAATAAAACTCAGTGATTAAAATGTTGGATAAAAATATCAAGTATTCAAGTCTATTACTTGACTGAAATTCAAGATGAGTAATATTGCATGGAATTTCAGGATAGATAAATCAAACAAAAAAAGACTGATCTTGTCAATACTTTTTTTTTTTTTGGCTAAAACACTTTATTTCAAATTTAGTTCAATTATTCCGTTTTTAAAGAGATATTCCTCTTGCAAGTAAGAGGAATATAGTTTCTGGACATTAAATAACGAATAATAGTTTTAAATAAACATGCATTGAGCGCTCTTATATATACATTTTTTCTCCCATAAAATAGAGGAAAAACTCATGAATACTATAACAGAAAATAGCGTGGGATACCGAAGCTATCAATTTCAGCAAGATGTCTGACAGCTATGCTGGGAATTCAGATTTTTTGCTCGTCTTCGCATGTATTGCTTTTAAGAATGCCGGGTGCATGTGGAAATTCTGTCACTTGCAGCTGGACAGGTCATCAGTATTGCTCTTTTTTTTCCTCTCCTGTCTTTTAGTGATATGTCGTTGTCTAAACTTTCTGTTAAACTTAGTGTTCTTCTCTGTGCTGCACACAGTTGAAAAACTCAATTAACGACAACGACGTAATATTCTTTACATATAGAATTATATACATATATAAGTAATAATAACATTTAAATGATTAAAATATAATAATAAAAATATTAATTTAAGGAAGGTGAAACTAAATGTGTCGTTGTCTTAACTTTCTGTTGAGTGTTGTTCTTCCCTGCACAGCGAACCCTTAAAAGATTCAGTAAACTATAACAGCATAATGTTATTTAAACACGGAATAAATTTGTTCTCTAAGGTTTTCAGAAGCTTCGTTTTCGTAGTGCATGATTTGTTTCTCGTCAAACTGCTTCCAAATCATTAATAATACATGAAATGGGGAACAATGTTTTCCCTAAACTTCAATGGTCCAAAGATATCAATAGTCTTATTTATCTTCAGTGTGGTACAGATGATGTCATCGCGAATACGTAACGAGACAAATATTAAATTCTGCATTCTGTGTTTCTGTTCCTCTGTTCCTGGTAAAAAAAAACTTGCTTGAAATGCCATTAAATTCGTTATAATGAACTTAACTGTTTTTTGGATAAAAATTCCAAAATCATCATGAGTACAAAGTGTAACCAACTGTGATGAAATGTCCCTCGCAAAAAAAAAAAAAATATTTTATTTCGTCAAATTATAAAACATGAAAAATGCTACAAGTGGAGATTGGTATGAAATATTCTGGTGAAAGGAATAGGTGGTTTAAGTCATTGAAAAGATTTTAAGAGCATTGAAAAATAAGTAGTTATTTGCTTTTTGTTTTTAGTGTGAAATAGTGTTTTCTGAAATTGAATTTTAGAACCCCGAAGCTTAAGTGATTTACATCAACAAGTATAAAGCTACAATTGTTTCACTTTGTGGAAAAGGAAGAAATTAAAATCAATGTTTTTAGCATAATTCTAGGCGTTACTTCCTTCCTTGTGTCAGTTCCTTCACTATTCTTTCGTACACCATTTTTTCTTAGTACAAAAAATGTAGTTATACTTTCACGTTACATTTCATTGGTTAATATTTAGATGATTGTTTTGACGATATTTATTTAATGAAAAATAAATAAAAATTATGAATAAAATTTTAAATGTTAAATGAATGTAACAATAATATTTTTAACAATAGAGTTCAGTTTATCTTTGTAAATGAATATATATTAAAGTGTAAATTAGGAATTACTAAGGTTTGCAAACGATTTTTAATAAAGCTATAGGGTCTGGTGGGGGAAAGTGGTCAATGGGGTAAAGTGGTCATTCGTGAAATAAATGGCCATAGCTTGGAAATAAATGTTTGAATGAATGTGAAAATTTTATTATATAATAGGGAAGTTAGAAACTGCATTTTGAATACAAAATTTTAAAACTGGCAAAATTTTATTTGGTGAAAAAAAATATTTTGTGTGAGTATGAAAAGTTTTAAAATCTAAACACCTCTTTTAACTTCCTTGGGAAATTTTGTTTGTTAGAATTATGAACAGATTGACTGCATAGGAAGCTTCTTACATGTCTCAAGAACTCTTACTCATTAGCAGTTAGCTGAATCTCTTTTAGTTAATTTTTTAGAACAATTTAAGTAAGATGGGGTAAAGTGGTCATAATACTAGGCTTAACAAATATTGTTCTTCTAATGCCACTTAATCGTTAAGTATAAGGTAGATATAAATTAAAATAGTAATTTCACTTAATATGTATTGTTTTTACAGTAAACGGGGTTAAATTTACGAGTATATGCATATGCATACGCATATACTCGTGTAGGGACGTATATAGACGTATTCACATAAATGCACCAATAAATACGTATATGAGTATCTGCAAGTATTTTTAATCTATACAGATATACATTCGACTATACACGTACATACTCGCTTATACAGTAAATTCCCTCTAATGCGGACACTAACGAGACACATTTTTCTCTCCGCAAAATAGAGGTGTCCGCAGGACAGGGGTTTAATAATGTTATTTGCATTGGAATTGGGGAATTAAAATTGTCCGCATAAGAGGGGTGTCCGTTAGGAGGGGTTTCACTGTACTCGTATATGTATAAACACTTATATACTCAGGTAGACACGAATATACGCGTATGTACTCGAGTATACACTTACATACAAGCATATGATATACAAGTAAACAGGGTGAGTTTAAACATTAAGGCAAATTATTAAAATGTGTTAGAGGGGAGGATAAGAAGCAATAATCATAAAAAACATATGGTCACAAACACAATGCTGACGCACTACATGCAGCCAGAAACTAATGGATGCAAAACAGGTCACAAAATTATATATTGCACAAAGAAAATTTATAACAACATTGTACGCCTCAAGAAAGTTTTAAAGCGATTGATGAAATTTGCGGCCTGCGGCTGTAATACATGTGCGTCGCAATCAAGAAGTACTCTCTTGCAATAACGAGACTTTTGAAAAAGTTTCATCTGTCGCTGCGCCTTCGTTGCGATGCTACTACAGGCCGCAACTTTTACCAACTGCTCTAAATATTTCTTTAAAACTAAAATGTTGGTTAAAAAATCATCTTTGTGTTACAAAATTGCGATTTGTTTGCATCCATCAGTTTCTGGCTTTGTGTGCATGTCGCGCGTCAGCGAACGTAAGCTCCTTATAATTCTTTGCTTCTTATCCTCCCCTTTCACACTCCTTAGATTTTTGCCCAAGAGCTTTTGCTCATTCTGCAGGCACACATGTATATAAGCTTATATACTCGTGTATATATACATGTACTGGTGTATACAGGTAAATGTACTTATATACGTCTATACAGGACATAATCGTGTTTGCACCTACATACGTATGTACTCGTGCTTCACAATATTTATATGTGAGTAGACACGTACCCCCCGTCCCCCCCAAACACGCACTAGATGTATCCACGAATTAACTCGTTTATACCCGTATATGTGTGTATATACATTTATACATGCGTGTATACGTCTACTGTACACGTATATACTCAGGTATGCACGTATGTACTCGATATACAAGTGCATACATGCATATGATATTCGTTTACACGCGTATATACCCGTACGTACACGTGACACGTATATACACGTGATACGTACATACCCGAGTACACACGCATAAACTCCTGTAGGTAATCACGTATACATGCTTATATACTCGTGTATACACGTATATACTTGAGTAGGCACGTGCATGCATGTATCTGATGTACACATGTATCTACTCATATATGAACGTGTTTACTAATGTTTACACGACACGTATATACTCGTGTATACACATATGCTTGTGCATATACTTGTAACTATAAAAATAACCGAAATATACAAATATTAGGGTTGTTTATAATGGTTTTGCATCTATTTTTAACTATGACCACTTTACCCCATGCTATGACCACTTTCCCCCACCCCATGGGGTAAAGTGTTCATAAATACAAAGGGAAAAGAAAGTGTTATAAAACTACTTAAATCAATATTTATTTTCCTAAAACTCAATGTACTGTGTTCTTTAATAATGCAATGTAATATAAAAACAAAAAGAGCTTAAATGTTTAAAGAATTTATTGTATATATTATTCACATAAGTTGAAAACCTATGATTTTATGACCACTTTACCCCACCAGATCCTAGTTTATTAACCACAATTTTATTAAAATAAAATAGAAGTGAATTTTTCTACAGTTACAACGTTTAAAATTCATCGGAAAGGAAAAACATATCAACTAAAATTTCTTTTTTCAATTTTTGACGTTATTTTCGATAAAACGGCTTTTAATTTGGCACTTGCTGCAAAACATTTTGGTGCAGTTAATACATTTTTCATTTAAAAAAAATCTTTATTCATCAAATTCAACTTTTTTCAAAAAGAACAAAAATCAAGTTAATCAAAAATACTATCTCAAACGTTAAAAAAAATCTTCATATACATATTTACAGATTTTTTTTTCGGTATTCATTTCCTCTTTCGGATATCCTTTTATTTTAAATTCAGAAATACATTTCCAGCTTTGAAGCATGCAAAAAGAAGGGAGTTCAGAAAACGATTTCAGATTGAACTAGGTTTAACTTCCGTTTAAAATGTTCTGAAAGAGGGAAGCTTACATTTCCTAATTCTAATTTTTCCTTACTTTCTCTTCCGGTTTCCTGAGTTTGTGACTTTTAAGGATGGAATTACAAATCTTTTAGAAATAAATCGACGTGTTAAATAAATGTACTAAAGTATTCGTAATTACGAAAAAAAACCTATTTTGATTTTTTCCTTATTAGGTCTAACATTGCCTTTACTGTGCAATATAGTTTTTTCTCTGGAGGTAACGTCGTCCCCCCCCCCTTTTTGGTATGTTTTTTAATTTCTCGAATTAAAATGTATATATACAATGAAATTATGAATAAAGTGTACATTTATTTTCATTTGTCTTGAGTAATTGTTAATTTGTTGCCTTTTTAAATGATTTTACTTTTTTAACTATTTTCAAACTTTTTAAAACAAATCACTGGTTACAAAATAAAAAATGGCCTTGTGATTAAATGGATTCCGTCATTTTACAGCAGAGAAATTGCAGCGATAGAGCAAACTAGAACTAAATTAGTTTAAATCATCAACTAACCAACGTTTTGATTGCAATTTTGTGCTTCAAAAAGTTGGTTAATTGATTATTTTAATTTTCAGCACAAAGGTATTTACTCATTACTAAATTAGTTAGCATTAAATGTGAAAAAAGAAAAACACAAGCATTTTTCTAACGGATGTCTGTTTATCTATCACTTAGGCAGTTATCCAATGGTTAGTGTTTCTAGGAGCAAATACATTTTGATACATTTTAATAGACATCTCAATTGCTGTACAAAAAAACTTACAAAGAGTCTAAATATGTTATTTCCTTGCTTCATTATCTGACATTCTTGAAGAACATGGATTCTATTTCTACATGACAGGATTGAATGCTAAGGATTGATTACAACTAGGTAGTGCTTTCTGCAACTGTTGATGCATCTGTTGTCATGGAATTTCCTTTTGTTATCATCAAACATTTAGTTTTAACAGCTATAACACTAGCGTGGCAACGAAAAAATCATCTTTAACCATCATTTTACTAATAACAGATGGTTAAAAACTGAAAACACAAAACATGTTTGGAACGCCTCATATCTGAGTGTTTACAGACATGTCTTACAACAATCAACATGGAGTTCAAGCTTCTAAAATTAAACTCTTCCCTGTATCTTAAAAATATTCAATGACTGAAAATTTATTTTCACAGTGCCAATTTTATCATTTTTAATCTTTAAGGAGTGTATGCATGCGAAATAGGCAGGTTTTAATAAAATAAGGAAGTTTACTTGTGTAAACGGATTCAGTTCAATCAAAATTCCTTTTTATTGGTAAAATTAGCTGTTTATGAATAATAAATTTCATTAATCAGTTCCTAGTTTTTACAGCAGACTCATTAATCTGGGGTACTTTATGAATGCGGATCATTTAATTCACTGCCCTGCGTTGTCTCGTGAAGCCTAAATGAGATTAAATTAGTATTTTGGACTCATAGATTGATTTGTTACAGTTGCTTAATTTGAACTCTTTTTTGATGTTATCGATTTTGCTGCAGAATTGTTTCTTGGTGTGTGGGCTTAGAAATCAAGATAAAAATGGAACAACGTTTAAAAGCACAAAAAGGATAAAAAGTTTTTAAAAATGCAGACATGTTTCGGAGGCAATAGCCTTCTTCCTCAGTGCGAAATGAACAAATGGATGAATCAAGGTCAAGGGAGAGTTTAAATGCGTAACCGGAAAAACATTGACCAATCAGCTATCAGCGATTGCTGAGGCAAAATATGACGTATTCTAACATGTAAGATTGAATAAGATTGGAGAAATGACAGCAAAAGACTCATTGCAAAGATTATTTAAGTTTTTATGAATGTAAAAGAACTTCCTTTTACATTCCTTTACATTCATAAACACCTTTCCTTTCCTTTTACATTCATAATCCTTTACAAATCCTTTATCCTTTGAATATATGACTATAAGAAAAGGATTATCCTATGAATCCTTTAAAATTCATAAAAACTTAAATAATCTTTGCAATGAGTCTTTTGCTGTTCCGCATTTTTATCCAATCTGATTCAATCTTACATATTAGAATACGTTATATTTTGCCTCAGCAATCGCTGATAGCTGATTTGTCAATGATTTTCCGGTTACGCATTTAAACTCTCCCTTGACCTTGATTCATCCATTTGTTCATTTTGCACTGAGGAAGGAGGCTATTGCGTCCGAAACATGTCTGCGTTTTTAAAAACTTTTTTTCCTTTTTGTGCTTTTAAACGTTGTTCCATTTTTATCTAATTTACCTTGCACAAAGCTATCGCTTTTCAATAGAAATCAAGGTTTAAGCAAATATCACTTAGGAAATGAGAAACGCTTCTCATACTTTGTCTGTAAAAGTATCCTTCCGGAAAATCATAAAATTTATTGAGCAAAAAGTAAACACCCCAAAACTTCTAGCTAAATTGCAACATTTCCTAAAAATATTATCTTGATTTACTTGTAGTTGTCAATACTTTTAAACATAATAACACAAAGAGAGAGAGGAAGAAGATACTTTGTACTTAAAAAGGTACTTTGTACTTAATGTAATGCATTTTAATATAATATAATAGATGACGCAACAGCAGCAACAACGAAGAAAAAGGCATTTTGAATGAAAAAACAAATAAGAAACTGCGCATTACATTACAGTTAACCACAACAGCTGCTAACACAATCTGGCATTCTTCTTACAGGAAATATTTTTAATATTTCACGAAGGTTTCAAGTAAAAATACGAAACTAGTTTATTTTGTTATTTCTGTCGCATTAAATTCTAATCACATTTGCATAGACAAACGTCTGTGAAGATTCATTTTACAATTATTAACCGTTTTTAAACCAAAATATTAAAAGTTGCATTAAGCTTGGTTCGACGAGCTTAACCGGTAGCAACCGGTAGATTGATTGATCACGTGACAGCTAAAGACGTCAGCCAATGCTAAAGCATTGGAGATGACGTCATCATTTGTCATGTGATCAACCTAGCGGTGAGCTAACGATTGCTCATCGAACACAACCTAACACAGAGTCAGATGAGCGATAGCAAAAGAAAAAAAAAGACAATAAATTAGGAACTAATCCGCAACTCCAGAGCTCGAATACGTTACCTTGTGGTGATTAACAATACTACAGAAAAGAGTAAAACATTCCATTCCACGTGTTTTCTTTAAGGTAAATTAGACTTCAGACGGTTTGTAATGTAATGTAATTTCAGAAGAATAGAAAAGAAAGCTTCCCACAAACACAATGAAAAATTACTGTCATTCACCAAACGTCAAAGCAAGTTATATAAGTTACGGCATTTGTTTATTTTACCTTTTTCATCCGCCATTAGACTGGGGCTGCAACGCGCCCTATAGTTTATTGAGTTGCGAATAGAATCTTATTTTCGACTTTTGACTGATTTCTCATCGAAAATTGAAGATAAGACTTACAGCTTTATCTAATTTCATATTATCTTTTTCTTATAATCAATTTCCAATTTACTTCCGAATGCAGTCACTCACATTTCCATCAAATCGTTCTCCGTCTTAATTTGAGTTTCATGGGATGGCAACAAGAGAATAAACATTACATACTGAACACATTTTCGCATTTGGAAGGAAGCCAAATCGTTTCGCCATTTAGAATTTCTGCAACTCGATGCAATAAAAAGAGATAATGCTTACAAAAGCACATCCGAATTACTGATAGTTTTTCTCTTTACTCTTCTCCTTGAACTTTCTTTTCTTAGAATAGAAAACCAAATATTGGCTACTTCGCTTCCGTTTCTTACTGAACTGCAAGATCATTAATGTAGCACAAAAAAAGTTTTCTGTAATTATATAAAAAAGACTTTTTATTTTCAAGGAAGTACGTTATAGAACGTAAGAATTCAATTTCTTTTCAATGTTTTTTTTTTTTTTTTTTTTAATGTAAATGTGTTTCATTCAGTGAATATTTCCGGAAAACATTTGATTACATACAGTGGCTCCCAAAAGTCTTCGTACACATTAAAAAAAAGTCTATATATTATTGAATAATCTAACTTTTTATTACGTTATTATTTAGCAGAATATTATGCAGTATTAACAACACCTTTTGATCATCTGGGAATAGATTTCATTCTTTTTTCTTTCTTTTTTTGCGTAATTTCTGAGCAAGTGTTCAACCACACTTCGAATCTTACTGTTTCTAGCTCCATTTTCGTTCCAAAGCCGTATTTTCGTAATATAGCCTCCAGACATCTCTAAATATATTACATTAAGTTCAATCTGTAGATTGAAGGGGTATTTTCTAAACTTTAATATAATTTTTGAGGCACTTGACGCAAACGTTGAAAACCGTGTGCTTCTTTTCGTTATCTTGATAAAAAACAAAATTGTTTCCGATAACCAAATTTTTGGCTAAGAGTTTAAAATTAATTTTTAAAATATTTAATAAAAACTTTTTAACAAAAAAATTGAACCGCCGAAAAAACTGAAAAGCAAAAAATAATAAACCATTTTAATTAAACCTTAATAACTAAGTTCTTAAACTGATGTTAGTATACCTAATTATATATTTTTGTAATAATTTAGAGTTTTTAATTAACCTTAATAACTCAGTTCTTAAATTAATGTAAGTATACCTAAGTAGTTTTGAGTCGGTGCCAAACAAGCAAATTAATTATTTTTGTAAAGCGTGAGGCGCAGCGGTGGCGTATGGCGACACGCCTCTTCGCCGGAAAATGCCGAGCGTTCACGAAGTTAAACCCGAACGTCGTCGAGTGGTCTCGAAGAAACACGTGTCGAGTATTTGACTGCTACTGAGCTTTTGCCTCATATTTACAACAGTCAAAATGTTTATATCATTGTTCATCATACTGAAGAAGGATTTCTCATCTTGTTAAAAGCTCAAATAAATGGTTTTGTGGGTCATAGTATTATTCAGCGTAAGTATGGCAACAACTGTAGCCGTTAATTGCATACATGATCCTGAAGATTTTTCTCACTGGTTGTTTGCCCCTCTCGTGCGAGGTCCCAAAGGTTTCAAAGCTCCAACAAGAGGTACTTTTTGTTGTATACGATCTACTAGTATTCATGATTTAATGATGGCGTGTGGAGGGAGCATTTTTTGAAACATTTATGTTTATCGCCGGACATTTCACATTACATTGCTAATTTTATTTGGTTATTTCTTTAAATTTAGGTAATTTAGGGATCTTTGTTTATTTATTGTTTGGCACCGACTCAAAACTACTTAGGTATACTTACATTAATTTAAGAACTGAGTTATTAAGGTTAATTAAAAACTCTAAATTATTACAAAAATATATACTTAGGTATACTAACATCAGTTTAAGAACTTAGTTATTAAGGTTTAATTAAAATGGTTTATTATTTTTTGCTTTTCAGTTTTTTCGGCGGTTCAATTTTTTTGTTAAAAAGTTTTTATTTTATAATTTTTTGTGGCTATAAGCTACTAATGTGTAATAATGTAATTACTTTTAAAATAGCTACCTACCTTACTTTAGCTATTAACATATATATATATATATATATATAATCGTATTTTAACAATTATCTGTTGTGTTACATAAATAATTTTAAAAAAGCAGGCTTTATATACTAACATGGGTAGGCCTACAAAAAATGCTGCTCGGATGAGGAAAAGATGTTTAGAAGAATCTATTAATGAGAAAGAAAAAAGGTTGGAAGCAAACAGAAAGAGAATTACATTAACACGTTCACAGGAGAGTTTAGGTCAGCGCGAGGAAAGACTGTCGAGAATGAGAAGCTACAATAACGATAGGTTATTGCAAGAAGGTGATAAGCAGAGCGCTCGTCTATACCCTTTCTAATAAAAAAAGAATATTCAAAATCGGACTATTCTGTAAAAAGTTATGTGTGGTCATACATTAAAAAATATATATATATATACGTGTCGACTTGAGAACCTCCTCCGTTTTTTCGTCGGTTAAAAATAGTATGTCACCATCACTAAACTTCGCCCTATTTTTTCATACAAATCCTGAATATAAAAAATGTTTGACGACTGGCACTGAAAACTAACTCTAATCACAAGTACCAGAGATTGAGAGGTCTACACTGCCGTGTGCAGGTAAAGGGCTATAACAACAATTTTATCTTTTTTTTTTTTCATTTTGTCATCATTGTTTGTACGTTAGCTTTGTTGTACAAACTAACTTATTTGGTTTCCGCTAAAAAAAAATATAATTCCAACATTTCCAAGTTGATAGTACTGAATACAGCGCAGAATTCTTCAAATATCTCGAAAACTCATTTCTGCAGATACTGTCGTTTACCTGCTCAAGACAGTACACATGAGAGACATACAAGTCTGCATCTCATTCATCGTGAGTTTTTTTTTTTTTTTTGTTATACCCAATTCAGCATCAAAAAATCTTAGAGTGAACTACTAATCGCCCCCCTTTCCCCACCCTTAGGGTAGGAGTTTTTCCCTCAAATTTATATAGGAACAACTTCAGGCTATACCCTTTCCAATAAAAAAAAGAATATTCTAAATCGGACTATTCTGTAAAAAGTTATGTGTGGTCATATATAAAAAAATCTGTGAGTGAACAACAAATCTCCCCCTTTTCCCACCCTTAGGGTAGGAATTTTTTCTCTAAATTTATATGAGACCAACTTCAGGGTATAACCTTTCCAATAAAAAAAGAATTATCAAAATCGGACTATTTTGTAAAAAGTTATGTGTGGTCATACATTAAAAATCTGTGAGTGAACAACAAATCAACCCCCTTTTCCCACCCTTAGGGTAGGAATTTTTTTTCAAAATTTTTATGAGACCACCTTCGGGGTATACCCTTTCCAATAAAAAAAGAATTATCAAAATCAGACTGTTCTGTAAAAAGTTATGTGTGGTCATACATTAAAAAAAAATATATATATATACTTGTCGAATTGAGAACCTCCTCCGTTTTTTCGTCGGTTAAAAGTGAACAGCATTTTCCAAAAAGTTAATGCAAGATGCAGCTTTCAGCGTTATTGGTCAATATTGGATGGCATCAGCAAAGTTTCAACATCATTCGCTTCAGGAATTCGTGGAACCAGTCCAATCTAGCTTGACAGTTTTCATTCCAATTGTTACGCATGGGTATTTCTAATGCTTTTGCATATTTATGTGTCAATTTTGTGTACTCAAAACTTGTTAATCCAATTACATGTTATTCAATGATAATTTCTAGCAACGAACATAATAAAATCGCTACAATAATGCTTTTTCTTTATTTTTATCTAATGGGGCTGTGTTAGGCTATTTAGCCTTTAGCAGACCAAGTGCGTTCCCCGATACGGCATCCAGTCTTTCATGTGCTGCCATTAAGACGCGGATGTCAATGGCATTGATAATTTTGACGGCAAGTTTCCATCAGATGGGGGCACCTGGTCTCTATTTGATGCGAACCTGCACTAGAGGTTTAATTTTGCCGTGAGAATTCAAAGCCAAACGAATACCCAAGGGATCTTTTACAAGTCGCATAGCCAATTAAGGTGGGCCGAAATAAGCCGAAAAAAATTTTTTTTCGAAATCAATTTTTGGATAGCGCGCAAAAGTTGCATGATGAGCTAGTTAGCACTCACAAAAAATTTCTTGGATATTAAAAAATACCTAGCCGGCGCTATTTAACACTAAAAAACCGAAAAAAAATGAGAAAAATGTATTTTTGTCGAAATTTTTTTTAAAAAACTAAATTACAAATATTTTGCTGGAATGCACCGAAAATGTTATATAATGAGCCAGTTCGAGCCCATAAAATGTTTCATTGATTTTAATGAGCATTTAACCGCTCCTTTCAGACATCAAAAAATTGGAGAAAAATGAAAAAATATTGAATTTTTTTAAAAACCATTGTGAAAATTATTTTTCAAAATTAAATCATAGACTTATTAATTAAATAGCACTATTAATCATAGTAATTATTATCACGCAATAATATCATACATTTTCTAGAATTACCTATAAAGATAATAAAATTTTGAAAAAGAAATCTTCAAATTTGATTTATAATATCTCATGCATAATGAATATTATTTTTTGGAATAATATTGTCCCTTGTTATCAAATGATGGAAGTTCTTTCCTAGCTTGAAGTTTGGCATGAATGTATCCATCTTGTGCAGTTTCACCACGAACTTATATTGCAACTTCGGTTATTAGTTTCACACAACGTTTCACAGCTTCCGTGTGACAGGGAAATTTCTCGAAACAGCTGTAGGCTGTTCTTTGCACATTTCTTTCAATTGTTGGTCTTTTAGATGCATTGTAAGAGGTGGCTCTGTAGCAACACAGTTTGCCCAATGAACTAAATCAACATAATCAATGGCTTCAAAATGAGCTTAGGACGCTTAAAAAATCGTAACCATCCGAGCTCTTCGTCTTCCTATTTCTAGAGTTCAGAATGCACCTAACAGCTAATTCCCGAATGTATTTTCTTGAATCAAACAACATTGTCAACAGTAGCTGTTCAGGATGAGCGAAATATGCATTATTTGTTACCTTATCCACTTTTCCAATAGCCATTTTTCTTACTGTCCTTTGATCAATTAGGAATTGATTTTCTCTATCAGGGACTTTTGCTTTTTTTCTGCAATTACACGAATATAAATCTGCGCATTTGCAGGCACAAACGTCAAACAAAGTCGTAGCCTCTGCTTTAAATTTGCCTAGCTTTGATTGTAAAAGTTGCGTCTTTATATTTTTAGCATTTTTTGTTGCGCTATTATATTTAGAATAATAAGATAAAATTATGGCAATCACTCTTCTTATCGAAACAAGGGGAAGGGAAGCACGCCCCCAAATATCAATAACTTTTTTTGCAACTACAGCGGCCACACTTGCTGAAGATGGTTGCTTACTTCCTTCTCCCTTTATTTGCATCTTAGTGATTTGATAACATCTGATAATGTCCTCATATGTTGGAAGAAATAAAGCATCGGGAGGAGACAAATCTCTTCCAGGTCCAAATAGAAGACTACTTGTGCTTGCTCGCGTTACTTTCTTTTTCGCGCGTTTCTACATAACAGTCGTGTTGTATACCAAAACAAAGATAATAATGCAATGACATTCGAAATGTCCGGCTCCCGTTTAAAAGACTTCAGAGGATTCACATTTTTTTAATACTCAAGGGCTCTATTTGTCAAACATATATAAAATAGTTATAACATAATCTTAGGAATAATAGAAGCAGTTGAGCGCCGTTTATTATCCAGGAGAAACAATTGGAACCGAAGATTAAAAAATTAGCATCTTATGTAACTATTTTTTATTTGAGGTTGTGCATTTTTTAAAATTGGCGTACAAATGTCGCCTAAAATTGATTGAATTTTCACTAGTTTTTTTCTAAGTAACGTATTGCGTAACATTTCAGTATTTACTTATTTTGAAACTACTTTTAATTTTTTTTTTTTTTTCATTTTTCCCATGTGTCAGTCTTAAAGGAGCGTAGCTAAATATTCTACGAAATGTATAAAAGTCTTTGAGGATTTCAACTAATTCACTGACAGATACTTCTAATGTTTGCTAAAGCTAGCTTCAAACTTTTATTTACCCCCCCCCCCCCCCCCCCCCCCCCCCCCCATTTTTTTTTTTTTTTTTTTTTTTTTTTTTTTTTTTTTTTTTTTTTTTTTTGAAAAAAGTGCATTTTTGCCCTTTTTTCAGTTTTTCAAGGTCAAATAGCGCCGGCTAAATATTAAACAAATTTAGCGAAATTTTTTATGGGTAATAACGGGCCCATACAGCAACTTTTCCGCACTATCCAAAAACTGATTTCCAAAAAAAGTTTTTTTCGGCCCACTCTAATAGCCATGCGGTATGGGCGCTGACCATTTTCTGCAACGCGAAAAGCCATCGACAGAACCCGGGACCACGGCGCAGAAGGCCAACGCCACCGAGTCGACGAAATAATAATGTAACAAAATGTAATTCAGGGCCGTAGTAGCCCGATCGGTAGAGTGTCGGATTCGGGGCCGGAGGGTCCTGGGTTCGAACCTCGATGGTCGAAGACCCACCGTCGTCATTAAAGGGGACTGGGCGACGTTAAATATGCTCGTGGTCTCAATGTCCTCCAAGTGAAACGATACCTCTGGGGGTGCTAGTACTAGGTAGCTATTAGCTCCTGAGCTAGTTCTAAATTCTCATTAACAGTTCGATCCGGTGATGGTTCTGCCATCTATCGGTATATAAAATAATGGAGGCAATTCACTTAGTATGCAGTCCTCGACATAAATACAGTTGTAGTCAGTTGTGACTCTGAATAGGAATAGGAAAATGTAATTCACGTATTTCGTTGTAAAGCATTTTGATTTACTCAAATCATGACTTTGTTTACCTAAAATATCCTGTACTCCTCTCTCATACGTAAAACAGACATCCATTATTCTACACGACCACTCATGAGAGTGTTACAATTACTTCAAAATCATCTTAATATGCTCATCATTTTGACTTGCTTCTCGCACATCAATTTGATAAATTGCTACTAGTTAATGAAAGTCGATGGAAATGCATTGTTTCAATTATTAGAACGAATTAATATCGTTATCCAAAATCTCATTAACCAACACTAGCATCTGCTATAATTTTGAGAAAACTGAGCTGTTTGAGTGATCATTATATGTGGTGAATGTACAACCAAATCAATATTATTTATTGATAAAATGAAGATGAAATTTCAAAATTAATTTATTCAGTATTTTAGTAATTGAACAGCTAATTTTGCAGGTTTTACTGCATGAATATGTAGTGGAAATGAACTATCAAATTGTCATTTTCTTAATAAATTCAAAGTTAGCAAGGGTATTCACTGGTGGGGAGGGGGAGGATTATGGTGCAATTTGCACCATCTACATTTTTTTGGTGGGGGGGATTTAAATTATTTTTTAATTAATTTATTTACATTTATTTATTTTTAGTATAAATTATTTATTTTATTTTATTCTATTTAAATTTTATTTCATTTATTTATTCAGTTTGTGTGTCTGTTTGTGTGTATGTCATTGGTGTAGCACAGAACTTTTCTAATAAAATAACAATAATAAAAATAATAATTAAATGAATAAGCAAATAAATATAAAATATTTTTTAAAAAATGATTAATTTTAAAACGAAGAACTAAAAAATAAAAAAAGGGGAAAGAGGGCTGAGAAAACTATTGGAGGACAATTTGCGCCCCTGAACTTGGTGGGGGGGCACCCTGAAGGTTAGTGAGATTTTTTGAACTCTGAGTTAGGTTTTTGAATGACATTATTTACAATATGCGTTCGTGCTTTTAAAGTGATGTTAATGCTTTAGAAACAAACTGAACTGATTTTGTCTATTTGAGGCTTTAAGCATTAAAACCAACTCGATCTAGTATTCGACTGTTTTTCCTTCGTAATTTGCTGATTCTTGGTTGATATTACCACGTTGCAAAACGGCTGGGAACGAATCCTTTACTGAAAATTCCCAGTACGCATTAGAAACACGTTCAAAACATTTTAATTCAGTAGAAATACTCCACTTATCTGAATGTGCACTAAAATTTGCCCTGAATGTGCTCTATTAAATGAGCTGATGTGTGAATCACATGACTTCCTTTAACGCCAATTTAATGATAATAATGCCTTGGAGAAAGCAAGATAAAATTTTAAACATTTTCACCTCGTGTTCGTCACTAACCGACGCAAAGAAAAAAGAACATTTTACAGACACTAATTTTTCCAATGATGAGAATTTAAACGTAATTCAATGGATAACTCTCTAAGTGTGGTCAATAGCGCCAGATTAACACCATTCGAAAAATATTTTTTTTCGTTAAATTTGTCGGCCACTTGAATATTAAAACGTGGCTACCAAAAGCTTAGCGATATATCGCAAGTGTTCGCCAAATTATATCATCACTTGAGTTTGCACTGAAATTAACATTGATTTTCCACTAAAAGGTGTAAAAGACCAATTTTAGAACATCCGATTGCAACCAAAAGGGGAGGTGTACAACTACACCCCACTAGGAGTCTATTTACCAAATTTCAAATTTCGACGACATGCCGTTTTTGATTTATGCGAGATACATACGCACATACATACCTACATACAGACGTCAAGAGAAAACTCTTTGTAATTAACTCGGAGATCGTCGAAATGGATATTTTGGGAGTCCATACGTTTTTAGGTATATATGCAGATGTGGTCGGGTCGAAAAAAAACTCAGTATTCATTCGGGGGCGAGCAAAATGGAAATAAAGGCCGATTTTTGAGTAAATTTTTTTTCGCGAATACAATACTTCCTTTACTATGTAAAAGGAAGTAAAAAGAAAGAGTACTGAAGCTCCCTCCAAATATGTTTCAAATGTGTCTTGCTCAGGGTATTTGCTAATTTTACTCTTAAATACACATTTGAGAATAGATTGAGGACGCATTTGGGCACCTTGGTAAATCATTACTTTATTTCAACCGATGTAACTTCAACGGATTTCTTTAACTGGCAGTCTGTAGAAATTTTATTTGAAAGAATAGTTGTCGAATGAGTCGCGAATGCCGCCAAAAGGATGTCCATCCCTAATCGTTTCCTCACACCCGCCGTTCATTGAAAGAAGGTTGTTGACAGCTGCCTCACGAGATTGCTGTAAAATAAGCAGCAAAATCGATAGGTATAATCGAAGGAGTATTCCATGAATACTGAAAAATGTATACCGTAAAGTGTAATATTAATTTTTTTAAGGAGGACATGTGCCTGTGTTCAAACACCGTTCATAAAAGTGTTAAAATATGTGCAAAGTAATCTAATAAAGAGCACAAGTACCCGCGTTCGAAAAGTGTTTAAAATTCAATATTTTGGAAAATCACTTCCAGAAACGTTTTAGTTCAAAACTAGCTCAGTTCCTGCTCCTGCTGAATGAATAATGTAAAAACGCACGCCTAACATAAACAAAATTATTACAATAAATTTATGATAAATTTATGAATAATACTTAAATTATACTTAATTATACTTACTTATACTTGAAATATAATAGAATAACACCTGAAACATGTACATAATAATTAAAACTTGTAGAGTCATAATTTTTAACGTATAAGAACAGTGCACTTTGATTACTGTAGCACTGTAAAAATAAATTGTAACAGTAGAGCAAGCCAGTACCTTTAATTTGGACAACTATGGGTCAGATCACTGTTTGTGGTCACAATAGAAATCATTAACTATTGCACAATTAGTTCCGACATTCTCCGTAGATGCCGAAGGCATAGATGAAAACATACATAAGTACACCATAAACCAAACCAAACACAGTGGCGCAGCAGCCAATTAGGATCAAGGTCGACTGTGTCCATCTCAGTTTTCCTGAGCAAGGGCTCCGGGGTGCAAGACAAATGTTCCGTTTACGTGGGAAGCTGGACGTGGAATCTCCAATGTTTAGTTCTCAAGCAAACTTGGTACTCATTATATTGACCCACCGAAGGAATGAACGTCTGAGTCGACCATGCCCAACCCAGTTATATAGGTATTCCTTAAAAGGAAGTAATTCATGAGTGACTTTAACCTTCTATTATGCTACAAACGAGTTGGAACGCATCCTGCTAGACCATGTTGAAATTTGCTGACAAAAAATTGGTTTTCTCAGAAAACCAGCTGAATCCGTGAACGTTTTTCGTGTTTGCTATAAAATTTTAAAAGGTCAGTTGAGCTGGTTTGGGTACTGACTGATTGTCTAAAGTAACAACGCGCAAAACGCAAAGTTCACCTTATCAAAAGTTGGAATCCATTTAATTTCCCCCGGGAAAAAAAATAGAGTAAAGAAAAAGCTATAAGTTCTGCGCAGAAAAGACAAGAAATGAAAGTAAATTTAAAGTCAGAAAGCATTTAATACGTTTTTGATCAGGTCTCTGGCATTGTAAAAAAAAAAAAAAACTCTTTTCTTGACATGAATACGCAAGATTGTCCTATATTTCTTTTAGTATTTCTTGGCGACGAACTTTTATTGCTGTTTCCTTCAGCGTTTCCAAAATAAACAATTTAAACAATCAGTTTAATAACAACCTTTTTTTTTTTTTTTTTTTTTTTGACTAGAACGCTCGATTTCTTCTCATTGGTAGACTTAAACTTGTAATCCTTTTCTGCCGTAGTGTAGAACAAACAATATGCGGTTATTACAAATTGGCGTAGGTTTGACAATTTTCGAAACCAAAATCCATTTTAAATATATGAGGCTAAGATACATTTATGCGGCTTAATTAATGAATATTTCCTTGTTGTTGTTTTACATTGCAGATTTACTTACATTATTTCCTCCTCCCTAAAATGGCGCGAACCTGAAACATAGTTTTGAATAACTGTATTTTTGACTTAGGACAATTGAAAAAAAAAATGTATTTTCAGCTTAAAAATTAGCGATGTCTATGTTCTGCACTGGCTGAGGGATGTTTTTTTATTCTTTTGTGTTTGCGCTGACTTCAAATTTCATATTTGCAATTAGTCATGAACATAAACGGAAATGAAAAGGATAATATCCGCAGAAATACATATTTTGAGACGTAAAGGAGTTAATAGAAAATGAAAACTGATTTTACTCTGTAAAAGTGTACACAGTTTAATTTAAATCACTGATGCCTATGTGCAGCGTTCCGAGTAAATGAAGCCATCAAAGAATCAACTATCTTCAATGTCGCTTCTAATAAAAGCGATCAAATTTTCTCGAGCTAGAAAGAGTAGAAAATGATCAGAATAAAAATTTTACAGAAAGTACTTCTAGTCGATTTCGAGAAATGAGGTAGAACATTTTGTAGTACTTTTGCTATGATTCCTTTCTCTTTTGATTATTTTCATAAAAGAGATTGTAAAATTAAGTGAGTGCAATTTAATCTGTAAGGATCGTTCATTTGCAGTTCCTGGAACATAAAATCGTAATGTTAAACACTTGCAGTAAGTATTGAAATAAGAGGTGTTAGAAATCACCTACAGAAGTAAATAAAACATAAGAGCAAGATATATTTGATGCATGTAAAGATGGCAAGAAAATTACAATAAATAGTTTTTGTGCAGTTTTTTTTTTTTTTTTTTTTTTTTTCACAAGATGTGCAGAGTACTTTGGCTCAGAATGTTTTCTGTAACTGTTAATCTCCTTTTTTGTGCCTTGACCGGTATAATTTCCTAACTATTTCCTCAGAATGAGTCACAATGAATGTATAATACCACACCCACTCCCTTTTAAGACTCGTTTTATGTATAGAAATGTGTGTAATAACTTTTCTATTTATTTATTTATTTTTGTCGTTTTTATTTTCCAATTTATTTTTTCTTTGAAATATCACTCGTAAGTTTTATTTCATTTAGACTTTTTAAACAATTCAGGACAGGTGAGTAAGATCTCCTTTCCCTGTTTTGTAAATGTGTTACGTAAACAATAATTAATTAAATCAGTTATCATTAACCAAATCAGGAAACCAATTTAAACTAAGAAGAAATCTTGTACAAGGAGTTTCTTAGTGTTGTATTTTATCAAAGATTCAACTGTATTGTAACAAAATAAACTTAAAAACTTACATTCATCAATATTTTCTCTATTAGAAAAATAGCAAATGAGAAATAGTTCAATCAATCTCTTAAAAGCTGAAAAAAAACTGTTCACGCGGGAAAACTTTTCTGCTTGTTACTTTGAGTAATTGATTTCCAATAAATTCGCTACAGCACTTGAGAAATAGTTTACATGCCTATAAAAAATTCTATAAAAACAAAACCTCTCTAGAAAATCTCCTTAAATCCTGTCCTTTATTATAATATTTTTAAACGATTTTTTAACATCCATATGCTAAATATACATCATAACAATAATTTTCTTTTACCAATATTTGATATGCATGGCAAGTAAAGGTTGTTTCATCAAATCGTGTTAATTAGTGTAAGTAGAACGGTTGGAAGAAATATCTACAGGGCTGTCTATAAATGATGTCACGCTTGTAGTAAGTAAAATTGTGTAAAAGTTAGTTTTATCCCAATCAAGAAATCACTAAAAAACCTGCAGTTAAAATCCATAAATAATCAACGACAGAAGTTTTGAAGAAGGTTTGGGTGAAAAGGAAAGTTGTCTATCGGTTTTCGAATCACCTGAATTCGATTAGATCTAATGAATTATACGACGATTTCAAATTTTGAACACTTTATAAAATTAAAAAATTTTATTAATACGAGAGATTTTTTTCACTTAGTCTCGTATAATGAGTGGGTTTGCTTTAGAAAAATTTTAGTAGAAAGAGCATTTTACGTAAAAAAAGAAGGAATTTTCTTTTTTCATTTCATAACTTTATAATTTTCATACAAGTCAGCACTCGAGTATACAGGCTTTTCAAAGTTGTTCTGCTTAGTGCTAGGTAAAAACAGCAACATAAAATAGAAACACTAAAAGTTGAAAGGGAAATAAAAACAATATGGAAAGAAAGAAAGAAATGTTCATTAATGGTCCATAAGGGAAGAAAAAAAATTAACGGAGAAAGAAAGTAAGAATTCCCTAATACTGAAAGACAACTGCGCCATTCTACTTTCGTGAATTTACAAAAATTGAAGCATTTAAATATCTGTTACACTAAAATAAGAAAACATCTGAGAGTTTTAATTTTGAAGCAAATGATCATTGAAATTATGTCTTCTTAATTAATTATCTTCTTTAAGAATTTTTGAATAGTTTATTAACTTTTAAGTCAGCATTTAAAATTCTTGTTTAAAAGTGATTAAAATAGAAAATTAGACAAAAAATTTGAGTTCTTTTACACAAACAATCTCAGTTTTCTGATTTGCTACTTGTAATCCTATCGCTTTTCTGCGGTAAAAAAATTCTAACACAAAATTTCGACCTTAAGCTAACACTTTTTTGGTTTAACTGAATGAATTTGAATGTTTACTGTGCTAATTTTTGTCGTAATTCAGTTCTACATTGCATAATTTCCACACCCATACACAGTTTTTTTTTTTTTTTTTTTTGAAGAACAGTATTTGCTTTTACAAATATTCCGTAATAAATGTCGTCATTGAAACGAAATGCCTCTTAGATGTTAAGGGAACAATTTTGTACCTCAAAGCCAGACTGACGTAAGTCAAAAAAAATGACGAGTTTCTATTTATTAGGGTCACTGCATGTAGAAGCCTATTCTGCATCGAGCCAAGTAGATGTACTTATTAAAAAAAAATCCTTTTCAATTTTTTGCCAGCGTTAAAACAGCGCTCATCCCATCCTTTGCATGCGCCAGAAAAAAAAAGTTTTTCCTCTCCCCTGTCTTTGGGGTACAGGATTTTCACATCGTTTTCAAAGTATTACAGTTTAATTTCATTGAAACAGCTTTTTTCTTTTTTTCTTCTTAAAAGAACAGCTTGCCATTTTTTTTAAATCATGTAAAATATAAAACAGAACTGTGGTTTTTTGATACTATTACAAAGAAGTTAATATCTCGGATTGTGTAGCTCACTTAATTGAAAAGGCGTCTTTTAATTCCGGACAAAAATTCTGTTCTGCAATCGCATGTGCTTTAAAAATATGTCATTTTTATTATAAATGCTATGTTTTTACGTAATGTTTTATAAAGGTATTTTCTGCAAATAAATTATAAAAATAACTTCACTAATTTGTAACATTTTCAGTTTTTAATAAAAGTAATGAATAGAAATTACATTTGAAATGTTACATAAAATTTTACCAGGGGGTCAGGTAGAATTTTTTTTTTATTGCAGTTGAATTTTAGACCACCCTCATTTTATACATTATGTGTAATTACTTTCGATTTTAATTTCGTTAAAATTCATTCATTTCTATCCCATAAAATGAAAATGAATTGACCGTCCACTGGATCATACATGGTACATCCGAGCCCTGAATTTCTATTGTCGACTTCTAGAGCATATGCTAGAAGCAAACACAGCTTGATTTTTTGAATAAAATCATTGTTATTCACGTAGAAATTACTTGGAATAAAATCATTAACGTATGTAATTTAGGGTTTTAATGTTTTTTGTTCTACTGCTTGCTGAATTCATACTTATGCGTAACTGCACAATCGAGCTTTTAAATGACCGACTACTGGTCCTTTTACCCCACTTCTGCATAGCACTGAATAAAAATATAAATTTCAATTTATTCTGTCTTATATTTTAGCTTTTAACCTGAAAACTTACTAAATTAAGCTAGCGAAATATTTTTATCTTTATAAAGATCCTTGTATAGGCAGGAATCCTCTTACGAAAGGTTTGAATTGTTAAACTCTAGGTGCACATAGTTTTGTATTTTTAAAAATATACCCATTTCAATCTCGACTAGTCTAATTTACTTAGCCTTAAACATACAGAAAAATAATCACCTTGCCATCTCAAGTTTGCGGAAGATTTTTCAGTTAAAATATGATTGTTGCTTTGAATTTCATTTACCTCAAAAAATATATGTTCCTCGCATACAAAATAGTAGCTAGCACTGAAAACAATTGTTTCACATGCAAACTTTAAGAATAATTTCTGCTGTGTTTAACTCAAAAGTACTTAGCAAATTAAATTCACAATTGCACGTAAATCCATTCAGTTAATTGAAATTTTCAAAAGAATTTATGTGGTTTAAAAATATGCGTAAAGTAAATAATTGCAAGATATTTTTCCAGCAAATCTTACGTTTAAAACAAAATCTTTAAAAAATATAAAAATAAATTTAACATTTAATTATTTTTGTTTTCAATTTTATAGTAACAATCGTGAAACGTAACCGATAGCACAGTATATCATTTAGAACAAAATGGTCACAACCCGCCCAATGACGTCAAATTTTGATCCCCCACAGTGTTTCCGTCTCATGGACTATCTTTCAATTTCTAAGCAAGGAGTGAATTTTATTGAAAGGTATAACTATACCACGCACCCCATCTTGTCTTTGTTGCAATACTGTTTTAACCTGTCATTGCTCTTATTGTTTACTCGAATTTGAGTGCATAAACGGGCTTATTGTTGCGTTACAACCTAAGTCACAAACACCATAAGAAGTTTTCTGCTTAACAGTTTTGACAATGATAAAAAAAATGAGTTTTGAGAATAATATCGCCAAAACAGAAAAATACAGAAGAGACAAAATAAATTTTTACTGTACAAATTTCAGCTATACTGAAATTAAAAGGCAATGATACAGCGAAACATCTTAAGGTTTTATGTGTAAAAAAAAATTAATACAATTAGGTAATTAGTCAAAATAAAATAACTAATGATGAAAAGGAAATCCCCCTCCTCCTCAAAACAAGAGACGACTTAGTGGCAATTGCAATTAATTATTGCATAAATTGCATTAAGAAAAATTTTCTAATGATTAAAAAAAAAGTATCTTAAACACAAAGGAAACAACGAGAGAGGGTGTATTATCATGGCTAAAGAGAAATTTCTTTTAACAAGATAATCCCAAAAAAAGGAAAACAGTAAAAAGAAAAAAAGACTATTGGATAGGAAAAAAATGTTAAGAAAAACACCTAATTAATGCAGGACATCCTCATAATTAAAGGAAATTTTCTACTGACTAAGCCCGAATTTTCCTTAAAAAAACGAAATCCGAATTTCCATCTTATTGATTCTTCTGATCGCTATCATATTACACGTATTAGACATATTAGTTTGTTTAAGCCTTCATGACCTACAATACAAAATTTCTTCAGCAGATCATTTCTATCTCTCTCTGCCAACATAAATAAGAAGGCATTTCGACTTCATGACGTTCAATACGAAACTAAGTCTTTACAGCAGATCATCTCTCTCTAAGCCAACATAAGAAAGAAGTTATTTTGACTTCACGACCTCCAATACGAAATTTAGCCTCTTCAGCTGATCATCTCTCTCCAAACGCACACAGATGAGAAGGCGTTTCACTTCATGACCTCCAATATAAAATTCATCCTCTTCAGCTGATCTTTTCTATCTTTAAACCAACAAAACTAAGGTGTTTCGCAGTAACTTCGCTTTCGTCCGATTTAGTACAAGTTGATCAGTTTTAGCAACACATAAAAATCTGTGACTGTTCAAATTTCCAGGATTCAAGCCAACTAGAACTGTCCGGTTCCTCCTGTTGCTCTGCTAACTGATTGTTTCGAAACAGTACAGAGATGTCATCCGTTCCAAAGGTTAGGACCTCAGTCATTCGTCAGGACGTTCTCCGGAGGTTTAATGGGAAGATTCCACCCCTTATTACATGCTATAGGGTAATCCAAGGATTTTACGCACAAATGTGGGAAGTTGTTAGAGGAAAGTAGTTACAATGTGATGTGTCTTCAATTGATCCTTTCTTTTAATCAAACCTCAATGCAGGTCAATGTTTTAGCATATGCATGAGGCATGGAAGAAAGCTTCTTTGAACAACCGGCAGTGTTACATTTTAGAATAATATACTACAGTAGTTAACGTTTAGCTGAGACATGGAAGTACGTTCCTTTTAACACCAGTCTGCTACATCATTATGATTTAGAGTAACGTGTTACGATAGGTCAAAGATTTTAGACATGTTTGAGGCAAGGAAGTACGCTCCTTTAAGCGAAATTCAACTATATCATTATACTTAGGATTAACGTGTTATAATAGGTTAAAGATTCAACATATACTTGATACATGGAAGTGCACTCCTTTGAGCGACCATCAGTTAGTATATCATTATATTTTAGATTAACTCGTGGCGGTATACATTGTAGATGAGAGAAAGAAGAATTTAAACACAAATATTTTAGTTTTTAAATAATCCAGAAAACCTAATGGTAGGATCGATTTCCCGATTAAGGAGCAGAAAGAACCATTTTATTAACAAAGCTCAGTTCCATAACGGGTAGACAGAATAGGTAAGAGAAAATCTTAAATGCTGAGACGAAAATAATAATTTGTAGAAAAGAAATGATTATTAGAAAATATAAAACTAACTAAAAATATTAGGATGTATTCGACTTTGATTGATTAGGCAAAAAATTTCCTCCCTTGAGTAAAGGTAAAAAGCAAAAAATAGTGAGCTCTTCAAAAATGACTCTAATATCATTAAATGCCAGCTTATTCCAAGTATTTCTGTTTTACTAATACTTACAAAGAACAAAAAAGTTTCTTAAAATGATTATCTTCAGTTGAAAAAATCGACGTTTTTTTTTTTTTTTTTTTAATTTTTATACAGGTAACATTTTTCAACACTTAAGCAAAATTGCTGCAAATCGTTTTTACAAAAAAGGAAATAATTTTATTTTACATCCACACAGAATTTTAAACTCTAAACGTTTGAACTTCCGTTCATCATTTTTGTTACTTCATATTTTTATACTGTATAAATCACTCAACATATTCTGGGCGCAATCTCTGCAAAAGTCATAAAACTAGTCACGAAGCGTTGCTTTATATCAGAGCATAAAAAGAATAAACTCACTTTTAAAATAAAAAAGATGATCGTAATTTTTATGCATCGTCTGACGTTATTTTCCCACTTCATTCTTAGAATAAAAAATCTAAAAGAATCGAGGTGAAGATCGGAAGTTTATTTGCCTTTAACTTCGAGCATGTTTTTGTTTTAGACCTAACAAAGTTTGAAAATAGCAAGGTAACATAGCATATTCTAAAAAACATTTGTAATGTAAAATATGTAGTTGACAATTTAATGGAAGTTTTTATAAATCATCTTTTTTATTTATTTATTTATTTATTCGTTTAATTTTACTTTGCTTTTTTTCTTCCGTTTTTATACACAATCACTTTAAAAAAATGAAGTATTTTTTAATTGCCTGTAAATATATGAATGTTTAAAACAATTAAACGTTTTTCTATTTTAATTATCATAGTTTAATTTATTTTCAATATAGTTCAAAATGAGATTTCATTTCATTAGTAATTGACCACTCACATTTGGAAATGACCTGTGTCAGTTAGTGATTGACCAATTTTTCACAAAGTAAAAGTCAAAATCAATACTGTAAAACTCCTACCGTGTCTATATATGTGCATATCTATGTACATATTTATGTCGGTACGTCTAACTGGTAAATGGATGAATGACGTCCTCACACATGACCTCGATGATGTAATGTGTCATTGATGCTCTCTAAGACTCAAAAATCACCGCATGTTACCAAACTAGGTAACATTTGACTTCTCGCCACATTTGGCACCAAAAAAAAGTCGTAAAAAATGATGCCAACTTGACGATGTTTTTAATTCTTCACTAAGCCCATAGACTCCAAGCAGATATAATTTCAAAAGTAAGCAAGTCACTTCAGGACTTGAATCTAGCCGCACAGAGGCTAGTTTAATGTCTAAATATTGAAACACAACTATTAAACTACAGGTATGAAATATTTAATAGTATTATTACTTGCGTGATATAGTTTAGGTTTAGATTCAATGGACTGCCCTTAAGGTATTTAATACAACTCTTGTTTCAAGAAAACCTAAAGGAAGACCTTAAAAGGATGGAAGGACTGCCTGGATGACGATTTAGCAATTTTAAAAGTTAAGAACTGGAGGGCAAGAGAGTGGAATCGGTAAGGCTTTTGAAGAAGGCCGAGAACCCCAAAATGCTGCCGGGCGAGTATTGATGACGATGATGATGATGATAATCTTTAAAACATGCCCTCTCGATGACCCGGATAGCTTTTCCCGATAATAGCGAATGCTTTGGATAGAAAAAAATCGATTATAAAAGTATACACATAGGTCAAATAGCGGCAATCATTTGTTTATTGACCAAGAATATTTATTAATTAACCGCACAAGTCAATTACTATAGAAACACTTTTTTTCCTTTTTTTTTTTTTTTTTTTTTTTGACTAAAAGTTCTATTATATTTTTCCTCAAGCAAAACAGTTTAGAATCACTTTGACTTCGAGAAAAATGCTTTAAAATCAACAAAAGTTTGTTAATTGGTAATTTTTCCGAATTCTGAATGGTCAGTTACTACTACTGAAAACATTTTGAGCAGTCATCAGTTAAGCATGCGTTAATCCCAGTATACATCGGGAATTTTTAAACGAGAATTTACTTCTTTACTATTTATAAACATCTATGAGCCTCAAATCTCAAAAAATAAACCTTAAGAAGTGATATTAAACCAGTAGTTCTCACACTGAGTGAAGCCACACCATGGGGTGCCGTAGGGATAGGCGAGGGGTGCTGCGAAATGTCCACGATTTCATATCTTTATGGTTAAATAAAGAAAAAAACGTAATAGTTGTTCGTCAGCCTCATCAGATTCGCATATTTTAATTTATTTTTTTTAACACCACTCTGCGTCATAGAATCTTAACAATTACTTATTTCATTGAACACATAACTGGTGACCCTGTATCCACATAGTAATTTCTGGTTGTTTCCGTAAAATCATACATATATTGTAAGCATGGTGTTTAACTATATGTCTCTACGTACATGAGTTATATTTAGACACAAATAAATAAATAAATGCAATTTGTGGTGTCAACACCCCCGCCCACTTACAAATACAAAAAAATGTTTAAAAAAAAGTTAACGTTTTAAAGAAAACATAAATTCACTAGCTGACCCAACCACGCGTTGCTGTGGCGCAATACTTGGATTAAAATAATATTTTACTCGTTATTTTCATACAAACAAAATAATATTTTTAAAAAAATATTCTTGCTTAACCTGTCTTTTGCTAACACGAATATGTATGATAACTTTCCCACTTGTCAGTAGGCGATAGTTGTCCATGAGAGAAACATGTAAGTTTCAAGTTCAAACCGAAAGTAGACATAGTTTGGTCTTGAGATATATTTATGTTCTTTGCAAAAGCTAAACGAATCGGAAATTTAAGCCTTCTAAATGTGTTTGAAAATTATGACGCTATTTATCAAAAACTTGTCGACACGAAAATTTCTCCTTTAAACAGTTCCGTCAAATTTGTTGACTTTTAAAAACTAAACGTGTGCCGTTGCATAACCTAGGTGGGTTTAAATTGCGAAAAAGAATAATTGGTGTATGAATTTGCAACCGGAAATCATGTAGTGGCATTACTGGTATATCCAGAGAATTTAAAAATTCAGTTGGAATGATTAAGGCTTTGTTTCCTCGACAACTGTATTGCCTTGTTCAGCATCAACGGTCAACAAAATCTGATTATAATTGTTTTTTAGATGTCAGACATGGCTTATTATTCGCAATAACTGTAGCTAAGACATCGGAATTGCACTGTTTTTTCTCGTTGCAAATCAGTGTTAACTACCTCGGTGGCCCAACGATCAAGTGATAGCATAATAATGATTAAGCGACAAATTTGAAATTGAAATGCAAAAACCATCAATCACAACCAAAAACTTCATTTATATGTCTGGTGTTGAATCTGGATTTGGACATTTGTGTGTTAAACTTCATGAAATACGTCTTCAAACATAAAAGCTATATAGTTTCTCCACAGAAATGATGATTTTGTTGGATATTATGTAGTAAAAATATTTTTAAGTTAAAAAGTAATAGCTTGGCACATTTTTTGTCTCCCCAAGAAAGTACCAAAAACGTTATCACGAAAGTTGCCACTGCTAAGATGAGCTTGTACGTGTACAATGCGTTCCACTTGCTCTTGGAAATTTACAAAATCCACAGACTTACTTGCTCCCATTGGGAGTTAAGTTAATCTGGCCGGGACACGACAATGGTAGTGAAGTTAATTCATCACTAAATATCATTAACCTTCCTAAAATTATTTAAAGACTTCAGTAATCTCCCTGACTAAAGACAATCGTGTCTCTGGAACCTTCAGAGAAAACCAAGATAAGTTTAAAATAACAACTTGTCACCTTCCTATTTTTGCAAAAATGCTTCAGAAGTAGTCATGCAAGCATGGCGAAAGATAACACAGAATTGTAAGCAAGTGCCATAAATCTAACTCGCCTGCGATTCTTGCATAGCTACGGGACCCAGAGGCTCTTACTATCTCATTGGAAGCTTAGTCAATGAGGACGGAATGTGATCGAACAAAAGCCAATGGACTTAATAAATACACTCAGCTGATCTTTAAACTGGGAGTTAAAAATGTTTTTCACCACAACTAGAAATCTGCATTCATGACACTTGTAGCAATTCAGAAAATGATTTGACACAGATACTTGATTTTAACAGGAAGTTGTTGAGAACCTATGAAATCCCGGCGTGTTCCACAGTTATAATCATTGACATTTCTTTTTTTTTTTACAGAGCATGTCAAATTGCGTGGAACATAGGTGTATAATTTTGTTTCTGCGAATCAGCCGACCACAGTATGTTTTTGACACAATGTATAAAAAATAACCAGTGTCGTTTTTGGTGGCTGAAGCGCTCGTTGTACGAAATTTCTTTGGTAAAATATACTTGTTCACCGTTTTCGAGCTATACTGCAAAAAGCTGGACAGAAGGGTCTCTTTCGTGTATGAGAAAACTAAATAATGCCAGATAACTTCGTTGCTACTCATCTATCTACTCATATCCTCTCCGTGTTTTTTTTTTTTTGGTCATTTTTATCTGCTGTTCATACTTTGCATGCAACCAAGAAATGACCTTAATTTCCGTATTTGCAAAAGTACTTCATGGATTTCACGGCACTGCAAAAATCGACTGTAATATGAGCCTCATGCGTTTTCAAAAGGAGTGGTGAATATGGAACCATCTGTCATTTATCAATTCTAATTTGATTTGTAGAATTTGACATAAAGTGTGACCACTATTCTCATCGCTCTACGGAGATACAATAGATGACCATCGATATCCATAACATTCTATCATTTGTGAATTTTAATTAACTTAAGAACAAACATTTTTGAGGATGAATTAACTTACCGCACCATCTATTAATAATATATCGAACCATACAATCAAGTCACACTATTAATGTATAATAAACATTTTATTTGCAACAAAAAATATAAAAACTATCCTATCTTTTAAGTTGGGTCATATTACAGATAGGTATGAAATTTGATTTAAATTGGTTCCGTAGTTTCGGAGTTTATCCCGAACATACATCGTGACACGAGATTTATATATATATATATATATATATATATATATATATATATATATATATATATATATATATATATATATATATATATATATATATATATATATATATATATATATATATATATATATATATATAGATAGATAGATAGATAGATAGATAGATACAATTTCCAAGTATGTTTGGAAAACGGAGGTTCGGGGGGACTCCCCCGGAAATTTTCAAAATTATAGAGTTTTAGACAAACTTTGGTGACGTTGAGTGGAGAAAAGGTTCGAGGGCCCACCCCTGAAAATTTTTCTAATTCATAATCTTAAAAAGCATTCTAGACTATCTTTGGTCTAGAGAATGTTAGGTTTTGAAGAGGTACGGGTTGTTTTTTCAAATATTGAGGAAAACCTTCTGAATGAAAGTATTTTCCCAAAAATTGCAATTCCACTTTGAATGTGACCCCCAGTAGGGTGAAACCTGGCGGGACCGTCGCCCCCCTCCTCAGGTAGTGACGCCACTGTATATGATTTAGTTAAATAATTAGAGTGACATTAGAGTGTTTTAATTGTTCACACGTAGCTCAAATATTCACCTTCTCTTAATTCGGAGAGATTTTTTTTTTTTTTTGAACATTTAACTTTAATCAACATTGTGCTTTTGTTTCAAAAGTTACTTGCTGTTTAATTGAAATCTTTCTTGACGAGAAGTAACAGACTACAGAAAATAAACAAAAAGTTAACTTTGAAATTTATTTGTTATTTTAAGAAAGAAAAAATATACTTAATCAATGATTAAGAAACTAAATATACATAATAAATGAGGAACAATTTCCTTCAAAAATAAGGTTGAAATAATTCAATTGCATAAGAAATGTTTCAAGAACTAAGAAAAATTGAAAGATGAAAAAACGAAGATTAAGTCATCTTTCTTGACAGTAAAAAGTAACATCTTCTCAATTTGTATCATAATTTATTTAATCCTTAAAATAATCAGGAAAAAAACACAGTAAGCCTATGAAGCTAAAAGAAAGAAAAAATAATCAATAATAAAATAATAACCAAAACAATTTTACTAATTATGATTTATTATTTCTCAGATATATTTTTCGAGCAAAAACTTTTTTCTCATTACTTTATTTTAGTTCTTTTACATCGAAATTCCAAAAGAAGATATCAATTTCAAATTTATCTTGCTTGTTTACCTTTCTGAAACCCACACATTATTTCGCAAAAAATTTATATCATTCTGCCGAAAGATACTATTAATCATTATCAGATAAGGATAAAAGTTTTAACACTGTAAGAAAAAAGAAAAAACACAGAAGATAATTGGAAGATGGATGGAACTGGAAGTGTCGAGTGTAAATATCAGAATTTTTTCTGGACATGAAGAAGATATTAATCATAGAAATAATAAGGAAAAATAACAGATAGGAAAAACTGATGAACTTATAAAAGGTTTTACAAGGTATACTTTTTAAAGGGAAAAAAATCTGGTGTGAACTCCACACTGCTTCTTTTTACGTTTACTTAATAATAGGTTTTCAATGATGCAAAAGAAAAGGTGCGTGTACTCACATACCAGTATTAGAAGCATCACTTCTTTAAGGAATAGCCTTTTAGACATTTTAACACATATAAAAGAATGGTCAACGTAAAAAACTTGACTGTCTAGTGTAAAGAAAAGTGATGTTTTATTAGTAGCTGTGATTTAAAATTGCAGGAAACTGTATGAAACATGTATAAGGAACAAATATACATTGTAATAGTGTTTTAAAATAAGCAATGAAATGCTTTAAATAATTAAGCTTGTTGCGAGCCAAAGCAATAAAGTGTTTTCCGTAGATTTGTTTTCAAAATGTCGACAATTGGATTATAATTTATTGGATTGTTTGCTAAATCTCGCCAATAGCGCCAAATCGAAATCAGATTCCAAAAACTTTTTTTTTTTTTTTTGAGCAATCACGATTGCTAATTGTTTTCATTTGACCGTCCTTGATGTCCGGTTCCTTTTTCAACCCCCCCCCCCCCCACTCTGCAGGCGTGACTCCTCCCGGTAGCCGCTGCTCCTGGTCAGTGGCGTCCATGTCTCAGACACACGCACGCTCATACACACTCACACACATCCACACACGCGCCTTTACACACATACACACACGCCAACGTACATACACACAGGTCTACGCACCAAGGGCACCCATATGCAAAATTTTAACGGGGGGTTCAAAATTTTTCCTCATGGTTTAGCAGAACATTTTACACATGGAAACCGATTTCAGTACAGATTAGACATGATAAAATTTTATATTTTTTATAACTTACCCATTAATGACTGAAAAGAGATTTTTTAACATTTTTGGCAAAGAAAAAAACACTAAAAGCAAGGAGTTTCTAATTTCAAAGGGGGGAGGCTTAGACCCCCCTATATGGGTGCTCTTGCTACGCGCACACACAAGCCTACACATACACAACTATGCGCGCGTAACCTCCCAAAAGGAGGGGCAGGAACCGTTTCTAGAAACAAGCGAGTGGGGTACTAACCAATGTGTAGGGACCTGTCGCAACTCGTGATTGCAAAAAACATAATTTGAATTCAAAATTTCAGAATTCAAATTGATTTTGAAAATTCAAAAAGTGTTTTTTTTTTTTTTTTTTTTTTTTTTTTTTTTTTTCCAACTTGGCGATATGGCAATTAAAAGCTTGGTGATATATCGCAAAGTGGTCGTCAAATGAGAACATCGACTCAGGGAGCTATATCGCGATGGTTGTTGCTGCATCAAAAAGTGTCTTAATTTGTGCACAGATTTCAATCATAAGTTAAATTTGGTTAAAACCAAACTTTGGTTGTTGTAGATCCAAGATACCAATCTATTTCTACTTAATATTAAATAAAACCTTGCTGCACTTCAGTAGTTTGTTAGTATGTGAATCTGAAAGTCGAAGGTAACTGCTCTTCAAAACGTTCACGCCATTTTTAGCAGCTGAGTGAAACATTTTTTTTTTTTTTTTTGAAGAGCTTGTTCTTCGTTTTTATTTATAAACACAAGTGAACAATAACATTAAGAAGCGACAAATTGACAGGCACAAAAACCTTTACTCATATCACTACTCTATTTTCAATTTTTGATTTTTCAGTACTCATTTCACTAGATTATTTATTTTTGTACTTTTTTTTACCAAAGTGGTTACGATACATTCAGTCTTCGTTAATGCTTTTTTCCGACATTTTCTTGTTCATTTACGGGAAAATATGAAAAAATCCTGGTTAATATTGATTTTTTTTTAATACCTATATTGAGCTCACTAGTTTATTTATTTTTTTTTTCAACATACTCTGTTTAAAATTTCATAGCTCCTTACAGATTCATCATATATATAGTAGCCAATGATCGAGTAACGCGCGTGTTTCAACAATAAAACTCGCGCCACGGCATGATGATTTGATAATATGTTTTGGTAATGTTTAACATGCAGAAAAAGGCTTTATTGTGACAAGGCTGAACACGATCCGATAACTCAATTGTTTTACTGGTAAGACTGTCATTTAAGGGGAATGAAAAAACGAAAAAACAGTCAACTATGAACACTATCTATAAGAGTTTAGGGCTAATCCACTGGAGTTAAAATTTCACTGGTTAAAAACTGGGTTAAAATTTCAATTATCAGAATATCACCAAACAGGCAATCGCTTTGTTAAAATATAGAAGAAGAGAAGCAATTTTTACCCGTCATACCATGACGGGCGACTTTCTAGTAAACAAGAAAAGGCTATTCTCACAAAAAAACATTTTTCCAATATCTTCATCATCCCATTTCTAAAATGTCTTTAAAAATCACTGTGAAACATTATTATACTACCTTTTAAAAAATTATTGCATTTATAGCGATTAAAATAATAATAATAGTATAATTATAGAGCTCATAACACCACTGAACAAAAAAATATAACCATTACACAGCATTCACGGAAAAAATCAAAATATTTAGCCGTTAAAACAAACGCCTCATGAAAATGAGAAAAAAAAATATACACGACTTAAGCAAAAATTCTTTTTACACATTCGTTTATGAAAAAAATTTCAAAATTTTTTGGAATAAAATAAAAGTTTTACGTCCATAAAAACACGTTTTTTCTTTAATGTCTACTGACAATAGTCTGGCTTTTCTTCGTCGCTAGCGTTCACTCTTTCGTTTCCCAGCAAAAATGCATTAAGTAGATCAGATTGAATCATTTTGATCCTCTTTGACAATATTTATTCTCCCTTAAATCTCAATGCATAGGATACAAGAAATTTTTCAGATCGGATTTTTCTTCCGCTAGTTTGATAAAGATTTAGAGAAAGCGGATAACCCTTGATGAATATTAATGAGTCAAATCTTTGGATGAATAGAACTGCCATTTTGTTTCTTCAGTGCAAAGTTTTTGCTATTAATTTTGACTACGTTTTGGTGTACATACATTTTATTTTTGACATGTTCTTGATCAATTGTTCAGGTAATGTGTTAATTAACGATCCAATATTTGCTGAGCTCCTTTTAAGCCTACTTTCCTGTAAGTAAACTTTTTTTTTAAGCAAAATATGCAAAAGCTTTTGATGCAGCGTACAAATATCACTTTAGTTAAAAATCTTTGCCGAAAAATAAACATTTTAATTGAATAAGTATTAAAAAATAAAATTTGAAAGTGGAGTAGTGTACTGGAGAAATATGTGCATTATATGAACATTTTTTTTTTTTGGTCACTTTTGATTATTTAAATAAAAAATCAAGTTAAATACTTACAGAAAATTTAACCAATTATTTCAAAATGCCCAACTAAGATGGATGTGCTTCGAAAAGAGAAAAGACTTCTCGACGTAGACTATGTTTAAAAAATGTTTTGTTTATTACATTTTTAAAGGGTATTTTTTGAAAACTTAAAGAAAAATTGATGGCAGGCGCAACAGAGAAATTTAAAGCACAATTGAATCCACAGCTAAAAGATAGATTTTTGAAAACAAACTTCATTATTGACGAATTTATTTGCCGAAAAATTATATTCAAATATTTTAAAATTATTTATTCATTTAGAGGGTGCTTTTGTAAGGCAGCAGAGTTGGAGGAATAATGACTAAACTCCGACTCTGACTCTGACTCTGAGAATTAAAGTCAGGCTTCTTCATTCCTAAATCAGACCCACTCCGACTACACAAGCAATCAGGGTCATCATACCCATCCAATCAGGGGCTCAAATATAAGTTTTTGGGAGAAGAAAATTCTCAATCTGAAGAACCGAGATTGAGAATTTTCTCCATTCAATTGAATAATTAATATGCCAATCTACTACTAAATTTTACCGAGTGGTAAAATACGAGCATATAAACATATCTATAGAGAAATTAATTTGAAAAAAAGGAACAAAAACTGCAATGCTGCCTTCAAAATTTTCGGAATCGTCATTCAAAATTTTCCGATTAAGAAAACATTTTGGAAGGCTGCAGTGACTTCCCATCGGGCCCGCGATTTCGACTGGAACACCGCCTCCTTGACAGTTGAACTCGGAGTAGAAATGACAGACTCCGATTCCGACTCGAAGAATTTCAAAGCTTTTGACTCTTGACTTCAACTCCACAGCCCTGGTTTTTTGAACACTTCCTACGAAAAAGAAAAAAAATAAAACGTTGACCTAAGATAAAATTTAAAGCATACACACATCCTGAATTGTTTCCGGTAGACGAATCGTGTGACGTGTCCCAAGCTTCTCCAGATCAAGAATGGATTCAAAGAGTCTCCCCCCCCCCTTTTTTCTCACATACTTGAAATTACAAGATTATTGCTTCCTGATACTTTGAGTGATTAAAAAATTAGAATTATTGAACGTTTCAAATGAAACAGTAATGATGAAACACTAACATAGCAAGCGATTACACTCTTGAAAAGAGAAAGTATGCATCAGTTTCATTGCATTGTTCTAAAATCTCAAAACAGCTCCACTGAAATAGGGAAGGATAAGCAAAATACATTCCTATGTGTTTGGACAGTAATTAAACAGACACGGAAGACAGTGCTTTAGTTTTTATGACGCTTAATGAATTAATAAGATATTATAAACGTTTTTGATTTAATGCATTTTTTTTCTTTGAATTGTTCTCTCTTGTTAAAATTTAAATAAAACTAAGAAATTATTCTTTCTTGTAGACTATATTTTCAAAAGAGAAAAAAAAATGAAAATACACCTTCTTACCACGGAGAAACGACTTGTTTAGCCTCGGTACTTTTTTATCACGATATTGTAATTGTGTGATATTGTTGTGATATTGTAATAAATATTGTGTTTCGTATACACAAAAGATGGTTTCTCAAATCATGGTTGTGGTGAAAAAAAATACTCAAAAGATTAATGGAAATACAATAATAATCTTATCTACTTCTTTTCCGAAAAAAAAAACGATAAATTTGACAATCGTAAAAAAATCAACTTCTACTGCTTTTTTTCATTCCTTTAATTAAAGATATAAAATGGTTAGCTATATTTTAAACAGCTATCCTGGTGCAACTTAATAAACAGTCTCTTATTTCAAATATTTATGCACGGAAGGAATTGCAAGCATGAATTACTCTCACAAAACCATAAAAAACGAATTTTCCCTTCAAACTTAATTGAGCCTCTGGTACGTGAGGGAAGTGTATTTTCAGCAATTTTCCTCCACGACTGCAATTTAGAAAGTAATTGCTGGCTGAACACAAAACGTTGAAATTGTCGGTTTTAGCATAATGTGGCAATACGTATGCAGACGGAAGGTACTTTTATTTACCCAATTGAACAAGCATTACGAACGTGATATTTAGAAGAAATATCACGAAGTAAAGAATGAAAAGTGAAAAACTAGGATAAAAATGATAAATTTTCTGAAAGAAATCTAGTTGCCTATATTAATAACAATCAACGAAAGCAGAAAAAAATAAGAGTTAATTTTCAAGGACAAATGTTGCAACAATAAACCACTGAAGAATATTACGTCAGTTGCAATAAAAAATTTCAAGAACTTCGACGTAAGATTGTTGTTCCCTCGTTGCTAGAACCTCCATTCATTAATACCTACTGAACATCCTAAAAAGTATACCGTAATGCAAAAAAACAAATATTCAGCCATCCGTTAATAGGTATACTAAATTTCAGGTGTAGCAGAAATAGGCCCGTTCATATTCGGTTACTTAACTGTATGATCGTTCGAAAAATTTGCCGCTTTTTGTTGTATTTAACTGACCAAGAAGTACAAACATCAAAAAGATAATTATTGCATTTTTTAAGAATACCAATTAGTTTAATTAGCAATAAGTCATCAAGTGTACCTGTAATGGGCCGCAAGTGTATCGATAATGGGACAGTTACTTAATTACTGGTTCTGCATATCAGATAATAAATTTAAATTATATCATGTTGAAAATAGAATAAATCTAGCAAAGCGTCAAACTAAAAGTTAGTTTTTGTCATAGTAATTGGAAACGTCCCCAGTAATGAAATAACAGATTACTTAATGGCCAAGAATTCAAATACTACTAAAACTTATTTTGTGTTACATTAAAAACTAATCTCTTGGCGGATGTCTTTTCGTCCATAAGGTTATTTCTTTTGCATTGAAAAAGGTGTTCTTTGTAACGCCAGAACACGTGTCTGCAGCAATCTGCAATTTGTGCTATATAAAGTAATTATTTCTCATTTTAATCATTGAATGCTGGTGAATATATTAATTCATGAGTAAATTAATGACTTTGTAAATGATTCTTTTTTCCCCATCCTCTTTGTCCTGCATGCCCTTGTCAAACTACACTACGTAACCAACTCAAAACATGCATAATTTTCAACTAAATAACTGCACTGAAGATCAGTAGGTCTTAATAAAAATTTAAATGGTAATGGTAAAAAATTTCTGATTTTCTAAACATAAAACTTGTTTCTAAAAACCACATGGTGTTAAAATACCTGTATCAAATTTTGAAAATGGCTTGTATTATCATGTAAGGAGATGTGGGGCAAAGTGAAATAACGGAACAAAGTAAAATGGTGAAAAATTTATTCTTCTTTTAGCATCACCTATCTAGTAATATTAGGTATTTGTGTAGACATGTAGTCTATTCATGTCAAGACAAAGTTACATCTGAAAATCAAAGAATATGCGTATACAAGCAATTTTTAAAAATATATACTAATATTGTAACATTTTGTTCTAAGTCAAAAATTATGTTTGTCATTTACAAATAGTAAATTTCTCGCAATAAACATTTTAATTATTAATTGAGGCCTACAAATATTCAGTGCAGAATTTATTTGTTTAATATTAAGCGTATTTATATTTAAAATGCTTTGTACAGTTAGCCAAGTGAATGCGAAGCAAAGTATAATGGTCCATTTAATTTACTTATTCGATTATATATAAAATCGCTTACCTATTCATTTATTAATTATTTCATTTATATTCCTTTATTTAATAATTCCCTCTTTTTTTATTCATTTACTTATTTTCTTATTCATTAAATATTTTATTAACTGATTTATTAATATTTTTAACTTATTTATTTAGTTATTTATTCGTTTATTGTTTCATTTCTGCCATCATTCTTTTATTTACTCATTTATTTGTTCAAAAGTATCTATAATTACCGACTGAAATATTTCACTAAAGAAACAGTTTATTTTTCACTTTGCTCTGTGAAAAAAATTAGTCAAAAATGGCCATCTTTTATGGAGGTACAAATTTACTGCCAAAAATAAAAAGCAATATATGTTTTAATGCAAGTGTTCATATAAAATATATTTTCCCTCCCTTTTGTACCGTAAATTTCAGAACATGTTTCCAACTTGAAAAAATTAAGCAATCTTAACTATTTCATTTCGCCTCACATTCCCCTACTTTGATTTTCAGAGGTAACTTGTTTTGACTGAAATCAACCAAATATTAAATACAGTCGAGCCTCGATAACTCGAAGCCCAACTGCTCGAATATTTATTTTTCCGGAAGTTTTTCTTCGGTCCCAAACTTTTGGAAAGGCAGTGAAAACTTCCAATAACTCGAACTACCTATAACTCGAAGAGTTTGTCAAGTCCCTTAGAACTTCGAGTCGTCGATAGTAAACTGTAACATAGTTAAAATGTTGTAATAATAGTTAAAATATTACCAGGTAGGTGGCCCGCCCCGACAGTAAAATATTTTACCATTTCATTTTTAACCCCGCTATTTCTCTTCACCCCATATTACCCTACATATTCATTTAATTTACTAAGAAATTTTTTCTTGATCAAAACGAATTATTTTTTGTAACTGATTTTTTAAAAAATAAAGCCCTTTTTCGACCGCTAAATCAAAAATTCTGGATTTTTTCGAAACTAGTCTAAAATTTATTGCTCCTAACAAAGGTGCGAATTTGCTTATACGTCTCTAAATAATAGGAGCTCTTTCGCGATTTATCCTGGGTTTAGTAAGTTTCTTCGGACTTCGATTTATCGAGAGTACACTGTAACATAGTAAAAATGTTTTGATGATAGTTAAAATATTGCCAGATAGGCGGCACGCACCAACAGTAAAATATTTTACCATTTCATTTTTAACCCCGCTATTTCCCTTTACCCCATATTACCCTACATATTCATTTAATTAACTAAAGAATTTTTACTTGATTAAAACGAATTATTTTTGTAACTGATTTTTTTACAAAATAAAACCCCTCTTTCGACAGATAAACCGAAAATTCTGGATATTTCCAAAACTACTCTAAAATATATTGCTCCTAACAAAGGTTAGGAGCAATATTGCCAAGTAGATGGCACGCACCACCAGTAAAATATTTTACCATTTCATTTTTAACCCCGCTATTTCCCTTTACCCCATATTACCCGACGTGTTCATTTAGTTAACTGAAAACTTTTTTGCTTGATTAAAACGATTTTTTTTTTTTTTTTTTTTTTTTTTTTTTTTTTTTTTTGTCGATGTGACTTTTTACAAAATAAAGCCCTTTTTCGACAGCTAAACCCAAAATTCCTGATTTTTTTCAACACTACTCTAAAATTTATTGCTCCTAACAAAGGTGCGAATTTGCTTTTACGTCTCTAAATTATAGGAGCTCTTTCGCGATTTATCCTGCATCGTGGGCCGGAATGTTAAGTATTCAGTGACGAGCAGAGAAGTTTAATACCCCATTAAATCTGAAGCTTTTCACTGAAGAGAAATTCGAGGCAGAAGCATGGATAAGTCCCCAGTGCCAAACTTTTATGTTTAGCTATAGAAAGGCATATCGATTTTCGATGGTGTTAAGGGTTTTTGTTTATGTTTGATGAGGAATTGTGAGTTGAATAACTTTATTAATTAATTTTCCCGATCCGGTATTTAGCTTTGAGCAGCCTTTTCGCCTCTTTAAACATGAAGGATACATGATAATAAGAGCTTCAGTTATTACGAGGTTCGATTTAACGAAGATGTTTATAGAAAAGGCGTAATTTATAACGTATGTTTTTATGCTCAGAAAAAATTTCAAATGTTTCTCAGATCATTTCGTACTTATTTAGAGTAATTTTTATATGATAGTTCTCTATTGTAAACTCCCAGGTGAGGCGTTAAGTGTCAAAACCAATGGGGTTGTTTCCTTCAGACAAAAGTACTACTTTTAGTCACTGAAACTGATAGAATAAGCAAAAAAATAATAATAACATGGAGCGAGAAAAAAATTTTCATTTTCCCAACGCTTCATTTTTAATTTTTTTTTTTAAGTGCGATTTTGAAAATAAGCCGTGGTCCTTATGACGTCAAAAGTGATGTACTTTGACGTGATGTACTTATCTCCACTGGCGCGCTAAATGCTTATGCTTGTTGTCTGCCGCGTTTCCAGCTTCGGATAATTCAATACCGAAAGAAATATTGCACTCTGCGCTTGATATCTACTACATCGTTGCCAGTAGGGGAGACCGGGGTTGGTTGTTACACGGGGAAAGTTGTTACATTCGAATTTAAAAGTAACCGCCAGGATAAACTGACTTTCCTTGCAGTAGATGATAGTACTCACCCATCTGCATTCCCTGACAATTACTGGAGTGCTTGCAAACAGTAGCATGGAGAGTGCTCAAGAAAAACGGTTTTTAGAGTCTGCAAGTAATTTTTCTTTCCGCTGTTATTTTTCTATTTCTGGCGAAGCCGTTACAGATAACGAATTTATTTCTATACCACGTGAAAACCTACATTTTTAGGTAAGTGTTAACATATTTAAAAGTTTTATACAACGATGTAATACCCGTAATATATGCCAATAACTAAAGTGGCGTCGTATGGAGCAAGTTGTTATAATTTTGATGGGGTTAGTTGTTACAAGTAACAACTTGTCCCAAGCAAATTTTAATTTAATATTATGTTTTCTTTTTAAATGTGATATGGCGGGGGACTATAAAAACAAAACGGACAGGGGCAAAACACCTAAAGAAACATACTTGGATGTGGCTAAAGAAGTAATTGCAGGTAGTTCATTACGAAAGACAGCAGATGAATTTCATGACACTAGAGAGATTCTGCAGTAAGATTAAAAATGCTAGGGGTAGTAAGTAGTATTTCTGATCTGTGTTATTTCATGATTTGATTCATATAAAGTACTGTAGTTGGATGACGATAGTAATAATAACAATAAAAATAATTTTGATCTCTTTCATTCTATGATTAATTTGTTGTTAATATGTATGGTTGAATAAATAGTAATAATAATTAAAACAATGATAATAATAATAAATAATGTATTATTTGAATGTATAGATTTTTCTCCAACAATGCATGCAATGCAGAAATGAAGACGGTTCGCAAACGGAAACCATAGGTCAGCGCCACTTTAACAGATACACCAGTAAAAAATGTTTTGCAAGCCGAAGCTGGGAAACAAAAATCTGTGAAAAGGAAATTGTGTCTAACAAAGAAGAAATCAACAGATACAAAGGCAAAAAAAAAAAAAAAAAAAAAGCGAAAAGGTGCGTCTAAACAGTGCATTCTTCGGGTGAAAATGATGAAGACTGGTTCTGCATAGAGTGCTCTAAACCGTACTCAGAATCCAAAAAAACAACTAAATGGCTTCGATGTCGTAATTGTGACAAATGGGCACATGACCGATGTGCTAAGTTTAATAAATTATATGCTTGTGAAAATTATAATTCGCGGACAATGATAATGATGATGATAGTTTATTAGAATAAGTCATTAATGAAGTAAATTTGTGAAGCCAAAATGTTCTTAATTTTTAAAGTGGTTAAGAAGTTTTAAAATTTAACAGAATAATCCAGAAAATGTGTAAAATTCATTTCATTACTAAAATATATCTCATGCAACAACTAACCCCATATACTGTAACAACATAACCCGTGGTGGGGTAAGTTGTTACAATCTACATCTATTCAAAAAACTTGAAGTATTTTGGAATAGTGAATTCTAATCATTTTTTAAAAAATATGTTATGAATGTTAAACAATCTAGATACATTTTAAAGTTTCACGCGTGAAAATACTTGAAATAGTTTAGCATAACAAAATATTGAAAAAAAAATGTAACAACTAACCCCGGTCTCCCCTACATGTGAGTAAAGAAGCGAATTAAATAGTAAGCGAACTAATTGCGCTTTGCGTTATTGGCATCAGTGAATGGCACCTCATCACTTGTGATGTCATGTGCAGAAGAGTAAAATATGAAATTGCACCGTTTAACATAATTGTTAAAAAATATTAAACTTCGTTAAATTACTTAAAAAATGGTTAAATCCTATGTTTTCAAGCCTGCTTTTTCGGAAAAAGAAAAAAAAAACACTTTTAAAATTTCGGAAACAACTCTAATCATTCTATAATTTTTCAAAAGTGTTTTTTTTTTTTTTTTTTTTTCGTAATAGCGACGTTTTTGCCACGGGATGTGACAAAGAAGTCGTTATCACGCGACGGGACGAATCCCTCTCAATCCAGTTGAAAAATGCAACGTAAAAACCGTTTTACTGCAAAAAGAGCTCAATCCATGCTTATTATATCGGCATTCTAAAAACGTAGCATGAACATTATTGTTTTAAAAAATTGGTAATCAACTCACATTCCTGGTAGTGCAGACTAGTACGCTGCATGCAAATGAGAAACCACATTAGTTTAGCGGGAATTTGAGTGGAAAATAAAAAAAAATTACAAGTAATACAAGGCCGATTTGCTTGAAAGCCTGCTCAATCCATGTTTCTACAAGGCCGCCATTTCGAAAAACACAGGTAACATCAACAGCATTATTATAATAAATTGCTTAATGAACGTACATTTTTAATAGTACAGACTAGTACATAGCATGAAATAAAGAAACCACAAAACTTTAATTGGAATTTGAATGAAAATTCCAAAATAAAAATAAAACAAGGCTGATTTACTTCAAAACCTGCTGAATCCATGTTTTTCCATGCCACCACTTTGAAAACGACAGGTTACACCATCAAAATTATCATAATAAATTGCTTAATCAACTCCCATATTTAATTATACAGGCAACACTGTTAAAAAAAACTGCTCTTTTGCTTGAAAATCTCTACAAAATTGGGCTTTCGTAGAGGTTTCTAGTTACGCTCTAGCTTCTTTTGAGTAAGTCTACTTAAGGAGACTTACTTTACTAGAACTACTACTATGGTTCAAGGTGTGGAGGGGGATGAGGTTCTCTATTTAAAATCATTGTGCAACTAACTAGAGCCACACAAATACTTATGTTCATACGAAGACCTATTTATTAGAATTTTTATTTTGCTTTTAGATAAAAGTCTTTGCGTAAATAAGGACTTTACTGTGTTGCAAAAATTAAAGAAATGTGATGTTCACCGTAAAAAAATTTTTAATTCAAAATTTTACTCAAATTGATATCACAGAAAAACTAATTTTCTATTTTGATTGCGTGTGCTACCTGTCTTTAAAGCTAATTTAGAGAAAAACGCATTTGAATCTTTGACTGATGGGATTTTAAATGTTTTTCCCATGTACCGCCTATTTTTAAACAAATATTTCACCTGACTTACGGGATTTTTCTCCTATATCCTTCAAATAACTATCCCATATATATTTTTAAAAACCATTTGTATGAAAAGTCATACATAAATTTCCTTTCTTGAATTATTTCTTTGAGAAAGAAAAGAATTCGCACTTTGGTAAAACTTCTAAATAATATTTTATTTCCGTTCTTTTATCAAGTCATTCTTGATTTCTTATTTATGGTAAGATTTTTCCCCAGAACATTCCAGAATATTTCGTGTCAGAAAAGTCAATTTGTTTTTTATATCTACAAGAAATGCAGAACGTCAAATTCAATTTTCAATAACAAAGAGCTACACATTGTATTGCTTTTCATTTACGATTTCCTTATTTTCAAAACTTTATTTTTTGTCTTTCCTGCACTTATACTAGGTTTATGCTTATGTATGCACCTGCAAACCTGATTGCAACTTAAAGTACAGAGAAAATTTTCTTCTCTAGCGGTAAAAATAAATTAATCATTTAATAAAAGACATCACATTACTTCTAAGTTTCGAAAAACACATAATTTCATACTTGATGATAATAAATGTACCCCGCTTCCATTTTGTCGAAAAACTATTGGAAAATACAATAAAACTAGAAAATTGCTCGTCAAGATATGACGGGTGAAATTGCTTCAACATTTGAACGGAGCAATTAACTGTTTGGTGATATTTTGATAGTTAAATTTTAACCCTAACTTCAGTGGATTAACCTTAAACTCAAGTAGATAGCGTTCGTTGTTGACCATATTTTCGCTTCTTCATTCGCCTAAAATGACAGTTTTGCCAGTAAAACAGTTAAGTGACCGAATTCACAATCCTGCCTTGTGAAAAAAAAAGCACAATTCCCCGCCTATCTTCTTCAATATCTTTTCCTATCGGCTATGTTAATGTTTAAAACGAGCTGATGTGTGCATCACATGACTTCCTTTTACTCCAATTTAATGTCATTTTCTCAGTATTGGCAGTTTTAATGTGATTCAATAATTTACTCTCTAAATATCACCAACAGTTGCCAAATTGAAACCAGATTAAAAAAAAAAAATTTTTAGAAATCGCCAAATTTGTCGCTAAGTTGGCGACCAAAAAACTGGCGATATATCGCCAAGTGTCCGCCAAATTATAACACCACTTGAGTTTACATTGAAATTAACAATGATTTCCCCCTCAAAAAGGGGCAAAAGATCCCTTTTGGAGCATCTGAATGCAACCAAATAGGGAGGTGTACACCTATATCCCACTAGGAGTCTAAGTACCAAATTTCAACTTTCTAGGACATTCCGTTCTTGAGTTATGCGACATACATGCACACATACACACATACGCACATACGCACATACATACCTACATACAGACGTCACGAGAAAATTCGTTGTAATTAACTCGGGGATCATCAAAATCGATATTTTGGGTGTCTGTTCGTTCCTAGGCAGAATAAAACGGAAATTTTTTAATGATTAAAAAAACTACAAAATTTGACGATTTTTATGTCCCGAACCCCATTAAAATCAAGAATTTAATTAGTGAATAAGGTGAATCAATTTTTCATGAACTGGTAATACAACAATGAAAATAGAATCGATAAAGATGACACTGAAATATGATTTAAACAACAACTATTGTGACCACTAAAAACCCTTATATATAGAGTGAGAAATAACCGGCTTCCTTTTTCTCAGCTGTTAAAACGAAAAGCAAATTTACTTGTAATAAACTGATAAGTATGGATGGTAATAGTTGTTTACGAATCTGACATTCTTGAAATATTTTGGAAAATAAAACTTCTACCCATCTGCTTAGAACTGTGTAGGTCATAAAATAAGTCGCAAATTCAGCAACTCATTTTGTAATCATAAAATATGATCGGATATCGCTTAAGAGGAAAACTGGTACAGGCGTCCCTCGTATAACACGGTACTTCTGCAACACGGTTTCGATATTACACGGTTCTGAATTTGAGATTATTATAATACGTTTCGGTATTACACGGCACGAAACTCGAATTTAATACTTCATGGTTTTAATATAACACGAAAATTATGCTTAAAACTTTCATTTTTGTTAAATACATTCTGTTAATGGTTGATAACAACTCTAATAGGTTTTTACTTTGTTTTTATGAAGCTTGGTTTTGATAAACATGGTAAACATCCTTGATTCCCATTACTTCTAAGTCTCGTATAACACGGTTTCCATACAACACAGTACATATTGACATGATTTTTACTATGTACATGATTAATTAGTGTAAAAATAGGTTAAAAAGCTGTTTTTAAAAAAAGTCTTGTACAACACGGTTTCAATGCCGCACAGAACGAATAAACTGTGTTACATGAGAGACGCCTGTACTTAACAGAAGGTTCTGTCTTTCAAAAAAATCCAGGGTTTTCTTTCTCAACACGAAAAAATAGATCTTTTGAAAGACAATTTGCATTTTACGTTATGCAGAAATGCGCTTTATTGAAGAATTGTACGCTATCTAATTTGAACACAGTTTGAATCACGCAAGAGGAAAAATTTACCGCATGTATGATGCCTTTTTTTTTTTTTTGGTTTATAAAAGTTGATTAAGGTATGTAACGCTGATTCTTTAAAACCCTAACAATATCATGTCCGGGAAGGATAACACAAAAGTTGTGCGATCTAAAAGGTTTTTTTTCTAATTGTCAGAAATAATTTTTCCGAGATTATTCCATTTATAATATATTCATTTTTTTATTCTAGGAAAGTCTTTTAATAACTAGAAAGTCAATCTCCTGACAATCCTAATCTGTTCCTCAAGTGAACTGAAACTGTTTTAAAATTTTATATCAACATTCCACAGCTTCAATTTGCAATACTAACGAAGTATACATACTTAAAGATGTAAAAAGATATTGTTCAAATTAATATATAATCTAAATAATTAGTTTACAATATTTTAAAGTTTTACCCAAGGTTTTCATGCCAAAGTAATGACCTAGAAACTGGTTCATTATTATAAGTAAAAGGAAGGAAATTTGAATCTGATGTTCTACAACACTGCTAATTCTCTCCACCACGTTTTTGGATTCCTCTAGTATTTTTTTGAAAATGATTTGCCTGCTTTTATTATTCCCGTTTTGAAGTTCAAAACTTGCTGTGTAATATTTTTTCTGTCACTCTCCTTTATAGCGCTTCTGTGTTAAATTTGAACAAATAATTGTACAAGTGGTATGCAATTGAACAACGTAGTTAGAATTAGAGGTGTGACATCGATGGAAAAATATCGATGATTAAAAACATCAATGTACGAAATTAAACCATCAATGATGTTGATACATCGACCAAAAAATATCGATGTTTCCAAAAAAACCGGCATCGATGTCGCACTACTAGTTACAATTTAAAAAATACCACCATTTATCTTAAATATAATTCTGGGCCTAGGTAAGAGGTGTTGTGTAAGAAAAATACAACACACGTGGCACAAAAAAATGTCACTCTCCTACTACAAAATATGTCACACTCCAGGCGCAAAAATAATAATAATAATAATAATAACAATAATAATAAAACAAAATTTAAAAAAAAATAAAAACAATAACAAAAAGTGACTTTCTTGGCATTATTTTAAAGCACTGGTGATGGGACATTCTGCGGAAAAGCCGCCATTTTGTCCTGCATGTGACAGTTCGTATATTTCTTTAAAAAGTAATAATATTGAAAGTAATCATCACACGTTTTACTGATAGAATTGCGCATCCTTTTTTCGTTTCTGGAGCAGCAAAATTTTTCACTCTCAAATTATTATTTTTAATAAAACATACTAATGTCACGTGCGGGACAAAATGACCGTTTTCCGTGGAATGGCCCTAATACGCTTAGTAGAATAGAATGATTTATTTCCAACACATTAGTTAGAAAAAAAAGATCATGATCAAAAATAAGCTAAATTTGGAAAATGATAAATAAAAAATGTAGCAGCTCAATAATTTTATTTATTTTATTCATTTATCTATTGTTGGTCAGACAAACGTTTCAAAAACATATGTGTTTAGTCAGGCATTTTTTAATTTTAATGTTTCTGGAACAAATAATAGTAGATACTTTAAATTTTTTACGTAGAAAATTTTTCTAGATTTAAGTAAATACTTTTCCAAATTCAAGAGGTAGAATTTAAGAAAAATATCACTCAATGAGAATTTTTATTAATTAGTTGGTTTAGAATTATATTCTATACTAAATTATGTTCTGAAACTGATGCTGATAATGATGATGATGACAGTTAAATTAATTAATTTTGCCTATAATAAATAAAATGTAGGGCAGAAGGGGTCACATGTGAGCAATTTTTTTTCATTCCTTTATTTTTCAAAAAATATTATTAATTTCTGAACGCAAAAGTGTCCCCATGATTTAATACACTTTTCTTTGCGTCGTGATTTTTTGGGGAATTTTTTAAAAAATTATTTCTTTACTTTATGGCATTTTTAAAAAACGTCTGTATTTGCTCACATGTGTCCCTGGAGGGGGCGCACAGTGTGGCATAGTAGGCAAAAATCCACCGAACTCGCGCGTTTTGAGCTAGAATCTTCAATTATGGCTCAAAATGCGGAAAAATTCCCCGACTATTTCGTAGTGGTGCTACAATTTTGAATTTCTTAACCCCCTAAGCCCCGCAGAGCTCAGAATGGACCCAAGTCGCGATTTTGAAAACTAAAAAGTATGACCATATTTTTTCCCTGATATGTGGCTCAATGCTTAGTATAAATCGAGGAATTGGATGATAAAACTCAACTTTTGATCGCTGCCGGGTGTTTAGAAATGCTTTTTTCCACCGTATAAGTTATTAAAAACATGATTTTTCAGGTTTTTCCGTTGAAAAAATGGGTTTTAACGGTCTTCATACATCTTCCGCTCAAGAACAAATATATATTTTAATTCTAATCTACAAGTTTTCAATCATTTTCTAAAGTTTAAAAGGTAAAAACCTCCCTAAAACACCGAAAAATTGCTCAAAGTCCGAATTTCAGCTCGAGATCCTAGCATTGTCCACGGGAATACATCTGTGCAATAGCAACAAACAGCTTATTTTATATGTATACATTTATGTATATATACATTATGTATACATCAATGACACAAATGAACACGGGTAAAAAATGTAGGAGAAACATCATATTTTTCAAGAATTTTCCTTTAACGAAAATTCTTCAATATGGAACGTGTACCAAAATACAAACACGTTGAAGAATTTCTAACCTATACTGCGTCAGTTTCAATTGTACAGTAATGGTTGCACTAAGAAAATATATTTTCCCGAATATATAACTGATCACTGTCAAATTCATAAGTCTCGTAGCCTATTCCGATCACTGTATAGAATAGAAAAAAACTTATATGACTAAATAGTACAAATAATTTTTTATTATGTAAGGGTTTTTTCTACACATATTTTGCTTTTAAAATTTATACACTGTTTGATAATGTATTTTAAAATGATTTTGAGCTTCAGTTTTTCATCAAATGAAAATATTTTGTGTCATATTTCGTTCTGTAATAATTATATAACACATAATTGTTGATCAACTATTTAGTAACGGAACAAAAATTAAAATAAAAAAAAAATAAAAACAATAAGCATAAATAAACAAATATTTAATAATATTAATAACAATTAACAATAAATTTACAAACTAGTTATGGAAAAATAATAAATATAAGTATTTACACATTTTTTAACACTTAAAATATCCTATACTAATAACAATATTACGGAGAGCGGCACTTGGGAACTGTTCATCGTCTACTTTAGAGCTAACTCGCAAAAATAAAGAATTTTTAATCTATTAAAAAATTTAAACATTGTCATAAATTTACTTGAATGTTCATATAATAGTTCGTAAAACTTAGATTTAGATTAGCAGTTAGTTTTAAAAATGTTATGATGTGAAGACGACAGTGACAATTTTTTTTCAACACCTGCTAAAACAATGAAGTTGCCCCCACAGTACCATGAAATGGAGCATTGCTCTGAATGTATGTCCAAGAAGTTCAACTAGCACTGTCCTTATTTGAGAAATTTTCCAGGTTTCATGTAATACTATGTGAAAGCTTGGGATTTTTCTTACATCGCAAACAAATTGCTTCAAAATAGAAATGATTTGTGCATGAAAAATCATTGGTGCATACATTGTGTGGCGGTTCGGTTTTTAAGACGTTACTGGTTGAGTATTCCTTTCAGCTTCTAACGTATGACATTTATGCGCCATATGGCGATCGCTTATTTTCAGGTCTAACTCAAGAAAATATCAATCATTGACTAGTGCAGCTAAATATAAAATACGCATGGGATTTATATTTTAAACTTATGTACAAAATGACACTGGACTGAGTTTATCAAACATATATATTCATTAAACACAATATTTGTTAAATTAATTTGTTTAACTTAAAACATACACGTTAAAAAATTTACATAACAATGCTTGAAACTCTCGTGCTTTCTACAATCAAGTAAAAAATTGCCTAAAAAATAAGAAAATGATTTTTTTACAAGTATAAACTTGATAAATAGAACACAAGCAATACATTATACATTTATGTGTAGGTATGTTTTCTATAACAATATTTTTTTTCCAGAAAGACTCCTTACCCCCCGCCCTCCACCTTTTCTCTTTGCATCATCAAAGATAGCTAAAAAAATTTAGACGCAACAGTTTTAAAAATTTTCAGGAGAACCCTCCCCTCCCCCCCCCCCAATCTCCCTTAAGTTCCCTTTCTCTAATATCACTAAAGATAGCTTTGAACTAAACTTTGAAAAAAAAATCATTTTCAAAATATTGCCGTAAATACATATCCCTTATTCCCTCACTCAAGTTACCTTATAGAAATGTTTTTAACACTTTAGCTTCAAAATATTTTCACCTGAAATGTTTCCCTGAACCCGAAACCCAAAGTTCCTCAAAAAGCCCTAAATGTAGTTTTAAAACTGCAGTTTCACATTTTTTTCCACAGCTATTTTCTCCGCCACCCCCCTCCAACCTTTTACCCACCTTAACATCATCGAAGACAGCCTTAACTTATTTTAAGACTGGATTCGATAAATCTCCGGGGGAGATCTCCCTACGCCCTTTCCAGAACTGTAAAAATGGCTTAAACTTGCGTTACTAATATTGCATTTTTCTCAGAAAAAGGCTTGATACTTCCAGTTTCCTCAGTCTGTGGTCAACCTTAATCTATCTTTCAATGTGATAGAATAAATAAATACTAAAATGCAATTGAAATAGTTTTACACTGCAACAGACAGCACGTTTAGTTTTTCCATCCGTTTTTACAAAATCACTCATCGTATTTTTTTTGTTTTAATATTTTTGTTTTTGTTTTTACGTTATCAAGGTGTAGGGGAGACCGGGGCAAGATGACTATGCTTACAATTTTTGTGGTTTATTAAGTAATTTTCAAGGACAGTAATATTAATTTTACATGAGCTGTTAGAGCAGTCCTTTGTAGTATTAAATATATTACAATTTAATTTTTCAAATAAAAATAACGAAGGATATTTTTATTTTTTCATAACCTTAACAAATTGTCGCCCTAGTACTGGGGCAAGATGACTTTGACCTAGGGGCAAGATAACAACGTCGAAAAAGGTTGAACATATTTTATGTTTTGAATATGTTACCTAGTTTTACAAATGATAACTGTGTTTTTACATCTTACTAAGTATCAAATTAAGCGTAATGCATTGTAGCGTAATGTTGTAATAATGTATTTTAAAATGATTTTGAGCTTCAGTTTTTCATCAAATGAAAATATTTTGTGTCATATTTCGTTCTGTAAGAATTATATAATTGTTGATCAACTATTTAGTAACGGAACAAAAATTAAAATAAAAAAAATAAATAAAAACAATAAGCATAAGTAAATAAATATTTAATAATATTAATAACAATTAACAATAAATTTACAAACTAGTTATGGAAAAATAATAAATATAAGTATTTACACATTTTTTAACACTTAAAATATCCTATACTAATAACAATATTACGGAGAGCGGCAATGGGAACTGTTCATCGTCTACTTTAGAGCTAACTCGCAAAAATAAAGAATTTTTAATCTATTAAAAAATTTAAACATTGTCATAAATTTACTTGAATGTTCATATAATAGTTCGTAAAACTTAGATTTAGATTAGCAGTTAGTTTTTAAAATGTTATGATGTGAAGACGACAGTGACAATTTTTTTTCAACACCTGCTAAAACAATGAAGTTGCCCCCACAGTACCATGAAATGGAGCATTGCTCTGAATGTTTGTCCAAGAAGTTCAACTAGCACTGTCCTTATTTGAGAAATTTTCCAGGTTTTTTTGCTTGAAGTAATCTTAGTAAAACATACCATGTTCACATGTGCCCCGTGTTCACATGGGCCCCCTTTTCCCCTACCTTTAACGAACATCATGGTGCTGACCAAAAAGAACGATATGGGTGAATATTTAATGGAACACATTATTAGAGAAAAACAAACCCTTCTCAATCGGTAGCAGATACAAAGTTGCTAATTTTCGTTTTCCGGATGATTTTTAAATGCTTTATTTCAACTAATGCCCAGAGGTACAATTTGTTTCGTCAAACAATAAGCATACGTTTGGCTTCAGGCTGCAGATTTTTTTAACTCTGTCGTTTAATTTTTGATAATCCTTAATGAAATTCATTTTGTCACTTCCTGCCACCACTTGTTACTCTCATGATGTAGAAAAAAGTTTCGACCTCCTTTTGAGAGCGTGAAACGTATTTAAAGAAGTAAATTCACAATGTGAACCTACATACATGCCCTCCGAAAAAACTTGTTTAAGTAGCTTTAAAATTATAACAAACACAGTAGTTAACACTTCCTATCATTGCTCGGGATTTTATTTATAATTAGAAAATCCCGTCAATGTTTTACGAGTGAAAATTGCTTCTACATTCGAACGAAGCTATTGCCTGTTCGTTGATAACTTGATAGTTGAAATTGTGAAACCTACTCCAGTGGATCAACCCTAAACTCCAGTAGATAGCGTTCATTGTTGACCACTTTTCAGTTTCTTCATTCTCCTAAAATGACAGTTTTACCAGTAAAACTGTTAAGTTACCTGATCCAGTTCAGCCTTTTCAAAATAAAGCATTTCCCTGCATGTCAAACATTACCCAAGGCGCGAGTTTCATTGTTGTTTTCGGTCAGTGAATTCACTATTATATACTAGAAAAACGCCCGTCTAGGTATGAAAATTGCTTCTACATTGAACGATTCGGTTATATTTTGAAAGTTCAAATTTTAACCCTAACTCCAGTTGTGCAACCCTAAACTGCAGTAGATAGCTTAAAATAGCTAAGTTACGGGATCCAGTTCAGCCCCGTCAAAATAAAGTTTTCACTGCATGGCATTGCCAAAATATATATCTAATTTCCGTGCCGTGGCGCGAGTTTCATTGTTGATCCGTCAGCTTTACTCGATCATTCGCTATTATATAAAGATATATATATATATATATATATATATATATATATATATATATATATATATATATATATATATATACTAGAGGTACCTACACGGCTTTGCCCGTAATAAAAAAATTGAAAGTTCTTTTGGTTCGCCTGTATATTTACAAATAATGGTTGGTGAATTTCCTCAAAAATTGGCTTGTACCCATGTTACGGTTCCACGTTATGATCATGTGAGAAATTATACATTTACTAAAACATGATCCGTGTCGAAAATTAAGTACAGAGTTACTTATGAATTTTTTACATGAAGAGCCAAAAATATTCTGGGATATTACAGTTACGGAAAAACAAAATCGTTTTATAAACGTTAATCAAGAGTAACAAAATAAAATGCACATGAAGTTTTTCCAGTTTAAAACCAAAAGAAGCTTCTAACGCTATCGAGACATTAACCGCTAACAGGAAATAATTCAAACACTTGAATGAAAAAGGAAAAAAAAAAGCCAGACGGAAGAAGATTTTTTTTTTTTCTGTTTACGTTTTCGCATGCTATTCTGTTATATCCTACGAAGTACAAGAATCATTTTTGTTCTGGTCCTCACTTGTTGATTATTGATAATCTCAGCTGGTTATTTTGGTGATTAAATGCTGCTTATCGAGTACTCGAGAAAATAATGATAGATATTTCTGGTAGCGTTTTGAATGATAGAAATTTCACGACAGTAACAATAAACTGAAACTAAACGACAGTAACGGTAACTGAAAAGCAGTAAATGCACTTTTAAATACTTTTAACTATGTTTGAAAGCCCTAAATGCTACAAAGTGATCAAAAGTTGTACTAACTTGTTATTTCCGATAGTTAATCTTAGAAAAGTTGTGTTTTAATTCAATAGTGTGCTTCATTCAATGTGAAAGACACATAGATGCAACCATCATTTGTCCGCCATATTGAAGTGGTTGAATGCATGACTAAGGCAAAAGGTATTTCTGTGATTGCATGTTGTTTTGGCTCCTCTGCTCTATTTCCTGGCCAGTATTGCACCTTAGGGCATCATGCTTTAACCTTAGAGGGAATATATTCACTCGTCTGGAACCTTTGGTTATAACAATGTGAGTGAGACTTGATAAAGTTGACCTACATACACAGATAAGTATTTGTTGCTCAGAGAGTACTACACTCAGCAGATTGCTTCAGAAGTAGGCAAGTACTTTCATCACTGCATATGCATCACACAGAAGAGATACATAATTTGAATGGGAGAGTCTTGATAAAGTTGACCTAGGGTAACATCCCCAGTAATTGGCACGGCACCAGTAATTGGCACTTCCAACAAAAATGTCCTTAAAAAAAGACTCGTATCCAATTTTTTTGAAAAAGAAATCTATATACCAACTAAATGTACATTAGTTTTAAAAATTATAACTTCAATTCATGTTACTAAATGACAGCAGTTCTTAAAAAGAGAAACAATTGTGGTTTGTGTCAAATCAGCCATTTTTGTTGCAAAAGCTTCTTCTCTGGCTTAAGGGAAGCATGCACATCAATCCATTAAAATCTGACTTAAAATATATTTTAAATTTTCGTTGTCAAAAGTTTTGTTTAGTTGAAAGGTGTTACTTTAATTGTGTAGATGTATATTTTCGTCCCTATTTGGAATTTTAAAATAATGATGGGTGCCATTTACTGGTGCTTCAATTTTGCTAGTCCCCAGTAATTGGCATGTGTGCCAAGTACTGGGGAAATAGCGTCATTTCCGCGATAAAGTTGAGTGAGGTGTCATTATCTTCAGTTTTTTGCGTAGATTACGAATATGATAAAGCGGAAATTGAAATCGATAGCTTTTGTACAGTAATTGTCAAAAAAAAAAAAGCATCTAAATCATCAATTTTTGAAGTTGCGGCTTTTTATCAATTGGAGTGACTATCACCAGAAAAATATCCAAATGAAAGTAAGTCAGTAATTAATTTTATACTGGGGGCTCCGTCCTCTGCTCAATTCGCTCGCTAACTCCCGTTCGCCACCTACGGTATCTCAATGCTGCCTGCAGCGGGTGGTTTTTCAAGAGAAAGAAAACCGACTTGTTGCATTCGATAAATAAAAAAGAGGAAAACTTATGCAAAAAAGTATGCTATATGAGTTTTTAACTATACTTGGAGCAAACCTAACTTGGTAGCATTTGTAAAATCAAAACTGTAAACCGAAGGATGAAACAGCATTAATTTCAATATCTTTTCCATGGAACATTCCAAATTTATGTTTTTATTTCTCTAAAATACTTTTCCAACATGAAGAAGAGTGATTTAGCATTAATTTATATAAAACTAGTGGTACCCGCATGGCTTTTCCCGTAATAGAAAATTTAAAAGGTCTTTTGGTTCGCCTGTGTGGCGAATTTTCTCTCCAATTGGCTTGTACCCATGTTACGGTTCCACGTTATGATAATTTCGTATCTCGCCAATTGGCTTGTGCCCATGTTACGGTTCCACGTTATGATAATTACTCGTCCATCTTATGATAATTTTATTCCTAAAATTGGAATAGGAAAAGAACTTCATCGAATTTTCAAAAAATCGCTTCGAGGTGCACACCCCCATGCTACAAACTAATTTTGTGCCAAATTTCATGAAAATCGGTCGAACGGTCTAGGCGCTATGTGCGTCACAGAGATACTGACAGACAGACAGAAATGCGGACGGAGAAAGATCCGGACAGAGGGAGATCCAGTCAGAGAGACTTTCTGCTTTATTATTAGTAAAGATTACCTACTTTACATTATCATTACTCATGTTTCTTATGATGATAAAATTTGTATGTAGTTTAAAAGTAAAAAATAAAGTGATTTTCCAGTTCTATTAACATGTGCCAATTACTGGATCACAAGGTGACATACACTGGGGTATCAGATGCCAATTACTGGTGATTTTGGTAACTTTTTATATACATATTTTTATAAAAATATCGATTCAAATATTTTTGATTTTAGTGAACCAAATAGATGCACAGATGTGCACTCTTTGAGACAAAAATATTTGCAAGAGAGTATTTTTTTTCTAAGTACTGAAAACAGAGGTAAGTTTAAGGACAAACTCTTAAAGTGCCAATTACTGGGGTCTTTACCTTATTAAAAAATTTAAATATTGTCATAAATTTACTTGAATGTTCATATAATAGTTTGTAATACTTAGATTTAGATTAGCAGTTAGTTTTTAAAATGTTATCACGTGAAGAAGACAGTGATAATTTTTTTTCAACACCTGCTAAAACAATGAAGTTGCCACCACAGAAACATAAAATGGCGCATTGCTCTGAATGTTTGTCCAAGAGGTACAACTAGTACTGTCTTTATTTGAGAAATTTCCCAGGTTTTTTGCTGAAAGTGATCTTAGTAAAACATACCATGTTCACATGTGCCGGGTGTTCACATGAGCCCCCTTTTCCCCCACCTTTAAGGAACATGATGGTACTGACCAAAAATAACGATATGAATGAATATTTAATGGAAGACATTATCAGAGCGAAACAAACCCTCCTCAATCGGTAGCAGATACAAAGTTGCTAATTTTCGTTTTTCAGAAAAAAATTTTAATGTTTCATTTCAACTAATGTTCAGAGATAGAATTTGTTTTGTCAAGCAATACGCATACGTTTTGCTTCAGGCTACAGTTGTTTTTAACTCTATCGTTTAATTTTCGATAATACTTAATGAAACTCATTTTGTCACTTCCTGTCACCGCTCGATGCCACTCTCTTGATGTAAAAAGTTTCGACCTCCTCTTTTGAGAGCGTGAAACGTATTTAAAGTTGGTTCAATCTATTTTTCTCTGAATAATAAGTTCTAATAAGGGGTAAGTATAGTTCTTTTGGATTTTTTAAGAATTTTTATTTTTATAATTTTTTCATTGAGAATTGTCAGATTTTTAGAGCATTACAGTAAACTGTCAAAACGACAAAAAAAAAAGTCATGATTCATCAACATTCTTTCAGATTTTTTCTTAAATTCCAAAAAGTAATACTGTAATTTTTTGAGATTTTTAACGAGCAGTGTCAGGTTAAAAATGACTGCTAGGCGCCTCGCAATGAGGGCCAACACAACTGAAGCATACAACTAACGCATCGTTAGACAGTCGTGGTGTTGTGGATCAATATTAGAGTTGACCATGTGTCATATGCCATAGTACCCGATAGTATCGTGTCAGCTGAAGGATCTGTATGCCGCGGAAGACAAAAGGTAGATTCGGTTTTCACACTGTCACTATATCTGGAGTAGTATCACATTTGACGAGATTGAACTACAACCGAATGGATTAAGATCGACTTTACCGGCGAATTGAGATTCTATTTCGGAAATGATAATAATCGTGTATACTTTTGGAGATGTCATTGGGAATGGTCCTAATACAGTGAAACCTGTGTAGTTTGACCGCCTTCTGTCCACTACTTTAGTGGTCAACTTAAACAGATGGTCAACTTACAGAAGTTGATTTACATAATAGGGGTTAATTCCGTGCCTAGAAAAAGCGGTCGGTTTAGACAGGTGGTCAACTTAGAAAGGATTGTCAGCTTCACAGGTTTTACTGTAGTGCCTTTAATTTTCAGTTGCAGCAGACACTGCTGGGGTGATGTAGTGTGCTAACGTGTACGAAAATCGGTCAGCTCTAATATTGATGCATGACAGCCAAATGGTATGTATGTGGCATGTATTCAGACACATGTTTCGGAACTCATGGTGAGGCACCCAGGCGTCCTTTTTTAACAGGACAAAGCTCACTCACACACATCAAAAGTGTCAGGGGAATTCCTTTTCCACATTATTGCACTAATGTATAGTCAAAGAAGCATGAAATTGAACTACCAATCATCTAAATTTTGGTAAAAAACGAGATTTTGCATCACTTATTGGTTAGTTACTATTTTCAAAGGTTACTTTTAAACCTCAAAGCCAGTTATTTTACTGAAAGGGTACAAATAAGAGTTATTATGAGAAAATAGTCTTTTTAAAACAGAAATGCAGTAAATTAACCTTCAATTTAATGCATAAACTTACTACCACATTTCAAGACTATGGTGATGAAAATTCCGTAAAAGCTAATGACTCTTTTAGCTAACAAGTTCTCGTGATGAAAAGAAATACGTCTTCAATTTCTTACTTGAAGTAAAATGTCTGGTTAGCACGCACAGCTCGTTAAATTACGGTCAGTAGCTCAATTGGAAAAGTTGTGAAAATTGAAAACTGAGCGAAGACAAACATACACTGCAAATAATCAAAAACTTTTTGAACACTTTTTTCACACGGACATTTGTCTCCTTTTTGGGAACACTTATTTTGGAACACTTATTTTGGAACACTTATTAGAACAGCTGTGAGAACTTTTCAGAACATTTTTTGAACACGGACACTTCTCCCCCTTTTTAGAACACTTTTTTGGGTCAGTTTCCAAAACATTTCTAGGAACATAGTTCGGAACACGTATTTATTTCAGCACCCTTCTTAGCGCACTTTTTGGACACTTATAGGATAGTGTTAAAGAATGGTTTTTGAGCACTTATACCGAACATTTTGGGGCACACGTTTTGGTACAGTTTTAGGGCATGTTTTTGAGCAACTACGGATCACTAATATCCTCTCAGAATACGTGATACACAAGAAAGTATAAAAGAAGCTTTAAAAAAAAGCCCTAAATTCACTTTTGTTAAGACTGCAGGCTTGATGATGGGTTTAGGATTTGTCTGAATATGATTATTAATCAGCATTATTACTTTGAAAACTTAAAATATAATGGTATCTCAAAAGCAATTGAATAGTTTAATGCAAAATGACAAACGAGCAAAATAGTAGCAAGAAATTGTAGTACAAAATCACTTTACTACAGAAATGGCATCTAAATTTGAAGTATAAATTTCCATAATTATATTTCCAAAGCTAATCCATACTGTAAAAAGTAAACAAAAATCTAGAAACAAATGTTTACATAACTTCAGTTCGTTGCTTCATAAATTTCATTTTCAAAAATTTTAATTTCTCAAGAACAAAATTATTAAACGTTATTTGTTTGAATTCATCCTACTTAGCTACTCAGTACAGTCTATTGGTTGATTTCTGATCAATGACCTTAAACATTAGTAGTGTTCTTTTAAACAATGTAAATGCTGTAGAATTCTTCAATGACTAATCATTTCCTTGAAAATTCACTAGAGAAATCAGTGCTGAATTTGGTGGCGGAGGGGGCTCCCTTGTCCCTGGGAGGCAACTTTTGGGGGACAACAAAATCTCTCTATTTTCGTGGGATTTTATTTTTCGTTTAAACTCAATATAGAATTTGAAAGAAGATGGGTAGGGGCAGCAATTTCAAGATTTGCCTTGGCTCGGAGAAATCGTAGATCCGGCACTGACAATTATCAATTAATTATTATTATTTTAAGTTGCTTGCACGAAGGAAGAAATGTGTTTATGAAAAAAAAAATACATACTTTTAGTACAGTAGCCCCTTTTTTACCATCAGTAGTCTCTTTATCCAAAATATTTTAGTTATTTATTTTTTGAACGAAAACAAAAAATACTACATTAAAACATGAGCTGTGGAAGAAGCCATTGCCGTATGTGATCTAACTTCCATTCCATTCGTTTTCCTTTTTTCTATCCTCCTCTCCCCCCTCCTCGTACAAACCTTTTGTACAAGCTTACAAGTTTGTGCTAGCTAGTTATTGAGAGGTGCGGATTGGATAGGGAAATTAATAATGGCTTTAATTATTGATTGACAGGCAACATGTAATACTATGTGAAAGCTTGGGATTTTTCTTACATCGCAAACAAATTGCTTCAAAATAGAAATGATTTGTGCATGAAAAATCATTGGTGCATACATTGTGTGGCGGTTCGGTTTTTAAGACGTTACTGGTTGAGTATTCCTTTCAGCTTCTAACGTATGACATTTATGCGCCATATGGCGATCGCTTATTTTCAGGTCTAACTCAAGAAAATATCAATCATTGACTAGTGCAGCTAAATATAAAATACGCATGGGATTTATATTTTAAACTTATGTACAAAATGACACTGGACTGAGTTTATCAAACATATATATTCATTAAACACAATATTTGTTAAATTAATTTGTTTAACTTAAAACATACACGTTAAAAAATTTACATAACAATGCTTGAAACTCTCGTGCTTTCTACAATCAAGTAAAAAATTGCCTAAAAAATAAGAAAATGATTTTTTTACAAGTAAAAACTTGATAAATAGAACACAAGCAATACATTATACATTTATGTGTAGGTATGTTTTCTATAACAATATTTTTTTTCCAGAAAGACTCCTTACCCCCCGCCCTCCACCTTTTCTCTTTGCATCATCAAAGATAGCTAAAAAATTTTAGACGCATCAGTTTTAAAAATCTTCAGGAGAACCCTCCCCTCCCCCCCCCCCCAATCTCCCCTAAGTTCCCTTTCTCTAACGTCACTAAAGATAGCTTTGAACTAAACTTTGAAAAAAAAAATCATTTTCAAAATATTGCCGTAAATACATATCCCTTATTCCCTCACTCAAGTTACCTTATAGAAATGTTTTTAACACTTTAGCTTCAAAATATTTTCACCTGAAATGTTTCCCTGAACCCGAAACCCAAAGTTCCTCAAAAATGCCCTAAATGTAGTTTTAAAACTGCAGTTTCACATTTTTTTCCACAGCTATTGACCTCCGCCACCCCCCTCCAACCTTTTACCCACCTTAACATCATCGAAGACAGCTTTAACTTATTTTAAGACTGGATTCGATAAATCTCCGGGGGAGATCTCCCTACGCCCTTTCCAGAACTGTAAAAATGGCTTAAACTTGCGTTACTAATATTGCATTTTTCTCAGAAAAAGGCTTGATACTTCCAGTTTCCTCAGTCTGTGGTCAACCTTAATCTATCTTTCAATGTGATAGAATAAATAAATACTAAAATGCAATTGAAATAGTTTTAACACTGCAACAGACAGCACGTTTAGTTTTTCCATCCATTTTTACAAAATCACTCATCGTAATTTTTTTGTTTTAATATTTTTGTTTTTGTTTTTACGTTACCAAGGTGTAGGGGAGACCGGGGCAAGATGACTATGCTAACAATTTTTGTGGTTTATTAATTAATTTTCAAGGACAGTAATATTAATTTTACATGAGCTGTTAGAGCAGTCCTTTGTAGTATTAAATATATTACAATTTAATTTTTCAAATAAAAATAACGAAGGATATTTTTATTTTTTCATAACCTTAACAAATTGTCGCCCTAGTACTGGGGCAAGATGACTTTGACCTAGGGGCAAGATAACAACGTCGAAAAAGGTTGAACATATTTTATGTTTTGAATATGTTACCTAGTTTTACAAATGATAACTGTGTTTTTACATCTTACTAAGTATCAAATTAAGCGTAATGCATTGTAGCGTAATGTTCAAGTAAGTTGTGCAGCTAACAATAGACACAAATAAAAATACCATTTTCATGATTAGAACATTCCTCATGACACCACTCTCGGTTTTTACAGCTCTGGAACTATTGTTGGAGGGTCATAAAATTCCACTTTCCAAGCAAGGCATCTTAGAACACTATTCTTTGAATTTGATGCAACTGCACTGCTTGGCATGAATACGGGCCCACAGTAGACTTGGGCATACAGGAACTTAGTCTGATTTTTTTTACTCCCTTTTTAGCTTCACGAGCTTATTTTCCCTGTTTTTTAAAACAATTCTTTTTTTCTTCCGCTTTGCTACTTGTTCTGACATTTCTTTGATGGGTGTGTTTGTAAGAATGTTTGAGCTTTAGTTTTTGTTTTCTCGCATTGTGTTGCTTTAAGCAATGCATTGAAATCAAAAACATTAACATGCTTCTTTGGTATATTGGAATCAGCATTTGCCATAACTTCTGCTTCGTCTGGAGGGTTTATATGTTGGTTTTCTACTCCCAAGGTGTGAGTCTTAGCACTATTTTTCTCAGTTTCAGAGCCAACAACGTCATAGTCCGCTAAAAGCAAGAAAATTATGAGACTCGATACCTCATTCTTTAAGCCCTTTATCGGCATTTCCAACTGTAGCTGCTTTGAAGTAAGCGGTGCTCAAAAGCTCACCAATATTTTTTCTGTAATAGTTTGTTCTTGATGAATGACCATAAAGTTGTCACATGCTTGACTATAGTAGGTTTTTAATAGGCAGAAAAATGACGCATCAGGACATAGAGACGATGCGATGTGTGGGGCGGTAACCCAACCATGATAATATTTTTGCACTGCAATATAAGCTAGCCTGCAAAGCTATGTGAGATTTATGAGTCAATAATCAGCAGAACAGGATATTCTTTGCTTGGTTTAATTCATTCAACTAATAATTTGGTCAACTAGTTTATAAGTAGCCCCTGGTCACCCGCTTTCGAACGATACCTCCCTTGATTCAATGCGTTCTTTAGCCCCAGAGGCGAAGCGCAAGGTCGCATGGACAAGCACACAGCGTTTACAGGAATTTAATAAAGTGGACAACATAGTTAGTTTTATAAATTCCGAAACACGGGCAATAAGCAAGCTCGTCATCTTGCCCTGCGTTGCTGTCCGTCATCTTGCCCCGCGTTGCTGTCCGTCATCTTGCCCCAGACTGCCTGTTTGAACGGATTCTTCTCCATTGCCATAAAAAAAAGGCAATTAAGTGACATTTATTCATGGTGATAGGTAGTACTTAAACTAAGTTTCTCATAAATACTCAAGAGACTCGATATATCCTATATGTATATGCAGCAGAGCCTATTTAGACATGCATAAAATATATACCGTGGCAACGCTAAACAATCAGAGCTTCAGAACTAGCACAAATATGGCAATTTCAGCGCCTCTATACTATTGCTGAACAAACAGCGGATATGAGAGCCAGTAACATGCAGTTGATGCAGTTACCTAGTTTAAAACGGAAAAATTAAGGCATTCATCATCGTGCCCCGGTCTCCCCTACCTGTTTTTAAAAAAATCGAGTTTTTTTTTAAATATATTTTTTTTATTCACATGTTTAACAGCAATTTAAAAAGTGGGATTTAAATGAAAACAAAACACAAAAAACAAACAAAAAAAATCTATTCAGCATTAGCTTCTGAACTAGCGGTTTTAACTATTTTTGTGTCATGATCCCATTTTTAAAATCCATAGGCCCGATACATGTATTGCACGTACGTAAAACGCACATTTATGTAAGACACCACGTTTGCACTAATTGATTTATTCATCCGAACAATGCTTTTCTGCGCATTTCTGTAAAATATAAATCATTACACACAAATTTCATGAATGTATTAAATGCAACAGATAATAAAATTAATTATCCATAAATAAGATACTAAATGGTAGGCAATATTTTCCCTCAAATTTCAAGATAAAATAAATTGATATAAAACTTTGAGACAATATATTTTTTCAAACGTCATTACTCAGAAGAATCTTGATCCTTAGACCTAGGTTCGAATCTCATACATGTAAATGTGGTAGATATTGATCATATTCAAGTTTAACCTAATCTAAGCCGTAGAACCTCCAGCGATTCATCCTTTTTTGGTTTGTTAAACCGATAAAGAAACACACAAAAAGATCGATCTTATGGGTTGTTTACAAGAAAATCTCTAAAGTATCAAAACATTGCGAACCAGAAAAAAAAATCACCTGAAATACTTGTAAAAACAAAAAGTAAATGATAGACTTTATAAGTAACATATAGATGAAACAGATGTTTTTTTAGAAGATTGAAACTGAATAGTATAAGAAATGCCCTATGATCCGCATAAGAAATGTGTTTGGGTCGTAATCTGAAGATCAGGAGCCATTGTTTAAAACCCTAAATCCAAAGTTCTGAAAAAGTTCTCAAATCTAAAGATTAGGACAAGAGACCTAAATGAATTATCAAACATCATGATTAGAATAGTGTCTTGTTAATATTAACGTAACCAAAAAGTTTTAAAACATAGAAATTCAGATTATTTCATAACTTAAGCTGTATGGTAAACTATTATTCTATTTAAAACAAATATATGAAGCGCAGTAAATGTACAAATACAAAATATGTCATTCTTTAAAGAATATGAACATAACTAAGTAACGTACCTTTAAAATATTCAAAAACAAAGCGAAGATTATTGAGGCTGATCCATAATGTTTACGAACAAAGCGTGTAGCCGTTTTTGTGTAGATTCGCAAAAACTGTTTCGAGTTTCCTACTGGTTGCATGGTCACGTGATAAAAAAAATTCGCTTTTCAGATGAGTTAACAGCTGCTGTGATTGAAAAAATACATTAAAAGGTGCTGTAAAAAATACAGCATTTTTTTTTTTTCAGAGTATACATCTTTACTAATAATAAAGCTGAAAGTCTGTCCGGAGGATGTCTGTGACGCGCATAGCGCCTAAACCGTTCGGCCGATTTTCATGAAATTTGGCACAAAGTTAGTTTGTATCATGGGAGTGTGCACCTCGAAGCGATTTTTCGAAAATTCGATGTGTTTCCTTTTCTATTCCAATTTTAAGAACAAAACTATCATAAGATGGACGAGTAAATTACGAAATTATCATAACGTGGAACCGTAACATGGGCACAAGCCAATTGGCGAGATACGAAATTATCATAACATGGACCCGAAACATTGGTACAAGCCAATAGGCGAGAAAATTCACCGTACATTATTCGTAAATATACAAGCGAAGACCTTTTAAATTTTCTATTACGGGCAAAGCCGTGCCGGTACCACTAGTATATTATATAGTACAACCAACAACTTGATATCGAGCTATCATCGTCGTAGCAAAGAAAGCGGTGATTTCACAAACAGTCTCAAATCTGCACGCAATGTGTTCTCAAGTGTATTCCCAAACTTCCGTTAAATAGAGATTCTCAGCAAAATACATTCTTTGTATTTTGGAACGTTTTTCTCATAGCGGAAGAGATTAGTGAAACATTTTAGCGCACTTTCTTTGTAACAGAACACATTCGAAGTACATTTTAGCATATATTTAGTCCTCTAGAACACTTATAGTATTAAATGTTTACCGATTATTTGCAGTGTATAATTAGGACAAATGAAGTGTATGTATATAAGGAGAATAAAAAGATGGAGCATTGCAGTCGTGCTCCGATTTTTAGAGTGAGTAATAAGTTTTACAGTAAATTGCTTACTTTACTTTTTTACTGATGCATTATTAACTTCAAAATCTTAGCATTCAAAGTTCAATCTATAATGTCCTACAGGCTCAAGGTATCTTTCAGCCAGTTATTTTTGAGCTGAACCACGGAAATTAAAAAATTTCTAGGTCTGCGATCCGGCAAAAGGATTTATTTTGCATGAAATACTTTTTTGGTTTTCGATTTTAGTTTCGAGCATTACATCACACTTTTTCCATAGAATGCAATAGAAAAGCGAAATTAAAACTCTTTTTTTTATTTGTTGAAACTTATATCTTGTGCTAAATATGAATCTGCTAAGAACGAATCGTGCGTGGTGGCTACTTTTAAAAACGACGCATTTTTGCTCTAAAATAAGTATTCAACAAAACTAACACGCAAAATTTTATCTTGATGTAAAATTGAGGAAACAAGAAATTCAATTCAAAGTAATGGCAATTATGTCAGTACTAAATAAGTGAAAAGTAGTTTTTGGGTGGTAAAATTCTAATGAGCCCTAATGGAGATAATTGAAATGAATTTTCTTATTTTGCTTTTGCAACTTGAACATGAAACAGTCATGCTCTAACACTTTAATTAAATTCGCAGATATCTATTCAAGTTTTAAACTTAAAAGCTAGCGGAAAAGGATCAAACGGATATGACCACTAATGTATCATAGAATTCGTCTTCTTGAGTACTAAGGAAACATAGCATTTTTGATAAGCACTGAGTTGGTAACAAATCGAAAAGTTTTGAAAAGTTTGAAGTATTTTACAGCAAAGCAATGAAATAATGAGCTTAAAAACGCCTGCACATAATACTCATGACATTTTTAAAAATAGTAATTTGCTGCTTGATTTTCAAAACGGAGAGGATGAGAAGTGGCAATTTATACTGAAGGTTGTAAATTCAAATTGGGCGAATACTTTTACTTTTATCAAGAAGTTTTACTTCATACTCGTGGCCTGTAAATTTGAGCTTTGTAGAGGTGTTTCTGACTTTAGAAAGATTTTCACATCATATAGGCAATTTAGTATTTTATCAGCAGCTTTTCTGTTTTAACACTCACAGTAAGGCACACAGCAAACAAATTGAGTAAAATAATGCTTGGTATATACAGAACCAACCTCGAGTCATAAGGTAACTGAGGCAAATAGGATGACCCTAATGTTCATGGCCTTGCATCTCGTTCATTTATTTTTTTGTTGGCTCCAGATTTTGCATTCATTACAAAATCCATGCAAAAGTTTGTTGCAATAGCGTTTGTATGAGCTTTAAGTAAAAATATACAGAACCAACCTCGAGTCATAAGGTAACTGCGGAAAATAGGATGACCCTAATGTTCATGTCTTTGCATCTCGTTTATTTATTTTTTAGTTGACTCCAGATTTTGCATTCATTACAAAATCCATGCAAAAGTTTGTTGTAATAGCGTTTGTATGCGCTTTAAATAAAAATAGCGATTTGGCTGTTTTAGGAACACGGGATCATGGTAAGAAAAAATATGAAAAACGTCAAAAAGTACTATAAACTGGCAAAACTTTAAAAAAAAACATATAAAATATAATCTGCTAAAACAATGAAGTTGCCATCACAGAAACATAAAATGGCGCATTGCTCTGAATGTTTGTCCTAGAGGTACAACTAGTACTGTCCTTATTTGATAAATTTTCCAGGTTTTTGTGCTTGAAGTGATCTTAGTAAAACATACCATGTTCACATGTGCTCCATGTTCACATGAGCCCCCTTTACCTCTACCTTTAAGGAACATCATGGTGCTGACCAAAAAGAACGATATGGGTGAATATTTAATAGAAGACATTATTAGAGAAAAACAAACCCTCCTCAATCGGTAGCAGATACAAAGTTGCTAATATTCGTTTTCCGGGTGATATTTAAATGCTTTATTTCAACTAATGCCCAGAGGTACAATTTCTTTCGTCAAGCAATAAGCATACGTTTTGCTTCAGGCTGCATATTTTTTAACTCTGTCGTTTAATTTTTGATAATCCTTAATGAAATTCATTTTGTCACTTCCTGTCACCACTTGCCACTCTCATGATGTAGAAAAAAGTTTCGACCTCCTCTTTTGAGAGCGTGAAACGTATTTAAAGTTGGTTAAGTCTATTTTTCTCCCAATAATAAGTTCTAATAAGGAGTAAGTATAGTTCTTTGGGATTTTTTAAAAATTTTTATTTTTATGATTTTTTCATTGATAATTGTCAGATTTATAGAGCATCAGAGTAAACTGTCAAAACGACACACAAAAAAAAAAATCATGATTCATCAACATTCTTTCAGATTTTTGCCTAAATTCCGTTTTACTCTATAGGTTGACTAATGAGCGAATTTTATACAACCTGGTTACAAATTTTAAACCCGTGGGAAAAAAAATTTCGATTGTTTAAAATAAAACACATCAAAACTGTTAAAAAGGGAAAATAAAAAGGTACGTGTGGCTCCTATGCAATCGTTAAAAGTTATACTGCTTAAATTCAACATTTTTTAATGATTTGTTCGAGAGATGTGCTCTGAAACCGAATCAACACCCGTCTTCCTGTACCGAAGTAAATGTATATCATATTTAAATGAATCTTGTACTATTCTCAAGGTTTTACAGTACGTACATTTATCTGTCTATATATATATCTATACATATAAAAATCTAGTGTCACGATGTTTGTTCGGGGTAAACTCCGAAACTACTGAACCGATTTTTATCAAATTTCATACGCATCTGTAATTTGGTCCAACTTAAAAGATAGGATGGTTTTTATAATTTTTTATTGCAAATAAAATGTTTATTGTATGTTAATAATGTGTATGGATTGTTTGGTTCTGTAAATTCTTAATAGATGGCGCTGTAAGTTGATTCATCCTCAAAAATTTTATTCTTAAGTTAATTAAAATTTACAAATGATACTATGTTACGGATATTGATGGTTATCAACAGTATCACCGTAGAAAGGAGGAGTATAGAGGCCACACATTTCAATGTAAATGTCAAATTCTACAAATCAAGTTGAAATTGATAAGCAGCGGATAGTTCCATACTCACCACTGCTTTTAAAAACGTATGAGGCTCATATAAATGTCGAGTTTTGCGGTTTCGTTAAACCGTTAAATACTTCGTCAAATACGTTATTAAAGGTCCTTATTAGGTAGCATTTGAAGTAAGAGATATGGGCAAAATTGCCAAAAAACGAAATGAGTGGACATAAAAACAGCAACGAAGTTATCTGGCTTCCCCATATGCGTAAGAGACCCTTCTGTACAGCATCTTGCAGTACATCTTGAAAAGGGTCAACGAGTATATTTTCTACGAAGAGCACTTAAACCACGAAAACAACCCTGATTGTTTTTTTTTTTTACATTGTCAAAATCCTAATGTGTTTGGCCCAATTCTCAGAAATAAAATTATTTACCAATGTTTCTCACTATTTTACATGCACTGTAAACAAATCCGAAATGCTACTGATTATTTCCGTGGAAGAATTTGGGATTTCACAGGATCTCAACAATTTTATTTGAAAATCAGTATCTGCTTCAAAAAGTTTCCTGAATTGCTATAAACGTCATGAATGCAGACTTCTCACTGTTGCGAAAAATATTTTTTATTTCCAGTTTAAAGATTAACTGAGCGTATTCATTAAGTGTATCGTCTTCAGTTCGATTATGCTCAGTCTGCATTGACTAAACTCGCAATCAGAGTGAATGAGCTTCTGGATTCCGTAGCTTTGCAGGAATCGCAGACGAATTCGACCATGATACTTGCTTGCAAGTCTGTCTTACCTCTCGCCATGCTTGCGGCATTAGTGTTGGAACTTTCGTGGAGAAGTAGAGGGGTGTCAAGCATTCTAATTAACTTACCAAATCTTTTTCTGGAGGTCCAGCGACACGACTGGCTTTTAGCCTAGGATAGTACTGAATTCTTCAAAGATTCCAGGATAATTTCAGGAAGGATAATGAATTTTAGTGATGAACTGACTTCATTACTGTCTTCGTGCTTCGTACAGATTGACATTACTCCCAATGGGAGGAAGGGAGTCTCTGGATTCCGTAACATTCCAAGAGTAAAAAGCAAGTAAAATTCTTTGTGCGTGCTTGAAAGTCCTTGTTAGCAGTGCCTATGGTTGCGATAATGCTTTTGGTACTTTCTTGGTGAGTCAAAAAATGTGCCAGGCTATTAGTTTTAATTTTACTTCGGTTCTCTCTAAAGGTTTCAGAGAAATGATTGTCTCGAATCGGAGAGGTTTCGGAATTCTTCAGAAAGACTTCAGGATAATTTAGGAAGGTTTCTGACTTTTAGTGGGATACGCTCCTATTTTTTTTCTAAAATATGTTACTGGCAGAAATTGGGCGTATTCGCTGCCCATTATTTTTCAGGACGTTTCTTAATTGTTTTTACAGTGTTGAACAAAATCAAAAAAATCATGCAAGCCGCGCAATCTAAGAATACAACACTCATCAATCTCGGGCATAATAAAAATTAAAGCCAAGACATTGCGACCAAAACTCCATCCAAAACAAAACTGTGCATCCAAAACAAAGTGAATGTTGTTTTTGCATTTGTTTTCGTTAAACATTCCCTAAAAGACGGGAATATTTGCGGACCGTTAATTGTCGAGTGTTTAATACATATCACGATGCATTTCACGAATTGTAATTATTGGTAGCAAACAATCATTGCGAGTTGCATTTTCTAATGCAGGCTTCGCATAACGAGAAACAGTATTCGTCATTTGTTTAAGATAATTTTCACGACATAATATCCAACAAAATCATCATTTCTATGGGAAATTATATAAATTTTATGCTTGAAGATGCACTCCATAGAGTTAAACAAACTCACAGATGTCCAAATCTAGATTTTACATCAAAGATGTATAATGAAGCTTTAGTGTTGATTGAAGATTTATACATTTCAATTTCAAATTTGTTGTTCAGTCATTATGGTGTGATATCACCTAATCGATTACTCACCGACTTAGTTGACACTGATTTGCAACGAGAAAAAACAGTGCAATGACGCTGTCTTAGCTACAATTATTGTGAATAATGAGCCATTACTGACAGCTGAAAAAAAATCATAATCAGATTGTGCTTACCGTTATGCTGAACAGGGCAATACAGTTGTCGATGAAAACAAAGCCGTAAACATTTCAACTGAATTTTTAAATTCCCTGGATATACCAGGAATGCCACTAGACGATTTTCGGTTGAAAATTCGATCACCAATTATTATTTTTCACAGTTTAAACCCACCTAGATTATGAAACGGAACATGTTTTTTCATCAAAATTTCTGCAATTTTGACAGAAAAGTTTAAAGGAGAAATTTTTGTGTTGCCACGTAAGCGATTAATAGGCGTCATAATTTTCAAACACATTTGGAAGCCTTCAATTTCTGATTTGTTTAGCTTTTGAAGAGATGATAAAAAGATCTCAAGACCACAAACAATGTCTACTTTAGGTTTGGACTTGAGATTACTATGATAGAAACTACATGTTTCTCTCATGGGCAACTACAGGGTGTCCTGAAAAAGACTGAATGTTTTCAAAAATTCATAACAATAAAATGGTTAATGATAAAAAAATAACTTTTGCAGAAAATTCCTGTGGAGTGCCGTAAGTCGTCCCCCAAAGTTCCCAAATTTGGTTCAAGAATTTTCCAATAGATGGCGCAGCAGATGTAAGACCGTAAATCAAAGAAAGACAGAAAATTACTTCATAGTTTATCGAAAAAAAATTTTAATGAAAAAAATTTCACAACATTATTTTTAAAATGCCTGCCACCGGCTGCAACCACATGTCACAATGGGAGGAAAAAACGGTGAAGTCCAATAATTATTTTTTAACTTAGAGGCTTACTATCTGCAGCGCCATCTATTGAAAAACTTTTAAACTAAACTTTGGAGCTCTGGGGGACGAAACTTAGTACCCACCACATGAATTTTCTGCAAAAATTATTTTTTTATCATTAGCCATTTTCCTATCATAAATTTTTGAAAAGAGTCGGTCTTTTTAAGGACACGCTGTGTTTATCGCCTACTCACGAGTGGGAAAGTTATCATACCTATTCGTGTTATCAAAAGACAGGTTAAGGGAGAATATTGAGCGCAACTTAGTGCTTAGATGATTTTTAGTTTTCGAATAATAGAAACAAAAAATCGAAGTCAATGTTATCTACTTCATTCAGAAAATTAAATTTTATATGTTTTTAATTTAGTTTATGTCGTCCGCTCATCAGAGAACCGTTCATTCTTTTAACCCGTTCATTTAACTCGTTCATTTGGACGACTTCGTTCATTTAAAAAAGTTGCAGGTTATCTCTCTGCGCGACATACTCACGTACATTTCACCTCTTTCATCAGATTAGCAATATTCTTTAAAGAATAAATAACTATAATGTTTAAAAAAAAAAAAAAAAAATATGCCGTTGAAAACTGAAGCAAAAAAATTGTCTAGTTTAATCGTGCAAAGCAATTATAATTGATTTTGTAAAATGTTTCTCAGTTGCTGAACGGTAAAATATGTTTTCTGTTCCAAAAACTGCAGGGCCCATTTCAGTAGGTCATAAAATTAAGACATTAATTTTTTCCAGATACAGCACTGTATATATATATATATATATATATATATATATATATACATAATATTACCAATAGACCATATATAAAGAAAGAAGTAACAACAAATGTACTGGTAGCTCAGCCGGAGTACCAGATAACTTAATATAAAAAAAAAAGACTCAGCTAAATATTAGGGAGCTTCAAAGTTGTTACACAGCGCCGATAAGAACAAAAAGAAAAAAAAAACACTTTTTTTTGGGGGGGGGGGGAATTAGACAGTAATATATAATCCTTATTAAAAATGTCTGAATATTGAGCGTAAAATAAGCGACTTGAAAGTTACCAAGCACATTTAAAATAAAGCCAAATCAATGTGGATGGTAGATGATAGCAGAGGGCTAGAAAAATCTCAAAAATTTAACATATGCCGGGCATGTTTGTCTAAAAAATAACATGCCCGAATAAAATTTTTACCTGCCCAGTTTTTTATTGCATATTAATAACAACATTTGAATTTGTCGTATAGTATTAATCAGACAAAAAAATAATTTAGCAGCTTTATATTAAGATATTTTGAGATTCAGCTTGATGTTAACAGATTTATCCTTACTGACGCATGCACAATAGGGAGAAATCGTTTCCTAATAAACCCCGGACACAGAAAACTCTCTCTTTATCTTCTCGACTTAAACAACCCCTGTTTCCGACGATTCCTAATGATTTTATATGTTTGTCCAAATATGATTTTAGCGATTTAGCGTAATCCCTCTGGAGCTTCCAAGCGTGTTCCCCTTTTAGAGTTCCTCAAAAAAATATGATAGTCAAATCTAGAAGTTCTTCATAGTCGTCTCATGATTGGAACTGGTCAAATTGATTCTTGACAAACTGGACGATATCTGATGCATTTTCGATTACTTTCTCGTGGATAAAAACATCAGATATGGCAATTTGAAAACTACTGTGATTGATCGAGCTCCAAAAATGTTTAAATCGTTCGAATATCAGTATTTCGGGCCCTGTTGATGATTCGATAGATTTAAATGCATAAGCCTTAATCATTATTTCAGGGACATGATAGCAACAAGCCATCCAGAATCTCTGTTCATTTTTTTTTCTCAATGAGGACACATTGCTCTTTTCGTGGTCCTGTGCTTGTTCAAAATTTATCAAAACAAAAGCATTTGACTTGGTCACTGGTTTCCCAGGATTCTAAGGTTTCACAAACAACAGAAGTTATTGCTTCTTTAGTTCCCGATTGGAGTTTCGGTACCGAAAGTAATTGCTCAATAGGTTTTCCTGAAACAATGATTGATATTCGGTGAACAGTTTCACTGCCTACAATGTCTTCTAAAAGTTTTCCATCAAAGTGAATGGTTAAAGGAACATCAACTGAGAATTTACTTTTCAAATATTGGGCAGCGTTCTTTCTGCATTTCATTCTGAAACGCCGAATAGATGAGTTTGTTTGAGTTATATTCCGATGGATCACAACTTTTAAGCGTTGTTGTCAAGACAACAGCTGTTTTTATATCACTCAACTTTGCTGCATCAAGATTGTGAGCAACAGCAATGTTTACAACGCTCTTCCTATCTCTTTTTCTTCTGCAAGAGGGATATCAAAACATTAAACTTGAGTTAGACTCCCCTCTACCTTGGATGAGGAAGACAGAGCCGGGTCTGCGTACCCGCAGACCCCGCAGTGCGGAGGGGTGGGGGACCTCCTTAAGGGGCCCAACAGCCCAAGAAATAAAAAAAAAAAAACTAGCACCAAGACTTATTGAAGTTGCAAACATATACTCCTGGCCACTGGGGAGCAGCCCTACAGAGTTTGTTGCAGGGGGCCCAAAATTTATAGATCCGAACCTGGTGGGGGAAGGTAGACAGCTTGTGAAAACAGCAGGTGGTATTGATTTTTATCTATGCTTTCTTAGTTTACAGTAAAGTTTATTTGAATTTTGGAAAAAAATGCTGAATTTTCGCAACTTTAAAACTCGGTAACGACCCCTAAATCCTTTTTTTTTTTTTTTTTTTTTTGTCTGAAATTTTTGTAGAAGTTTTATTTTAGACCGTAAACAAAAATGTTAGGGTGCCTTTTCAAATTTCAAAAGTTAATTTTTAAGGACCACCCTCTTAGATATATGTGTGCGTTTGTGTGTATGTATGTATGTATGTATGTATATATATATTCACACCAAATTACGGTACAGTTAGAAAAGTGAAGCAGTTCACCCCCAATTTCCAGCAATGCTGGAACACGACAACAACAACAACAACATATACTATATTTATTAAATAGTGTTTTTGAACGAGTACGCTCAATACTAGAACGGGTTTTAACTGCGATAACAAGCAATCTTATTGTATCATTGCCGTACCAAAATTTTTTTCGTTTCCAAAATATTTCATGTGCTAAGAAATTCGTTTTTTTTTTTTTTTTTTTAATATATGTGACTTTCCAGTCTTTTATTCTGCAAAAGAACTCCTCCTGTGAAGATAAAATTTATCGCATTGCAGTATGTCGACATTCACGTCTGTTAGCTAAAAATTATTGCTTCGAGGATAGCTGGTAGATAAAGATAAGAGCCTAACAACCTCTTTGAAGTGCCTGGAAACACACTAAAGATCATGGAAATACATTCATCCCAATGGATTTAAGGGAGTACCCACACTTTGTTTCGTCTTTTTAAGAACTTCGAATTCATTGCTTAAAATTTCTATAAAATTCACATATTTAAGGAAAGGATGAAATATAAAATAAAGATCCTGTCTTTGTTAAGTTAAATGAACGTAATTCTGACTAAATTTATAAATTCTAAAGTTAATTTGTTTGTTTGTCATGTATTTACGCCTTAACTTTTCTTCATGTCACTATGAAATTTTGCATACATGTTATGTAAGGTACATAAACTTTTCATCCAAAAAAAAAAGGATTGTAAAGTAAGATAGAAAATAACCAGCTTCTATTTGCGTTATTGGATGTAAACTAGGATTTTATTACTCTCGAAATCCGATGGATAGATCTGAGCACATTTTAAACTCATGTGTCGATGTCTAGCGCTTCAACATATATTAGCATACGCTTCCTATAATAAAAAAAACTACTTTCCCGATTCATTCGGTTAAAATTATAAATTTGATACCGTTTATTAATGTGTGTTTAGTTTATTTTTAAAATCTGAGTAAATTATTGACAACTTCGATTCCTTTAACAAAGAATAAAGTTTTCTCTCATACTGAAAAATGTATAGATTGTAAGACAATTTGAGATTTAGACAAAAGTTAAACTTATACATTCCAATGAAAACAAGACTAATAAAACTTTGGAAAAAATTATAAATGAGCTTGAGCTAAATCTGATACAAACATTGCAGCTTAGTTAATTGTATGAAAAGTACATTACGCTAAGAGTTAAAATATTTTTTAATAGTTCTTTAGGCAACGTTTGATCTCAACCAAATGTTTTAGAGTGAGAAGGTTTTGAACTAATCAATAAAAGACGTTTCGGTAAAATCTATTTTATTAAAACCTGTACGTGTTTGTCAGTGTATCTGTAACCCTATCTCCTCTGGAGTGTGAATGTCAACACTGGTCAATACTGTATAGTCTGACTGCGAACAAATGACCCTTGTCAATCATTTGAGAAAACGAATCTATTAATTAAAATAGGTAGAAAACTAAGAAAGGAGAAATGCATGCTATAATTCGGAGTTTAGCAACATTTTGGCTATATGAAAAAAAATGTACTCTTAATATATTTTCTTTTTGTGATTATTTAGACCTGAAAAGTTTAGGTTGCTGCAGTAACCGCATTGAGTTGGAAAAAAAGTAAAAATGACAAGCTTTGCATTCTTTATTGCTAACCCAGTCTCTTCAATTTTCAATTGAAACTAATTATAGGAGACATTGTCTGACCAATGGCTGCTGAAAGAAGTAAAACCAAGACCCACCCAACTGCGTAGGATGTGACAATGAGATATCTGCCTTGACCGCACAAAATTAAAATGTTTTACCTCTTTGGCTAACTTCTTAAATCCCAAGGTGACGTTTTCAAGCTCTAGAACCAATGACGCACCTGCAAATTCAACTTCAACTTTCCTTTCCATATTTCTCCTTCTCGAAAATGGGCAGATCAGAAGCAAGACAGAGCCAAGGGTCAACTCTTCGCGGTCAGTCTTTGCTGCTGAATGCAACCAATTCCACCCTGTGTCAACCCTCTAAACCTTAGGTACGGGCATCCATGGTGTCCTCAGGACATCCATGAATAAAAGCACTTAAATCACCTGTTGTCACCCGCTGCTGGCGGCATTAAGTCACCACGGGTGGCGATAGGGGGATGGTGTGTAAAACGAGAAGGAGGCTGAGCCCCCTAGTGTAAAATTGAAACATGAGGTTCTTAATACTGTCGTAAACGATCTTTTTATTTTACTCAGAGTAGCCAAGCTTTCATTTACCGTTGTTTTATTTTAAGCAATGTTTTCGATTGAGAAAACCGAAACACAACATTCATGAGACAATTTCCACCCAATGATAGATTATTTAAAACAAAACAGAAACTTTCTATTTTCTTTCGTTTAAAATAGTTCTTTTGTTGGGACGAGTAAGTTTGTATTCGGACACATAATGTGCAACAATTTCGACGATAGATATACCAAATTGTGTTAACTTACCAAATTGTGTTCTTATTGATACTTGCATCAGGGGTATTATTTCACGACTATATATAACTTTTATTGCTGATTTTCCCAAAATAACATGATATGTGTTACAGTTTATTGACAGTACAAATGTAAGCATTTTCTCTACGCATTAAAAATTTAAAACACCTTTAAAACTTTTTTGACTGTGTATTATGCATTTTTATATTTAAATACTAATGCTTTAAATTGCTTTCAGAAAGTAATTCTATTTTAAATGAAAATACTATTTTTCTAAAAGCTACTTTTAATATTTAAAGATATTTTAAAGCTTAACTAAAACTGAGCGTTAAATGAAAACTTTAAGGCTTTAAAAAAATAACAGCTTAAGCATAAAAATAAATCAGTGTTTTCAAACTAAGTAAAAACACACCCATTTGCATCCTCAACTAACATGGCAATTAAAAGCTCATTAAGCATCTTTTCTCTCATTAAAGTTTTGACAAAATTTGTTTCAGCAAAAACTATCAGTGGAGATTTTAAAAAGTTCTTTAATGGATTATTTTTGTTCAAAATGTTAGTTTAAATAATAAGAGAAAGGTTTTTATATCTCTATTTTTATATTTACGTACACATTTATTATCTACATTTTCGTTTTTTACCGATCATATCACGTTCGCTTTTTTTTTTTTTTAATTATGCAAGAGTAATTTTTTTTTAATATTGCGGAAGCATGATTATTTTTTCTTTGGAAAGAGGGGGGGGGGAGTTTGATTGTGATAATCATATATTAAAATATTTTTCGGTAAATGTAAAAAAACAACATATTTTATTACATGATTTCAAACTGTTTTATCTCTTGAGAAACTTTGGTTTCAAGTTTTTATTGCATAACAGTTTTGTTGCATAATATTGTATACACTTTATTTATTGTTTCCTAAATTAATTTAAGCGAATTTTCTAAGCTATGTGTAAACAACCATTTAGAAAAAAAAATACCGCATTGGCTTTTTCCGCGAAATTTGAAGCGTCGCTTGAAGCTTTGGCATCCGATGAAATTGCATGACTATTTTTTTCTTGGTATTAGAAAAAAATTACACAAGCCTTTCAAATGTGACAGAAATATCTATTAACTAGCTACTAAGCGGTCAGGGCTAAGACAGAGCTACAAGCAATACACTGAAAACTCGGTTATGCCATTTAGGGACTGCACTTTCATCTTTGTACAAGAAAGCATGTATTAATTAGCTATTTTTTCATTATATATATATATATATATATATATATATATATATATATATATATATATATATATATATATACTAGCTGACCCAGTCACGCGTTGCTGTGGCGAAGTAGTTGGATTAAAATATTATTGTAATCAATATTTTGATAGACTCTAATTAATATTTTTAGTAAAGCTTAAAATAGTCTAGCTAATTTTAAAACAAATGAGATTGATAATGTACGTGTTAGGCTGAATTAAGTAATTACTGAATTTAGTAAGTACTAACAAAATTTTCAATGGTTAAAGCACTATACTTACGCTTAATAAATTTTGCAAGTATGACTTCGGCCAAAAATAAAAGCAAAAAACCTTGAAAGTGATACTAAATATCAAAACTGATTGTAATATATCAGAACGTAGAAATTAAACATAAACCAACATAAACTTTTAGAATGTACACTAAATTTTATTCATCTCAATTTATCTATAGTTTGTAATCAATCACTTTTTTACAAAATACATTAACTAAATTAAAACATATAAAATTAAATTTTATGAATGAAGTAGATAACATTGATTTCGATTTTTTGTTTCTATTATTTGAAAACTAAAAATTATCTAAGCACTAAGTTGTGCTCAATATACTCCCTTAACCGGTCTTTTGCTAACACGAATAGGTATGACAACTTTCCCACTCGTGAGTAGGCGATAAACACAGCGTGGCCTAAAAAAGACCGACTCTTTTCAAAAATTTATGATAGGAAAATGGTTAATGATAAAAAAATAATTTTTGCAGAAAATTCATGTGGTGGGCACTAAGTTTCGTCCCCCAGAGCTCCAAAGTTTAGTTTAAAAGTTTTTCAATAGATGGCGCTGCAGATAGTAAGCCTCTAAGTTAAAAAATAATTATTGGACTTCACCGTTTTTTTCCTCCAATTGCGACATGTGGTTGCAGCCGGTGGCAGGCATTTTAAAAATAATATTGTGAAATTTTATTTATTAAAAACATTTTTCGATAAACTATGAAGTAATTTTCTGTCTTTCTTTGATTTACGTCTTACATCTGCTGCGCCATCTATTGGAAAATTCTTGAACCAAATTTTGGAACTTTGGGGGACGACTTACGGCACTCCACAGGAATTTTCTGCAAAAGTTATTTTTTTGTCATTAACCATTTTATTGTTTCAGTCTTTTTCAGGACACCCTGTAGTTGCCCATGAGAGAAACATGTAGTTTCTCTCATAGTAGTCTCAAGTCCAAACCTAAAGTAGACATTGTTTGCGGTCTTGAGATATTTTTATCATCTCTTCAAAAGCTAAACAAATCAGAAATTGAAGCCTTCCAAATGTGTTTGAAAATTATGACGCCTATTAATCGCTTACGTGGCAACACAAAAATTTCTCCTTTAAACTTTTCTGTCAAAATTGCAGAAATTTTGATGAAAAAACATGTACCGTTTCATAATCTAGGTGGGTTTAAACTGTGAAAAATAATAATTGGTGATCGAATTTTCAGCCGAAAATCGTCTAGTGGCATTCCTGGTATATCCACGGAATTTAAAAATTCAGTTGAAATGTTTACGGCTTTGTTTTCATCGACAACTGTATTGCCCTGTTCAGCATAACGGTAAGCACAATCTGATTATGATTTTTTTTCAGCTGTCAGTAATGGCTCATTATTCACAATAATTGTAGCTAAGACAGCGTCATTGCACTGTTTTTTCTCGTTGCAAATCAGTGTCAACTAAGTCGGTGAGTAATCGATTAGGTGATATTACACCATAATGACTGAACAACAAATTTAAAATTGAAATGTATAAATCTTCAATCAACACTAAAGCTTCATTATACATCTTTGATGTAAAATCTAGATTTGGACATCTGTGAGTTTGTTTAACTCTATGGAGTACATCTTCAAGCATAAAATTTATATAGTTTCCCATAGAAATGATGATTTTGTTGGATATTATGTCGTGAAAATTATCTTAAACAAATGACCAATACTGTTTCTCGTTATGCGAAACCTGCATTAGAAAATGCAACTCCCAATGATTGTTTGCCACCAATAATTACAATTCGCGAAATGCATTGTGATATGTATTAAACACTCGACAATTAACGGTCCGCAAATATTCCCGTCTTTTAGGGAATGTTTAACGAAAACAAATGCAAAAACAACATTCACTTTGTTTTGGATGCACAGTTTTGTTTTGGATGGAGTTTTGGTCGCAATGTCTTGGCTTTAATTTTTATTATGCCCGAGATTGATGAGTGTTGTGTTCTTAGATTGCGCGGCTTGCATGATTTTTTTGATTTTGTTCAACACTGTAAAAACAATTAAGAAACGTCTTGAAAAATAATGGGCAGCGAATACGCCCAATTTCTGCCAGTAACATATTTTGGGAAAAAAAATAGGAGCGTATTCCACTAAAAGTCAGAAACCTTCCTAAAATTATCCTGAAGTCTTTCTGAAGAATTCCGAAACCTCTCCGATTCGAGACAATCATTTCTCTGAAGCCTTTAGAGAGAACAGAAGTAAAATTAAAACTACTAGCTTGGCACATTTTTCGACTCACCAAGAAAGTACCAAAAGCATTATCGCAACCATAGGCTCTGCTAAGAAGGACTTTCAAGCACGCACAAAGAATTCTACTTGCTTGTTACTCTTGGAATGTTACGGAATCCAGAGACTCCCTTCCTCCCATTGGGAGTGATGTCAATCTGTACGAACCACGAAGACAGTAATGAAGTCAGTTCATCACTAAAATTCATTATCCTTCCTGAAATTATCCTGGAATCTTTGAAGAATTCAGTACTATCCCAGGCTAAAAGCCAGTCGTATCGCTGGACCTCCAGAAAAAGCTTTGGTAAGTTAATTAGAATGCTTGACACCCCTCTACTTCTCCACGAAAGTTCCAACACTAATGCCGCAAGCATGCCGAGAGGTAAGACAGACTTGCAAGCAAGTATCATGGTCTAATTCGTCTGCGATTCCTGCAAAGCTACGGAATCCAGAAGCTCATTCACTCTGATTGCGAGTTTAGTCAATGCAGACTGAGCATAATCGAACTGAAGCCGATACACTTAATGAATACGCTCAGTTAATCTTTAAACTGGAAATAAAAAATATTTTTCGCAACAGTGAGAAGTCTGCATTCATGACGTTTATAGCAATTCAGGAAACTTTTTGAAGCAGATACTGATTTTCAAATAAAATTGTTGAGATCTTGTGAAATCCCAAATTCTTCCACGGAAATAATCAGTAGCATTTCGGATTTGTTTACAGTGCATGAAAAATAGCGAGAAACATTGGTAAATAATTTTATTTCTGAGAATTGGGCCAAACACATTAGGATTTTGACAATGTAAAAAAAAAAAAAAAACAATCAGGGTTGTTTTTCGTGGTTCAAGTGCTCTTCGTAGAAAATATACTCGTTGACCCTTTTCAAGATGTACTGCAAGATGCTGTACAGAAGGGTCTCTTACGCATATGGGGAAGCCAGATAACTTCGTTGCTGTTTTTATGTCCACTCATTGCGTTTTTTTGGCAATTTTGCCCATATCTCTTACTTCAAATGCTACCTAATAAGGAACTTTAATAACGTATTTGACGAAGTATTTAACGGTTTAACGAAACCGCAAAACTCGACATTTATATGAGCCTCATACGTTTTTAAAAGCAGTGGTGAGTATGGAACTACCCGCTGCTTATCAATTTCAACTGGATTTGTAGAATTTGACATTTACATTGAAAAGTGTGGCCTCTATACTCCTCCTTTCTACGGTGATACTGTTGATAACCATCAATATCCGTAACATAGTATCATTTGTAAATTTTAATTATTTTAAGAATAAAATTTTTGAGGATGAATCAATTTTCAGCGCCATCTATTAAGAATTTACAGAACCAAACAATCAATACACATTATTAATGTACAATAAACATTTTATTTGCAATAAAAAATTATAAAAACCGTCCCATCTTTTAAGTTGGACCAAATTACAGATGCGTATGAAATTTGATATAAATCGGTTCAGTAGTTTCGGAGTTTACCCCGAACAAACATCGTGACACGAGATTTCTATATCTCGGATAATTTAACGGACTTCCATTAAATTTTTAGAACGGGCATCGCTGTGCGGATACTGCTAGTATATATATATATATATATATATATATATATATATATATATATATATATATATATATATATATATATATATATATATATATATATATATATATATATATATATATATATATATATATATATATATATATATATATATATATATATATATATATATATATATATATATATATATATATATATATACTATACATAAGTATGATTTCTCAACAAAATTTTCATTCAAATAATCATGATGCCTTTTATTCCAACTCTGTATAAATGTTTCTTGGTTTTTTTTTTTTTTTTTTTTTGCAACCCCCACTAAAATAGTCTTTTAAACACTTTTTTAAAAATCTAATGTACCAGATGTTCTATGTGTATATGTTCGAATACAGCAACCGGTTAACTCAGTCGGTAGATTTGATGGCGATTGATGACGTCACTGGTGAGTGTCCATAATGTGTTTTCATATGAGATCGGCTAATCGGCAAGTCTGTTAGAACACGTCTGATGAGTCACTAGAACAATCGTTCCAACTGTGCTCTGTTCAATCATTCCTTAAGATTTATAATATAATCCCGAAAAAAGCTGGTAGGCAAACAAGCATTATGTAGTTAATCCGTTAAACTTTGCTTTTTCTCTTTTTCAATTTTTTATGTTTACACTCTCTAAGAGATTCTATAATATTTCATGTACAGTAGCTGAGAAAAACTATACACACATTTCTATTAACCTGTTCTTTTATCTGGTTAAGTTGACCTAAAATGAAATTGAAGTCCATGTACAAGTTTCGCTGCTTTCTGACCCAATATGAGACAACTCGAATGCTGCAGAGATTTTTTCTTTTAAATGTAGCGCCATTCATTTTAGTTTTGAGCCACACCGGTTAACTTTGTGCCAAAAAAAGTAAGTCCTATGCTGCACTCTCTCAGAAGAGTTAATGAACTAAGTTACTTTTCTCGTTATTTCACTGAACAAAAAGCTAGCAATATTGTACGCAGCTCATTGTATCAGTCAATACTTCTAAAGTTATAGTTTGGAAGCTATTTTTGTAGTTGGTAAAGTGCTAACCTATTGTGTACCTATATGTATTGTTTTCCGTCACATGTATTGTTTGCCATTTTATAAATAATAGCAGTCTTGTGACATTGTCAAGTATAAAGAGATCGTTTTTAAAAAGTTAGAAATTTTATTTTGTTTTATTTAATGAGCTGTACTTTTAGTTAAAAAAAATATTTAAGATCCCATTTCTGACGTGAAGCAACCTTTCCCGAAATGGCGAGATAGCTTTGGACCTGATCCTTAATTCATTTGACTTGAATAAGATAGTAATAATTTCCTAATGTTTAATAAATGCACAATAGTTAAAATATGTCTCTTCCGTCCTATACTAACAAAAACAACGAAACTATCAAACTATTAATGGGATAGTTTCACACGCCGAGTAGTTTTATCTCATCATTTCGAATATTTTCCATGTATTAAGTTATGAATTTTGTGACATATTTCTTACTAAAAATAAGTACGGCAACTAGCTCTTAAACGCAAATAACCCGCCCTCCGGCAGATACGTAAAAGCTTTAAAATGTCACACCCTGTAGTAACAAATAATGACAACAAACGATAACTATGATTGGAAGTTCGCAGCTTTAATGAAGGCTTATCAATGCAATTTTATCCTCGGAAAAAGATTTTTCACCACAAGCGATAATTAGTAACATAATGAATGTCAAGTTAGTTTGAATTTTTCCAAAGTTTTCCATTGAAGTATAATTACACCTAAAACTTTGAATTCACACTGCTTTTCAAATAAAATAAGGATATTCATTTTAATTGTATGGTTAAGAAATTCTATAAAGCAGGTATGAATTAGTTTTTCGAGATCTCAGTAAAAGAATGTTGTCAACGAAGCAAAAATTATAGATACTATCCAAACACAGCACGTGACAAACAGATGGATGTGTTTAGGGTTGCACTGAGTCTTTCTTCAAGGCACTGACACATGGAAGGCAGATTTCACACCTAAGTTACCAAACCTGTTTAGACATTGGACATATTTTCATTGTTTTTTTCACATTAACTAATTTGAAATTATTCATTGTGACTTCGAAAATTTAAACAGTCAACTCTCGGTAAATCGAAGTCCCAAGAGACCGGCTAAAGCGTTCGAGGTACAGCGAGGACCCTCGTTTTACGCGGGAGTTACGTTCCACGGAAATGCTGCGTAAATCGGAACCGCGTAAATTGAGACCTAATTCTAGTGTTAAAATAGGGGTTTGGTTCCCTAGACAACAAAATACTTCATTCTAGTGATGACTAATTGTATAATACGTTAAATGTGTACATATATCGACTTTTATGCACTACATGCATAAAGAAAACATAAATTAATTTCGTGTTCTGTTTATAAAGTGGAGCTGCCTATGATAGTCTTTTGGCAATCATTAAGAATTTTTATCTGTTATTCTTTGCATTAACGCAACCATGATCACTTGCGTCATTTCCATAATAGAACCTTCCTTCACTAACAAATAAGAAAGGTTATTTCTATTATTCAGTAAATTTCCGCCCATTAGCCAGGTTTAAAGCAGAAATACGTGAAATACACCGCCAGCTTAGTCATTTCCAGCCGAGGACTGCAATTTCGTGCTAATTAGCTCTCATCAGCCCGGCATAGGAAAGTGACTGAACTCGCGTTCAGTCTTCGAGTTGAACCGAACCATTGCTTCGGTCACTCGTCTGGTCTGCTAATTTTATATTAGCTACCAGTTTGTTTCGCACTCTTGGCTTCCTTAGAGGTTTTTCCATCTCCAGTTCAGTCACTTTCCTATGCCGGGCTGATGAGTGCTAATTAGCACGAAACTGCATTCCTCAGCTGGAAATGACTGAGCTGGCGGTGTATTTCACGTATTATTTCGGTTGTCTAGGAATGGCTCAACATTTTCAATGTGATCGTTTTTGGCTGTGCGTCACCGACGTCGATATCCTCGTTGGTTTTGGCCTCCTTTCTCACTCCTAAAAGCTCTTCTTCCAATGAGTTCTGAACTGTGTGAGCTTAATAGCTTTACTCCGGGAAATAGCTTTGGAATAAATCGTATAAAACGTCTCCAGTGGCCCAAGCTCGATTATTAACCCGCCAAAATGCAGTTTATTATGCGTAATCTGCAATCTTTAGGAGTCTGGATTTTGAAAGAGGGGAAATTTTTACCTGTTTGCATTGCTGCATCCACATAAAACCGAAACTCATCCGCGTAAAATGAAATACATTTGTCAAATCTTAAACCGCGTATAACCGAAACCGCGTAAAATAAATCCGCGTAAAACGAGGGTCTACTGCATTGGTAGTTTGAGCTATGAGAAGTTTCCACAACTGTTTCAAAAGGTTGGGATCCGATAAATACTTCGAGATAAAGCAATATTCGAGTTATCGGGATTCGACTGTATGTAACTGTACGGGAAAGGGCTGGACATACTTCATTTAATTTAAGTTTAAGCACCGTCTTACTCATCTACTAAGAAGAAGAAATAACATAGGTTTTTATAAGCAAATTTTAATTTTGTAAAATCATAACTGGCAACCTATGATACAAATCATCACAAAATTTATCTCGTAGTTTGTTTAGTGACAAAGGCTTTACTACACAAATTTTAATTTTATTAAACCATAAATAACAATATATAATATAGATCATCCAAAAATTCGTCTCGTAGTTTGTTTTGTGACTTAGTTCTCTTTATCTCGAAGATACAGATATTTGAGAAACATGCTTATTAATCTCAAATGAGAATTTTGTTTTTTTTTTAAATGTTTAGCTTTTAAAAGTAGTCAAATTCAGCTAACTGTTTTAAGCATCAAGAATGGTAGAAAATATTTTAAATACAGTTCGGGAGAAACACGCATGACAAACACATAATGGAACGTAAAATTAATTCTTGATGAACTAAGATTAAGTGTATTTAAAAATTTTTAAAGTTAGTGTTAAAAATTACGAGTACACCACCTGATGTTGAGAAAATTACATTAATTTTTAACCTTATTCAGTGAAAGTTCGTCTTTGAAGAATTTTTGGAAAAGTTTTTCTTTATTGAAAAAAGTGAAATTAATCTTTTAGTCCCAAGTATATAACAAATACATCATAAGTGTCTCACTACCAAAAGTTAAAGCTCATACTCGATTTTATATTTATTTTAAAAATGCGAATTCTGATGCGTACATTTCAAAATTGAACTTAGCGACATGGTTCAGTATCATAGCAAGGTGGAAAGACAAAACGTTTCGCCTACTTGAAGTACCAAGATAATGAACATTCAATTGGGAATGTTTGTGTATGTGTGTGTGCGTGTGTGTGACAAAAAACTTATCAGCTTCAAATGACAAATTTAATCCTGTAACTCACTACCTATGTACTGTTTTCTTAACTTAAGATCTCATCAGATTTCTACTTTTTGTGCTTGAGGAGATCTTGATGCTTTCAAATTTAACATTATTTGCTATAAAACTAGTGGTACTTGCCCGAGGCGGCTTTGCCCGCAGTAGAAAATTAAAAGGTCATTTGGTTCGCCTGTATATATACAAATAATGGATGATGAAATTCTTGCCAATTTGCTATGTTCATTTGCTCGCTCATGGTCGCATATGGTAGTTTGCTCGTCCACGTTATAGTAATTTGCTAGCCGTCCACGTTACGGTAACTTATTCGTCCACGTTATGATAATTTTTTAAAATGTTCTTAAAATTGGAATAGAAAAAGAACAAAATCGAATTTTCGAAAAATCGCTTTTAGGTGCACACCCCCATGCTACAAACTAATTCGGTGCCAAATTTCATGGAAAATCAGCTGAACGGTTTGGGCGCTGTGCGCGTCACACAAATCCAGACATCGGGATATCGGGGCATCCAGACAGAGATCCAGACTTTCACCTTCATTATTATGAAGCTAAAAGTGGGGGTATTATAGTGGGGTAAGGTAGCTGAAAAACATTTCACAGCTGACTATCAGTACGCTCTTTTGGATTCATATAGTATCTGGGTAGACGAGTCCAAAAAGCCTGGGATACGAATTTTTCTGGCCCTCTAGCGGCGTTGATGACGTCATCAATATGGTCACCAAGTTTTATGATGCGAGTCTATATTTCCCTCTGTAACTCGGATTTGTATATTTTGATATTAACATACATCATTAGTAATTCGTAATCAGGAGAAAACTTGTTTTCTAACGGTATATTTGACATTATCATTCATGTTCAAAAAACGAGAAATATTTGAAAGTTTTTTTAAAGAATTGATTTTTATTTTTATTTTTAATTTTATTTTTATTGAGCAATCACGATTGCTTATTGCTTTCATTTGACTGTTTTTGGCGTCCTATCATTTTATTTTCCCACCGCCACCCTCCGCACCACCACCGTCGACCGGCTCCTCACGATGCTGTTCATATAGCGAAAGCCGTCTCCAGGTTGCATCCATGTCCTACACACACACGCATACATACACAACAACACGCGCACACACACACCTACACACACATACCCAAACACATACACACACAAACACATACACACACGCATACATACAGACACCTACACATACACACACAAAAAAAACATACACACAATTACCCACACATTCATGCCTGCACACACACAGAAACACATATGCCTACACACACATACACATCCCCCCACACACACATTCATACACACAACTACCCATACACTTATGCCAGCACACAGACACAAACACACATGCCTACACACACATACACATACCCCATACACAGAAACACACATGCCCCCCACACACAAACACACACGCCTACATACACACACTCGTGATTGCGAAAAACATAATTTGAATTCAAGATGTCAAAATTCAAATTTTTTTTTTTTTTTTTTTTTTTTTTTTTGAGACGTTTTGCAAGATAACTTGGAATCCGGTACATGTAATTGAAAACTTGCATTTTACTTTTGGTTCATCAAAAAATTACCTTTCGAATGGTACGTATAGTTTTTATTACATTATAAACAGTTGCCGATTACAAAACGATATAGCATAGCATTATATGCAGATAATTATTGTAATTTTTGATGTATATGTAAATAAATTATAGCTTATTTAGAGATATTTGCAGGATTGGTTTCAAACGATTGGTACAAGAATGCGAAACAAAATAATGTACACTATTATCCAGAATCACCGATACATTGTCAAAACATAAATGTAAGACATCCAAATAAAACAGCATATTTCTCTGATATTATGCAATAATAAAAGAAGTTAAAACAACGTATAAGGCACAAATTAGCAAGAAAACTGTATACACGTGTTTCGGGGTTATAAGGAAAGCTTCTCAAAGCTAAAGATTTGAGCTTTTGAAAGAAAAGTCATCCGACAATCCACAATTGTTTTGTCGGATGTGTTTAAAGGTTGTTTTTTGCAACTCTAAAACATCTGTATACGGTTTTCCTACAAATTCCTGCCTTTATACGCTGTTTTATATTATTTTATTTTTTAATCACATAAATATTTGTATATGTTTTTTATGCAATAATAACTAAATGATTCGTGAAAATTTCTTTGTAATCACCAATCGCTTTCGGAACACTGGTCTTCACATAGCCAAAGTTTCATACATCGTATGCTCATTTTAATACATTTACAAGATGTGTATCGCTTGCGGCAGATACAGGAGGTAAGTTGTATAGTGTGTTTTGAGAGCTTTGGAATTGTTGTCCACACAGGTTGGTATGAGCCTTCTGAAGTCATTCACCATTCCCAGTTGGCCGGCGAAGGTATTTTACAATGAGATTCGAGACAAATTACAATGAGAATATCAATGACTTCAGATGTGTTTTATTTACAAGAAATAATAGAGCAATTGGAAATATTTCTCCCACCGCAGATGCTTTGGTACAACATATCAAACGAGATGACCTCCAAGCAAGAATTTGGAACAAGTCTCGGTTCAACTTCTCAGAACCGCAAAATATATACCAAGCAATATTTCACTCAATTTGTTTGCTGTGTACTAGTTGGTGTTAAAACAGAAACACTGCTGGTAAAATACTAATTTGCCTATGTAAAGTGAAAATATTTCTAAAGTCAGACTCACCTCTACAAAGCTCAATTTCATACGCCACGAGCGTGAAGTAAAACTGTACTTGATAAATATAAGAGTTTTCGCCCAACTCAAGTTTATAACCTTCAATATACTTTATCACTTCTCATCATCTCCGTTTTGAAAATCAAGCAGCAAATAACTATTTTTAAAAATGTTGTGAGTAGTGCAGACGTTGTTAAAGTCATTATTTCTTTTCTTTGCAACAGAATTCTTCAAACTTTTCAAAAATTTTCTATTTGTTATCAACTCAGTGCTTATCAGAAATGATATGTTTCCTTAGCACTCACGAAGACGAATTCTATGGTACATTACTGGTCGTATCCGTTTGAACCGTTTCTGTTAGCTTTTGAGTTGAAAACTGATTCAATTCTCAGATATTTATTCAAGTGTTAGTGTACGACTGTTTCATGTTCAAGTTGCAAATACAAAAGTAAGAAAGTTTATTTCAATTATCTCCATTATAGCTCATTCGAATTTTACTACTTAAAAACTACTTTGATTCACTTATTTAGTACTCACATAATTGCCTTTACTTTGAATTGAATTTCTTGTTTCCTTAATTTTACATCAAGATAAAATGTCATGTGCTAGATTTGTTAAATACAGTCAACTCTCGATGGCTCAGTCTCGTGGGACCGGTGAAAACCTTCGAGTTATCGGAAGTTCCTTTCCCAGCAATCTGAAGAATGATTTTTATTTTTTTTTTTTCGAGAATAGTGCATAATAGAAATATTTTCTCATTATAAAGGCACACTTATAGTTTCAATAAAACTAATAATGAGTATTACGTAAAAATATCTTTACGGAGTGTAAATTTTAAGATAACTCGAAAAATTAAGGTGCTTGCATTTTTTCTCGCATCTTAACCTGTCTAAGTGTATGTTGGAGTCCCAACTTCTTTTCTCTTGATTTCAATTCTAATTGCTTTTAAGCGTCTTTTTGTCCTGCAAGCAGATAATTTAAGTTATCCAGATAATAAAGGATACTTCTTTAAATTTTTGCCAAAATTTCAAGTTTTTCGAAGAGTAGCCAGCAATACAATTTTGGGTCGTTAGTCACTGCAAAAAAAAGCCCAATCAGCTACTTCTCGTGTAATTTTGCAAAACAGTGTGCAATAAAGAGCGCTATTGAAAAAAAACTACCCTCCTCATACAAGCTGAAAAGCAAAACAATATGTTTAAGGGGAAAAAACGTTTTTTTCCTTATTTTGGCTGCATTTTTAAGCATAAATTGAAAATAAAACTCTCGTTAAAACTTCGACTTAAAAGAAGTACATTCAAGATATAGGGACGACTTTGTGTTGAAAATACTAAATTATATCGGGACCGAAGGAACACTTTGAGACAAAGAAATATTCGAGTTATCGAGATTCGACTGTACTTATAGCAAAAATGCGTCGTTTTTAAGAGTAGCCACCACGCACGGTTCGTTCTTAACATAATCATGTTTAGCACACGATATAAGTTTCAACAAATAAGAAAGGAAATTTAATCTCGCTTTACTAATGCATACTAGGGGGGAAGTGTGATGTAATCCTAGAAACTAAAGTCGAAAACTAAAAAGTATTTCATACAAAATGAATCCTTTTGCCGGATCGCAGGCTGAGAAAATTTCTATAGTCCGTGGCTCAGCTCAAAAATAACTGGCTGAAAAATACCTTGAGACTGAAAAACATTACAGATATAACTTTGAATGCTAAATTTTTGAAATTAACAATGCATCAGTTATCAGTACAGAAGTAAAGTAAGCAATTTACTGCAAAACTTATTACTCACTCTAAAATATGAGCTAACTCATGCGACTGCAATGTCTTCGCCCAGTTTTCAATTTTCACTCATTCGCCGATTGAGCTAGTGACCGTAATTTAACGAGCTGTGCGTGCTAACCAGGCATTTTACTTCATGTAAGAAATTGAAGACCTATTGCTTTTCATCACGAGAACTTGTTAGCAAAAAGAGCTATTAGCTTTAAAGGAGTTTTCATCACCTTAGTCTGGGAATCGGAATAGTATGCTTATACACTAAATTGTTGGTTAATTTACTGCATGTCTATTTTAAAGAGATTATTTTCAGACTTGGAGACAGTTCAATATTGATTTTTTATTATGATATTTGTTCCTTCATTTCATATTTGTTCACAATGCGTTTTCATTAATAATACAATTTTTGTACAAAATTATGTAATAACACAACGAAACAATATGTTTTCATGCATTTTTTGAAAAATTCCAAATACCGGTATTAATACCGCTATTCCGGTATCACGTTTTAAAAATACCGGTATTGGATTTTTGGTCCGGTATTGCAATCCCTATCTATAGCATAAAAGACGACTTAAATTTTGAACATCAGACAATATTCACGCACATTAGTTTTCAGCATGTATGCCACATATTTACAATACTTAGAGGCAAATATATGCCTTAAAATATTTTATTCGAAGTTCCAGTAAAATGTTTCTGTTTTCAGCTGCTTTTTTTTTTGGGAGGGGGGGCTATGAATATTTTTCTGGTTCTGGACTACGCACACCAGAATTTAGCCATCTGAAAAATATGAATAAGTTCTATAAAAACATAGAGATAAATCATCCCGAGTTATAAATTAACCCTAGGCTTAAAACGTTTACTAATTCACTAACAAAAATCTAATTAAGGAAAAAAACATTGTCTTCGTGCAGTTTCTTTTAAGTCACCAAATTTTTTCAATCGTTAGGATTTCCAGGTTATATTTTTTTACCAATAAACATGTTTCTTGCTTTTAAGGATCAGAAGATACATGACTTTGACTACGAGGTTGTTGTTGTTGTTTTTTCTAAGGTCAGATCGATCGCGAAATGAAAATCAGAAAGTCAAGCCGATAATGTTGTGAGTAGATTTATTGCGTAGTCTCTCAAGTAAGAGTGTGCAGTGCTTCAGATCGCTGTGGTTATTTCGGAGCACGCAGTGAACGAGAAAACATGCCTCGAAATATTTCATCTTCCGCCAAGTGTGAAGGGCGTGCTGTAATTCGATTTCTGAATGCCGAAAAAAAGGGCGACTCAGAACAAACGTAGAAGAATGTTGTCATCAGGCATAGTCCTTCTGCACGATAATGCGTGCGCACACCCTACTGCTTTAAACAAAATCTCCTGCAGCAGTTTCGCTGGACAGTGTTTGACCATCCTCCATACAGCCCTGACTTGGCGCGTCTTTCGATTACCATCTCTTTGGTCATATGAAACGCTGGCCAGGAGGACAGACGGTTGGCTCCGATGCTGAGCTGCAGATCAGCGTACAGAATTGGCTGAAAGCTTTAAGCTTTGGTTTCCTAGAAGCGAATTGCCGATCTTCGACGTCGCTCCTCGCCGTGATGCTGAAATCAAAGTCAAGTGAATTCCGGCGTCGCCATTCACGACGTCGATTTAGCTTGGGCGCGCATGCGCAGAAGAATCAAGCTTTGTCTCGGCGAGGAGTGACGCCAACTATCGGCGTGTTCGCTTTTTGGAAACCAAGGTTTAAGCCTTAGTTCTTCTGCTCATGCGCGTCCGAGCTAAAGTGACGTCGTGAATGGTCACGCTGGAATCAACGTGACTTTGATTTCAGCGTCACGGCGAGGAGCGACGTCGAAGATCAGCGATTCGCTTCTAGGAAATCAGGGCTTTAGGCGGCTGCCTTCTATGACGAAGGTATCGAAAAGCTGGTACCACGCTGCGACAATTGTCTTAATCGTAGCGACGTTTACGTCGAGAAGTAGCTGGAGGATGTATGTACATATTCCAAATAAAAGAGCTTCCATTGTCTTTGTGGTCTTCGTTTTGCAATCGATCGGACCTTGAAAAAGAAATAACTTTCATACTTTGGCACATGCGAAGTAAATTCACAATGTGAACCTACATACATGCCCTCCGAAAAAACTTGTTAAAGTAGCTTTAAAATTATAACAAACACAGTAGTTAACACTTCCTATCATAGCTCGGGATTTTATTTATAACTAGAAAGTCCCGTCAATGTTTTACGGGTGAAAATTGCATCTACATTCGAACAAAGCTATTGCCTGTTTGTTGATAAGTTGATAGTTGAAATTGTGAAACCGACTCCAATGGATCAACCCTAAACTAAAGTAGATAGCGTTCATTGTTGACCACTTTTTCGTTTCTTCATACTCCTAAAATGACAATTTTACCAGTAAAACAGTTAAGTTACCTGACCCAGTTCAGCCTTTTCAAAATAAAGCATTTCCCTGCATGCCAAACATTACCCAAGGCGCGAGTTTCATTGTTGTTTTCGGTCAGTGAATTCGCTATTATATACTAGAAAATCGCCCGTCAAGGCATAAAATTGCTTCTACATTGAACGATTCGATTATATTTTGAAAGTTCAAATTTTAACCCTAACTCCAGTGGATCAACCCTAAACTGCAGTAGATAGCGAAAAATAGCTAAGTTACGGGATCCAGTTCAGCCCCGTCAAAATAAAGTTTTCACTGCATGTCATTGCCAAAATATATTACCAAATTACCGTGCCGTGGCGCGAGTTTCATTGTTGATGCCGTCAGCTTTACTCGATCATTCGCTATTATACATATATATATATATATATATATATATATATATATATATATATATATATATATATATATATATATATACTAGTGGTACCTACACGGCTTTGCCCGTAATAAAAAAATTGAAAGGTCTTTTGGTTCGCCTGTATATTAACAAATAATGGATGGTGAATTTTCCCGCCAATTGGCTTGTACCCATGTTACGGTTCCACGTTATGATAATTTCGTATCTCGCCAATTGGCTTGTGCCCGTGTTACGGTTCCACGTTATGATAATTTTGTTCTTAAAATTGGAATAGAAAAAGAACCACATCGAAAAATCGCTTCGAGGTGCACACCCCCATGCTACAAACTAACTTTGTGCCAAATTTCATGAAAATCGGCCGAACGGTATCGGCGCTATGAGCGTCACAAAGATCCTGATAGACAGAGAGACCTTCAGCTTTATTATTAGTAAAGATGAGGATATGAGGATGATTCTGAAGTTAAATTTGAGTCACTAAAGTGTGCAGCAATGCAGTTTACTCTTAAAATAAAATGAAGTAGTAGTAGTTTTACAATTTGGTGTTAAAATGATCAAGAGAAAATTGTAAAATAATTTTTATTTCGCATTTTTCTCACATAAGTTTCTTCTGTATCCTCTAAGCCTTCTGTTACATCCACAAAGTCGTGGTCTAACATATATATACTTCAGGTTCGTTAAGACCACATTACTATTTTAATGATGCTACCACCACAGCTTAAGTCAGAATGCATTAGTAATAGCTTGATTTCGTAAATAAAAGTTTAAAAACATTTCCCCTCAAAGTACGGAAGTTAATAAAGGCAGAGGAACGAGACCATCATTTGAGTCCCAACTTAAGTTGACGTCTTTGTTAGCTAAAGAATTCAGACGACATTCGAAGAATCCGAGAAGGCCATCCAATTAAACTAAAAACATTCTCCACTGAAATTAAGCCCCTCTCAGTTGTCTTCCTCCTCCGTAATGATTCGGCTCCCCATTGAATTTCTCATTTCACAGCTGGTCTTTTTGGCGAGCAACTCACCCGTGAAATACTGCCGATCTTTTGAGAAGTTCAAAATGTAGCTTATAATTACATCCGTCGGAAGAGTCTCTTCCCTTGTTAAATAACTTTCGTGTCTTTTTATGTAAAAGAAATCTTCAACGAAGATGTGACGAGACATATAATTTTCCTCCTTAGTTAGGTACACAAAAAAAAGAGTTTTGTTTTGATCTTTTGCATTTGAAATATAGAAGACAGCAATATTTTCCCTTTCTGGATTATTAAGAGCTTTTTCACTTTCAGTTTATTTTTCGTGTATTGATATACGAATCGTACTTGTAAAAGAAGATTTCAAATGCGTTTAGTTTCTAAAAGCATGTTTGAAACCAAACATTACTACAATGCTAGAGTCAATACTTTTAAAGCGTATATTTGTCTCGTTTGAAAGGATTTCGATACAAAGAAACCCAAATTCAGTATTTACTTATTTAAGAATGTAGAAATGCATGGATTTTTTTGCTATACATTAGCATCGACTGTTTATAAAAAAGCACCTTATAAAAAGTGAAAAAATATAGAATATATATGTCTATAGATACATGTATTGTCAATAGTAGGTATGTAAGTCGAATGACCAAGTGAGAAGTAAAGTGATGTAAATGAGCATTTTTAACACTTTTAGAAAATGCGTGCAAATTTTCAAGCATTGATGAGTTTTCATTGAAAAGCTTAATAAATTATACTTTATAACAACGACGGCCAGTGGCTACTTATACCATCTCTTGCCCCAAAATAAATTTGATTTTCTCGTACTAATTATACTATTATTTTCAAATTTTAATTTTAGCAGTTGAGCACTTGAAACTAATTGTTTCTATAAGCTTCATGTGTCTTCATGTATGGTTGATTCTTTCGTATTTTATTTAAGTTACTAAATAAAACATGAAACTTTTACTTTAGTAGAATTACGGTAACCGGGTCGCGGTGATAAATATTTCATTCTGGCAACCCGCTACCTTACCTTGGCGACGGAGCAATTTTGATAACCCTACACCAAAGCTGATTTGCTATTCGTTGGCCAATTAACTATTTCAGAATTCACTTTTACAAAATTGTAATTTATTTGTCCAATAAATCTTTTTTTTTTTTAAATTCCATAGAATAATATTTTTAATTTTTAAAGGTAATTTTTTTCTGAAAATTGCCAACATATTGTGTTTTTTCAATTTTAGATCTTTGAAACACTTTATAAAATTTTACATCGCGAAATGTTTGTCACTTTTAGCTTTTTTAGGTTATAGATTTAAATATTAGTAATTCATACTCTTTTTGGATACTTTTTTGGGATGTGCTCGCAGTAAGTTCTTTCCTTCATGTTTTATTGTTCTATCTTAAATTTAAAACTAATTAATTATCGTAACAACTTATTAAGTAAGTTAGAATTGTAATTTTAGTTATGATAACGTTCTCTGGGTGGATCTTTTGGTGGGATTTAACTTGCTTAGCAGATCATTTTAAGTATTAATTAAACAGTAAGTATTTTTAATGGTTTTTCTCAGATTATTTCAGATTGATGACGCGTTCTTTCCAACTTTTACAGTCGTAAAATTTAAGTTTATTTTAATGTTCCTTAGGAAATTAAACTTGTTGATAAAAAGTGTAACACCATAACGTCATGAACTTTTTCGTTCTCATACATAATGATATTTTATTTCTTTTCCTACACTTCCGTTTCTAAATATTATTTTTATTTAAAAAAGTCATCAAATTAAAGGAAAAAATAGTGGAATATTACTGCAATGGAAACGTAAAGAGCAGCATCGGCAAATTTTTATTTAAAAAAAATTTTTCGCATTTTTGTCATGCGTTGTACTTTAGCTTTCTTGTACAAGCTTAGTATCGAATTCAAAACACGTTTCTTTTAATGTCTCAAAAATTCACCTCTGTAGATACTGCGCTTTATCTTCCTACGTTTATGTTAACATCTTGAAAAAAGTTAACTCTCATTTGCCTTTTATGCAAACTTAATTTCAAAGTAAGAAAAACAATATAGTTCTATAACAAAAAAAAAAGTCTTAATCATATGTTTCTTTCCGTATTAGTGCAATATTTTAAATAAGAAAAAAAGGAACTTTAATGCTTTTTTTTTTGAGTAATCACATTACTTATTGCTCTCATTTGATTGTTTTGAATTCCTATGATTTTATTCCCCCCCCCCCCTCGCCTCCCTTTGCAGCACTACCGTCGACCTGCTCCTCTGGATGCTGCTCCTCTTGGGAACACCGTCTCCAGGTTGCGTCAACATCCTACACACACACACACACACCTACCCACACGCTTATGCCTGCACACAGACACAAACACACACGCCTATACATACACACACTCGTGATTGCGAAAAACATAATTTGAATTCAAATTATTATTGTTTATTTATTTATTTATTTGTTACTTTACGGTTGCGATCAGAGAAAGAAAAAGGCTAATAAACAGCTGTAGCTACCAAGGTGATGGTTTGAGCAATCCGAAGCTCCGTCCCTTTTCTTTGGGTCAACTCTCATTGGATTATTTCCTTTGTTTACATTGTAGTACTTCGTTTACATTGAGTCGTAGGTGCCAAATTCGACAGTTTTTGAAAAAATACGCCAACACGACCCGGTTACCGTAATTCTACCTTTACTTTTAATGCGAGAGCTTTGAAATTCTGATCAGCAAACTTTATGTGCAACGGAAGTGACGCAGTTGCTTTTTAGTTACTGTCAAAAACAATGAAAAATAATGGAAATTATAAAGTCAAAATGCTTATGCTTTTTAATTGATGCCGAAAAATAATGAAAAATATTAGTAATTATATAGTTTGTTTTATTAATAAACCTTACAATTTAATTTCAAAGCTTAACTTAAGCAACCTTTATTTGTGGGTTTTAACATTTCAAGTAATGCAGGTTTCTCTGATGCAATTCATCAGTTAAAAGAAAACCACATAGCTTATGGTCAGCCTTTAAATTGGTTTCCTAACTTTTCTTTAAAAAACTAGAAAATCACCCGTCGAGGTATGACAGGAGCAAATTTTTTCCTTATTAGAGCGATTTTCCGTAAATTTTGACAAATTCAAATAAATGTGTAAGAGACAAAAATGTTTAGCATTCTTATGAAAACAATTAACTCATCATATACTTCTCGACAAAAAATAGGTTTAAATTCACGCATTGTTAAAATAGTTCTTCATTTCATTGAGAAGAGGTAAAATTGAAGGAGTGAAGACTTTCATTCGTGAAGTCAAGACCCCAAGTCACGTGATGGATTTTAAAGCAAAGTATTGGAAGAAATCTGGATTCTTTCGCTTGTTTCGCGAAAACGTGCCGACCATTCGTCGTTCTTGAGTCACGTGGCTTGGGATCTTAGGGTCAGCTTTTGCTAAGCCAATGATTGGACTCGCTCGCTCCATTTTAATTCCTGATCTAAGCTTTATTTGGTTATACTTTGATAATTGAGACTTTGGATATTGGTAACAAATAAAAATACCATGACGGTATTGTAAATATAATATTTATATTAAGTGTTTCGATGGATTTGAAAAAACTTCATTACTGTATCCGAATTACCGCTTCCTTTTTATGGATATGCCTACAATTACATAATTTGGAAAATCACCAGTCATAATATGTATGGCAGGCTTAAGTTTTTCTTCATTTATAAGTACCATCATTGTCTTATTCGTCAAATCCCAGCTAAGCCGACTTGATGTTTAGCTTTGATTTTACTTTATATTTAGCATTGATAATAGTTTAAATTGACTTTTACAAAACGCTCAGTCGAATAAAACATGCATCTTGTTTTGCTAAAATGGCTTGAGCTGAAAAAGAATAATGACAGTCCATGAAAAGTTGACACTTTGCTCCGCCTCGTTTCAGAATTGTCCATTTTTCAGAAGGGGCGATATGGAGAGGAAAGTCGGAACGGAATTTGTAAGTGCGTCATTGATTCTGAAAATTGAATACTTCACCTTCAAATTCAAGAAAATAGTCAAAGAGGTAAAACATTTTAAGTTTGTGCGGTAAAGGCAAATGTCTTATCGGACAGGTCACATCCTGCGTTAGTGGGTAGGTCTTTGTTTTATTTCTTTCAGCAGTCATTGCTCAGAGATAACAACGCCTCCTATAATTAATTTCAATTGAAAATTACTGCGAATAGGGTTGCAATAAAGAATGCAAGTCTTGCGATTTTTACTTTTTCGCCAATTCAATGCAGTTGTTGCTACAACTAATTTTTTGGATCTAAACAATCACGTAAAAAGAATACTAGGAGGGGTTTTTTTTTTCCATATCGCCAAAATGTAACTAAACTCCAAAATATGACACGTGTCCTTTCTTCCTTCTCTACCCATTTTAAGGAATTGACTTGTTTTCTAATGTGATTGACAAGGGTCATTTCTTCGCAATCGGACAATACCATCTTATATAATTAAAAACTGAGCGTTTGTACCTATGTATTTATGTATGTATGTCCGAGTTACTTCTCCCAAACGCCAGTGAACTGACCGTCGAACCAGGTATCGATAGATTCCTAATTTTTCCGTCTTTATGTTTGGCTATTTAACATAATCCTCCAAAAATAATTAGCGGAGATAGCATTTAGAAACTATTAATTATGATACTTGGATTTCGACATGAAATCCTTAATTTTCGATTACTTTCCTACATTTAAATTATTATTCAGGGCTTCAACTCAACTTTCCGTTACAATGCTTTTATTAAAACTAGCTGCGTCGCCCGACTTTGCACGGTTCACCTCGAAAATAAAAGTTATGTCAAGTGACGCGTGTTTAACACTCAGTCTGAACCAAGAAAAAAAAAGTCAGTGAAATTTTGCGGCAGATTGTGGAAAAAAAACCCAAAAAGTAAACATTTTAAATCCCCTGATTACAGGAAAAGCCTCAAAACAAAAACGAGAATTTTACCTGTTCATATTCGAGAAAAGAAAATGGCAATAGATCTTTTATCTCAATGATTTTCTTTACGCTATACATTTTAATAAAAACATTGTTGCAGAAAGTTGAGATGAAGCACTGAATAATAATTTTAATGGAGGAAAGCCTTCGAAAAATATGGATTTTATGTCGAAATCTAAGTGTAATAATTAATAGTTTTTAATTGATATCTCCGCTAATTATTATCGGAGGATTTTGTTAAACAGCCAAACATGAAGACGGGAAGATTACGAATCCATCGATACCTGGTTCGATGGTCAGTTCACTGTTGTTCGGGAGAAGAAGCTTGGACATACATAGATACATACATAGATACATAGGTACATACGCTCAGTTTTTAATTATATAAGAAATGTAGCGTGAAAAAAGTCATTGAAGATAAATTGCCATTTTTTTTCTCGAATATGAAGAAATGAAATTTGGCTTTTGTTTTTAGGTTTTTCCTGATTTAAATTGTTTCCTTTTTGGTTATTTTTCCGGAATCTGCCACAAAATGTTACTGGTTTTTTATTTTTTTTTTCTTCGAGCCGGATGGTTGAACAAGCGTTACGTGACATAACTTTTATTTTCGAGGTAGACCGTGCAAAGCCGGGCGACGCAGCTAGCATAATCTTTATTCAATGTTCGACCAGCAAAACAGTAGCTTACTGGATCTAGGTCTGCCTTAACAAAACAAAGCACTTATCTGCTTCTCAAACGTTGCCAAAATACACTATCTAATTTTAAATTAAATTGCTAAATTTTAAGTAAAGCAACGATGAAATATCTTTAGCTAGTTTAATTGTTAGTGACGTTAGATCGTTTCTCGATCAGTGGCTTTGGCTATTTTGTTATATATATGAAGATTAACTTTATAATTGCTATTATTTTTCATTGTTTTTTAGCAACGATTTAAAAGAGAATTTCGAGTATTTTGTAGTTTTCTCGTTATTTATAATCTATTTTCTTCATTAAAGTATACAATTTTTTCAGAGAATGTGCTTAAGTCAGGCACAGAAAGAACAAGAGATTGGCTTGAGAAAAAACAAGCGAGTGAAGTTACAGTTCAGAACTTATGAAAATAATGGTAAAAGATAAAAGATTCTCTTTTGCCGTGCGTCTTTACGACACAAAATTCTAGTTTTTCTTTTTTATTTATTTATTTATCTATTTATTTCTTTTTTTTGCTGCAGATGATGTCTCAAATGAATTACCCGATTTCAAAAAATCGTAATTTTGAAACTATTGCACATATTATGATAAGTGATGCATGTACATGAATTTAAAGAGAAGTAAACCATTTTTTCTGGATACAAATACTCGATGCGTGAGCCTGCTGCTATACGACAAACGTCTATTCTGTCATCCAGTTTGTTCTACATGACATGGGATTTTTTATGGGGCTACGTCAAAGACAATTTACTAACCCCCCCCCACCCCATTGCCTAAAACACTGCTAAACTTCAATAATACATTTATGAATTATTATGAACCGTTGAAAGGATGATACTTTGAGATGTCTGGAACGAACTAGGTTACACATTAGATGTTGTCGTGAAACAAAAAGCTCCAACATTAAACATTCAAAATTGAACATTGAAAAATTGTGCTCATACATTGAACATTGGTGTGATCAAATTTTGTTGGGGAGAAAGAAAAGCTTCTTTCTTTACTTCCTGTACATTTCTCTATAGAATCAGTTTTTTCAATTTTCAATGGTACATGAAATACATATCTGAAAGTTAAAATGCAAATGTGTTACATATTGTAAGAGGCTCCTTCAGCTTGATTGTGTTTCATTTGATATAATTCTATCTACCAGTATCGTAGCGAGAAATTCCCTTTTGGATGGGACAAGGCAAGTTTGTGACTGCTCTATTAGTAACATTTAATCACATTCGATTCAATCGAATTCTGTTTTGAATGTGGCCCTAGATGTGTCTAGGAGCCTCTAAGGAGCCTCTAAAATATAATTTTTTGAAATCGGGTCCACCATATGGGCTCAAGCTGTATATAAGAGAGCACCATGACTATGCAATGTGAAAAAAAGGGAGTTTTCCGTGAGAAGATTACTTTCAAAAACTTTAAAATGTCCCCGCAAGTGATGCTTATTGCTTTTAATTTCTATGAAAAATATTCATGAACTAAAAGTTGTAACGTATTAAAGCGTTTCTCTGAAAGGAACGAAAAGAAACATTTTCAATTGATAGTAGCGCAAATACGGGCATGCAATCTTTGCTTTCATGGAATTAAAACAAGCAATTAGTTTCAGCCTTTGAACTTACCACTCTTAAAATGAAAAACTCTTTGATCCAGGATTCAATTTCGGGTATCATAAGTGCTCGTTGAGAAGAAGTGTTTTCAAATTCAATTGCTTGGAAGTTTCTAAAAGCGTGTTAGACAATATAAAGTACTGAATATAAAGTAATGACATAAAAAGAAACGATACTATATAAAATTAAAAGGAGCAATTCCATATGCTCCTTTAAGGGATAGGATTAAACAGCTATAATTGTCGATGCGTTGCACAAGCATCTGAAATTTATTGACTTACTAGCTACGTCCTCCGGCTTTGCACGGTCTACCAGAAAAATAAAAAAAATGTGTCAAGTGAAGCAAGCGTATTCAACAATCAGGCTTGAACGAAAAAAAATAATCTAAAATTTTCCGACGGATTGCGAAAATATAACCAAAAATAAAAATTCCTGAATCCCCCTATTACAGAAAAAGCCTCAAAACAATTGCCGGAATTTTATATTTTCGTATTCGAGAAAATTATGTTAACCGATTTTTCGTCTCAATGAATTTCTTGATAAATGCTGCAACCTTAAAAAAAGCATTGTTCAATAATGACCGTGATCAACAATGGATTTATAATTGAAGACTTACCTGCATTTTAGAGCGAGATTTCTTAAATACAGTTATGATTCACGTCCTAATTATCTTAGAACATTGGAAAAAATTTTGTCTGATGCAGAAAATTCAAGGATTTTTGTGGACATTTTTTTCTCATTTTTGCAAGCATTTTTTTCGCCCTCGTGTTACAGAAAAACGCCATTCACGATCCTTAAAATTAAAATACGAAAGGTTTGGTTCTGTTTTGGCTCGAAAACCCTCTCGGAAGTCCAGGCAACCTTGGTCCAAGTACCTCCCTGCCAAATTTGGTCGAAATTCGACGTAAACTGCGGATTTGTATAAAGGAACATACACATATATATATATTCTTTGTTTTCTTCATAAAGATGACTTTCCTAAATAAATTGACTCTAACAAATTTTCGTAACTAAGAATAGGAAAGCCTTTTCATTAGATGTTGCTAGGCAGAAATTTCCAGTGAGAAACGCGAAGTCAAAAAATGTTTTCTTCAGGACGAAGAAATGAAATTAAGCAAAAAAAAAAAAAAATATTTTTGCTTTTGAAGTTCACGCAACAGCTAACGAAATTTTTATCCAAAAATGCAAAATACAAGATTTACCAAAGTTTCAAACTCGTCAAAAATAATCAAGGAAAATAAGACGAAAATATTACATGTTAAAAATCAAATATATTCAAATATTCTTACGTTAAATTATAATCAACTGCTTTGGTTGTTAATAAAAGAAATATAACTTTAATTAATCTCCTTTTATTAAAATTTTCTCACATTATGACGGATTGCTATCTCTATTATACCGTTTTTATTTGGTTGACTCATTTCAGTGATTATTTTCATGGTGCTGGAGAAAACAAGACTGTAGATCGCCGAAAGTCGTGGACTGAGAGGCTTGATATTTGCTGCGAAGAAGTATGATTCCATGCTAAGCACAGAAGTCTTATCTGCTCTCCTTATGAAAATTGAGTTACGGTCACCCAGTGATTCTTTGTCTCATATTTTACCTAAATACAATGTTTTATGCTCATTTGTGAATGGAAAATTGCTTTTTAAAAAATTCTGAAAAAGTTGCATCCGTATCAAATACATGGAGGCACACAACTTTAAACGGCAATTTCTCATTCTGAACTCACATGCAGATACAGCTTATGGGCTTAGCACGGCAGTATAGGAGAGTTCGTAGTTAAAAGACATGATAGCCAGCAGACCCCCTAAAAGGGGTAAAAGCCCCCTTTAGAAACACCCGTTTTATATATATATATATATATATATATATATATATATATATATATATATATATATATATATATATATATATATATATATATATATATATATATATATATATATATATATAAAAATCTCGTGCCCCGATGTTTGTTCGGGGTAAACTCCGAAACTACTGAACCGATTTTTATCAAATTTCATACGCATCTGTAATTTGGTCCAACTTAAAAGATAGGACGGTTTTTATAATTTTTTATTGCAAATAAAATGTTTATTGTACATTAATAATGTGTATTGATTGTTTGGTTCTGTAAATTCTTAATAGATGGCGCTGTAAGTTGATTCATCCTCAAAAATTTTATTCTTAAGTTAATTAAAATTTACAAATGATACTATGTTACGGATATTGATGGTTATCAACAGTATCACCGTAGAAAGGAGGAGTATAGAGGCCACACTTTTCAATGTAAATGTCAAATTCTACAAATCCAGTTGAAATTGATAAGCAGCGGGTAGTTCCATACTCACACTGCTTTTAAAAACGTATGAGGCTCATATAAATGTCGAGTTTTGCGGTTTTGTTAAACCGTTAAATACTTCGTCAAATACGTTATTAAAGGTCCTTATTAGGTAGCATTTGAAGTAAGAGATATGGACAAAATTGCCAAAAAACGCAATGAGTGGACATAAAAACAGCAACGAAGTTATCTTCCTTCCCCATATGCGTAAGAGACCCTTCTGTACAGCATCTTGCAGTACATCTTGAAAAGGGTCAACGAGTATATTTTCTACGAAATGCACTTGAACCACGAAAAACAACCCTGATTGTTTTTTCTTTTTTTTACATTGTCAAAATCCTAATGTGTTTGGCCCAATTCTCAGAAATAAAATTATTTACCAATGTTTCTCGCTATTTTACATGCACTGTAAACAAATCCAAAATGCTACTAGTTATTTCCGTGGAAGAATTTGGGATTTCACAGGATCTCAACAATTTTATTTGAAAATCAGTATCTGCTTCAAAAAATTTCCTGAATTGCTATAAACGTCATGACTGCAGACTTCTCACTGTTGCGAAAAATATTTTTTATTTCCAGTTTAAAGATTAACTGAGCGTATTCATTAAGTGTATCGGCTTCATTTCGATTATGCTCAGTCTGCATTGACAAACTCGCAATCAGAGTGAATGAGCTTCTGGATTCCGTAGCTTTGCAGGAATCGCAGACGAATTAGATTATGATACTTGCTTGCAAGTCTGTCTTACCTCTCGCCATGCTTGCGGCATTAGTGTTTTTAACTTTCGTGGAGAAGTAGAGAGGTGTCAAGCATTCTAATTAACTTACCAAAACTTTTTCTGGAGGTCCAGCGACACGACTGGCTTTTAGCCTGGGATAGTACTGAATTCTTCAAAGATTCCAGGATAATTTCAGGAAGGATAATGAATTTTAGTGATGAACTGACTTCATTACTGTCTTCGTGGTTCGTACAGATTGACATTACTCCCAATGGGAGGAAGGGAGTCTCTGGATTCCGTAACATTCCAAGAGTAACAAGCAAGTAGAATTCTTTGTGCGTGCTTGAAAGTTCTTCTTAGCAGTGCCTATGGTTGCGATAATGCTTTTGGTACTTTCTTGGTGAGTCGAAAAATGTGCCAAGCTATTAGTTTTAATTTTACTTCGGTTCTCTCTAAAGGTTTCAGAGAAATGATTGTCTCGAATCGGAGAGGTTTCGGAATTCTTCAGAAAGACTTCAGGATAATTTTAGGAAGGTTTCTGACTTTTAGTGGGATACACTCCTATTTTTTTTTCTAAAATATGTTACTGGCAGAAATTGGGCGTATTCGCTGCCCATTATTTTTCAGGACGTTTCTTAATTGTTTTAAAAGTGTTGAACAAAATCAAAAAAATCATGCAAGCCGCGCAATCTAAGAACACAACACTCATCAATCTCGGGCATAATAAAAATTAAAGCCAAGACATTGCGACCAAAACTCCATCCAAAACAAAACTGTGCATCCAAAACAAAGTGAATGTTGTTTTTGCATTTGTTTACGTTAAACATTCCCTAAAAGACGGGAATATTTGCGGACCGTTAATTGTCGAGTGTTTAATACATATCAATCCAATAGATGGCGCAGCAGATGTAAGACCGTAAATCAAAGAAAGACAGAAAATTACTTCATAGTTTATCGAAAAATGTTTTTAATAAACAAAATTTCACAACATTATTTTTAAAATGCCGGCCACCGGCTGCAACCACATGTCGCAATTGGAGGAAAAAACGGTGAAGTCCAATAATTATTTTTTAACTTAGAGGCTTACTATCTGCAGCGCTATCTATTGAAAAACTTTTAAACTAAACTTTGGAGCTCTGGGGGCTGAAACTTAGTGCCACCACATGAATTTTCTGCAAAAATAATTTTTTTATCATTAACCATTTTCCTATCATAAATTTTTGAAAAGAGTCGGTCTTTTTTAGGACACGCTGTGTTTATCGCCTACTCACGAGGGGGGAAAGTTATCATACCTATTCGTATTAGCAAAAGACAGGTTAAGGGAGAATATTGAGCACAACTTAGTGCTTAGATAATTTTTAGTTTTCAAATAATAGAAACAAAAAATCGAAGTCAATGTTATTTACTTCATTCATAAAATTTAATTTTATATGTTTTTAATTTAGTTAATGTATTTTGTAAAAAAGTGATTGATTACAAACTATAGATAAATTGAGATGAGTAAAATTTAGTGTACATTCTAAAAGTTTATGTTGGTTTATGTTTAATTTCTACTGATATATTACAATCAGTTTTGATATTTAATATCACTTTCAAGGTTCTTCGCTTTTATTTTTGGCCGAAGTCATACTTGCAAAAATTATTAAGCGTAAGTATAGTGCTTTAACCATTGAAAATTTAGTTAGTACTTACTAAATTCAATAATTACTTAATTCAGCCTAACACGTACATTATCAATCTCATTTGTTTTAAAATTAGCTAGACTATTTTAAGCTTTACTAAATATATTTATTAGAGTCTATCAAAATATTGAGTACAATAACATTTTAATCCAACTCCTTCGGCACAGCAACGCGTGCCTGGGTCAGCTAGTATATATATATATATATATATATATATATATATATATATATATATATATATATATATATATATATATATATATATATATATATATATATATATATATATATATATATATATATATATATATATATATATACGTTGGCAGTAAATTTTTCATTTGTTTAAAAAATTTTATTTAAGTCTGATTGTTAAGCATGAGTCCCTTGACAAAACTTTTATTTTCGAGGTAAGCCGCGCAATGCTGGGCAACGCAGCTAGTACTACAGTCGAGCCCGCTTAATGCCATAGCCAATTTTCCAAGTTATTCCAGTAAGCCGGATATTCTATAAAACGGGATTAAAATTATATACATCAACGGTTTGGTACACTGAAAATGTATTACATTAAGCGGAATATTCTTTTATCGTATATTCTAATAAGCGGGCAAGACTATATCATATACTCAGCAGAATGTTTTTTGCAAACATATTTATTGTATTAGTGTTGATTTTACTGTAAAGAAGATTTTCAAAATTGTCACACTAGGCTGAGAGTTGTATCTCGCCCTTTAAAAGAAAAAATTTCCACAAAATAATGTGGCTGTTTTAAAACATTTTTCAGTTTCTCTTTTTTTTTTACTTCCTTTTACAAAAAAAAAGAAGTATTGTATTCGCGAAAAAAATTTCACTCAAAAATTGACCTTAATTTCCATTTTACTTGACCCCGAATAAATATGGAGGGTTTTTTTTTTTTTTTTTGACTCGACCACACGTGGATAAATGCCTAACGTGTAGATACGCGAAATATCCATAATGACAATTCCCGAGTTAATTACAACAAATTTTCTAGTGACGCCTGTATGTACGTATGTATGTATGTGCGTATGTATGTCGCATAACTCAAGAACAGTATGTCCTAGAAAGTTGAAATTTGGTATGTAGACTCCTAGTGGAGTCTAGTTGTGCACCTCTTTGGTTGCAATCGGGTGTTTCTAAAGGGGGCTTTTACCCCTTTTAGAGGGTAAATCATTGTTAACGCCGATGCAATCTCAAGTAGTGTTATAATTTGGCGGACACTTGGCGATGTATCGCCAGTTTTTCGGTCGCCAAGTTTTGTCACCAACTTGGCGACAAATTTGGCGATTTTTTATTTATTTATTTATTTATTTATGTATTTATTTAATTCTGGTTTCAATTTGGCCACCGTTGGTGATATTTAGAGAGTTAACTATTGAATCACATTAAAATTGCCAATAATGGGGAAATAACATTAAATTGGAGTAAAAGTAAGTCATTTGATGCACACACATCAACTCGTTTTTTTTAAACGACTTCTGAGCGACTTCTTTTAGGTACTTTTAAGTGCGTATTTTTTAGAAGGAAATTTTGATTTTTAGAAATTGCGCTTTTCTTTGGTATTATTCAGGTGTTAAGTCTGTTTATAGTTTAAATATTATTCCTAAGTAAACCAAAGTTGCCGTGACCTCAATCGTGCACTTAGAAAGCATCACTTTGAGTTAATTGAGGCCTCAAATAACTTTTATTAAGTTTTGAAAAATATTCTTATGCAAAATCATGCACAGGACATGAGGAGCATCGGAAATATTGTTGACTCTTACAAAACAGACATCTTAGAGACAGTTTATTATTTTTTTTAAAGTCTGTTCAGTCAATGACGTCATCGAATTTATTTCCCAATGCCTAAATTTTATCGAACGGAAATATTTTCTACTAATAATGCGCATGCGGAACAGAATTTATTTAAGCTTGCAGATTTTTACTGCAAAAATTTTGCTACAATTTAATTTAAAGATTAAAAAAGAAGCTCTGCTGAAACAATTTCTTAAACTAAAACTCAGAAAAACTGAAAGATATATCTTTCATGCAAGATGCTTTTTATAAGTATTATAAGAAGAAAGGTCTCGTTTCAACTATGATTTAAGGTGACGCTAATCCTTCGTTAGCTGAAAAATAAAGACAACTTTTGAAATAGAATCCATTCGAAGCATACTTGTTACAAGTGAAATTGAGAAATGCTGATGAAGTTCATCTTTTGTCCGAAAAAATATTCTACCACAGTTTCTTTTTTTCTTCTTCTTTATTTGTGCCAAAATTTCAAAGTTTATTTTTTTCGATCTCCGAAAGTTCAGAAATAATGCTCCTTGAAACATTGACAGTTTGCGGAAAAGTATCAAATGAAGAATCTAGAAACAAGATGTGTAAGGGCCAAAATTAAAAATTTGGAGATATTTACTACAATTAGCGGAAGGAACTTTCATTTTCTTTGAGGCAAAATATGGAACTAGTAGTCCTTTAGGTGCTATTATACAGCACAACTTTGTAAAACCTTTCAATGAAAGCCTACCTGAGGTTTGAAATGCTCACGCATTTTACTCAAAACTTTAAAATGTCCACAAACGTATCTTTGCATCTCACTGCCTCAAATGAAGTCATCTGCTGTAGAAAGGTAATCCAGTGACTTTTTTTTTAATTGAAGGGCTCGAGGCAAGAATACGTAATGTCACATGGTGTGAATTTTCAGTAGGCCATTTACCAACTGATAAAAAATATTAATTTTTCAAAAGTTTTATACATTCTATATTCTTCAATACTAAAACCAGATATGTTTTTCTTCAAATGACATAGACCATTGTAATGCTTATTTCAATTTTAGTTAAGAGAAGCAAAAATTTTGATAGCAAAGTCACTCCTTGTGGCTTGTCACATTGCGGCCCCCAGCTCTTCAATATTAAAATTAATTGCACCCAATAAATAAATTGGGGAGACTGGGTACATTTCTATCTGTCCCCATTTTAGCAACGCTATATAAGAAATACCGTGAGGTACGAATAGGGAGAAGGTGCCAGTCAGGATGTGTTTCACAGTAGTGCATCAGCCATCGCACCACACGACATCAATTTTTAAGTCAAAAAAGAATCCATTGTCTTTCTTTCAATAATTCTTGTTAGAAAAGTATCCTTGACGTCTGTTAGAAAAGTATCCAACTTTTAGCAAAAGAAAAAAAAAATAATTTGAATTTTTGGCATCTTGAACTTAAATTATGTTTTTCGCAATCACGAGCGTGTGTGTTTGTGTAGGCGCATGTGTGTGGGTGCGTGGGTGCGTAAGTGTATGTATGCATGTGTGTGAGTGAGTGTTGTTTACGTGCGTGTGCGTGTAGGTGTTCGTGTGTGTGTGTGTATGTAGGCGTTCGTGTGTGTGTGTGTGTGTGTGTGTGTGTAGGCGTTCGTGTGTGTGGGACATGGACGCCACCGCCCAGCAAAAGTGGATTTTGGGGGACAGTGCTCAGGACCAGCCGCGCCGCCGCCGGTGGACGGTGGTGCTGCAGGCCTGGTCCAAGCTGAAAAAGGCACGGACGCCAAAAACGGTCAAGTGAGAACAATAAGCAATCGTGATTGCTCAAAAACTATTATTGTTGAAAACCTAGTTCTCCGCAAATGAAGCCTGCTTTGGACTCCACACACTACTTCAAGTAACACTAACATAATTGAAAGCAAACCAATAAGGTCTATTTCAGAATGCAACTAGGCTCGGTGGTCTTTGTAGCCGTAACGCTCTCCCTTGCCTGAAATGTTGTTTCTTTCAATGGCCTCTGAGTTTGGAGCACATTCAAAAGTCCCAGGGGGGCATGTCATGAGAGCAATTGCCTGTTATATCGGATGAGTACGTTTTCCCCTTAACACATTCTGAATCAATCGCGAAAAATATGCTAGCATTATATATTATCCTCATATATATAATAGCCAAAATCACTGATAGAGTAACGCTCTGATGTCACCAACAATGAAACTCGTGCCATAGCATGCGGGACGGCATTATTTCATTGTTAAAGCACCAAAAATTCAATAAGTTATTTATAATTTAATAATATTTTTTGGCAATGTTTGACATGCAGGGAAATGCTTTATTTTGACAAGGCTGAACTGGATCCGGTAACTTAACTGTTTTACTGGTAAGACTGTCATTTTAGGAGAATGAAGAAACGAAAAAGTGGTCAACAATTAACACTATCTACTAGAGTTTAGGGTTCAACTACTGGAGTTAGAGTTGAAATTTAACTATTAAAATATCAACAAACAGGCAATAGCTTAGTTCAAATGTAGAAGCAGTTTTCACCCATTATGCCTTAACAGGCGATTTTCTAGTAGTGTATCTAAACTGTTTTAATGCAATGTGCATGTGCTTCAGCATCTTTACCCTACCCATGTACAGTAAATGCTCGATTTTACACTGTACAAAAATCTAAAACATTCGTAGAAAAAGGAGTAGCTAATATGCCTTATTTCTGCTATTTACATGTCTGACAAAAAACAAAGTTTTCGGCTAAAATGAGGGCGAAACACCCAATAAAGAAGCTGAATGTATTTTCATCATGGTCGCTAGAAATATTTAGAACAGTGAGAAGGCTGCATTTATAAAAATCAATGAAGGAAACTTTTTTGCAATTTTTCCCCATAAAAAAAACTGGTTGAAACCAGTGAGATAACTTAACGGTGCTTGGAAATAGTCTGTGACGATTCAGAATTTTTCTTACAGTGACCGTAACAATTTGTAATCACAAAAGATTCAAAAAATCAAGTAGCATTATTTCAATAAATACATTTCGGGGCTGGTGAGTTGTTCGTAAAATCGTTAGTGTTCATAAGTTAGAGGTTCCCAAAGTTAAACTTCAACTATATATACGGATGCATTTTTTTCTTTTATTACAAATGCAATAAAGATAGTTATATAATTACGAAATTTTGAAATAACAAAGTTAGCCGTAGTATATATTTATCAATTATAAAATCATTTCAAAAAGGAATTATGATATTTCTGAGAGCAAAATTAAATCACTTCAATCCTCAAACTATTAAAAACCGGGATAAATTATTTTTATTTTAGGCAACAGCATTCAAAAACAACTTGCAGAAGAATGAGAAAACTTAAAAATTAAATAAATATTTAACATATTACAAATGCAAGAAGCCAAAAATACTTGTATTACTCACAATTCCCATTATCGTAATTAAAATTATCATTAAAACTGGTTTTTTGTTATAAAGTATTGTATTCATTAAAGAAACTATGAGTAACTTAATAGTCACTTAGCTATTTTTCTAAAGAACTTAAGAGAAAAAAAACCTTATCCGAAACTGAAAAGAATCGAACTTTATTCTTTTATATGCAGAAGTAAAAGAATAATTCACATTCATTTTGAAGCGCTACTAAAAGCTTTAATTATTAATTCTGTCTAAACTTTTCACAAAAAAGAAAAAAAAAACGCTGTGCTTTGAAATATTCATTTTTACTCATGTTCTTTTAAGGATTCGTAAAGAACATCTCATAACGAATTCAAAAGAAAAGAGTAAAACAAAGAGAACGATTTTATTATTTGAATATTTTTCTTCTTTTTTCATTATCCTTTAAAAATATTTAGTAAAAGTTAGATTCAAAAGAGCAACTAAGCGTGTGTTTTTTTTACTTAAAATTGTCTGAGAGGTAAAGACTCCTTTAACAATGGCTTAAAAAAACTTTCTAAATCTCTCAATATTTCTTTGTATATTTTCTTGCAATTAAAACTAATTGCAAGAAATTATGTTTTTAATGTGTATTTTACGTTTATATAGATTTTTTCCAAAACTGAAAGAGACTTGGTTTGTAGTAAAAGTTGGTGAAATTAAAGAAAGGAATTGCTTCTTTGAAAATGAATTAAAAATTTTGACGTATGGGAAAAATTTCTAACGTTAAATTTTATCAAAAAATCGCTTAAATGGTTTTGACGTCAAGATCGTTTATGTCATCGTATATTAAAAAAACACATCTAGTTTTTAAGAAGAAGTTCTGTCTAGAACTAGACGAGCCTACTTTCCCGTATACCCATACTACTTTCTAGTACCTGATCAATATTCTCAAAAATAGCTAAAATCGCAAATTTTTTCAAACATATTTTAAAAATACTTTAAGCTGATTTCTAGGAATAAAATATTCCTCACTCATCTAAAAAATAATAAATGCGTAAAAAAATAGCAGCAACTTTTAAACAAAGCAGCTAATACACTTTTTCCATTAAAAAAATCTTTAACAGCTTTATAACGAAAAAATAATAATTAAAATTAATAAGCTCATTAAAATAAATACATCATATCAAAAAAAAATCGTTTCTTTTTCCCCTGTTGCCAAAAACAACTTTTTAAATGAATTAATGCGCTTACCAAAATAAATAATAACAATAAAATGTCAACTTATTCGCAACTCCAGCGCTCGAATACGTTACCTTGCGGTGATTTACAAAACTGCCGGAAAAACTAAAACTTCGCCACGTTGCGATCCATGTGTGTCTGTTGACGTAAACACAGGCAGTTTGTTCTGAGTATTTATTAACGCAATCGTGTGTCTTAGTTCGATTTCTGTAGTTTTCAGCTACAGAAATTGTTTCGTCCCTTAATAGTATTCTCGAGCTTCTCAGAATAATGTTAGTTTTCCTTATTTTCTTCTAAAATGTGAGTTGATTGAGAAATGGTTAAAGCGAAAACTCTGGATTAACAAACTTGGATAACGTTATACAAGGTAACAATTTTTATTGTTTTGTATGAATTTGTAAGAATATGGGTTTTTTTTAAATCTTAAATTAATTTAACTAACCATATTTTACAGCAGCATTCAGTTGGAATGGACAGTATGCAAAATATTTTCTTGAATATATTATCGAAGAACAAAATGAAAAATGCTTAACCGAGAAAGAATTTACTTTATTCCTTTTATTCTCAGCTGAAAGGTTTCGCCAAATTTGTTTAGGGTTATAGTTTTAGTATTGTGCGAGCAAAGTAACCTTGGCGAGATTTCGCGTTTTTAGTTAAACCCTTGTTAATTTTTATCATGAGTGGAATAAAATGGTAGTAGGATTACAGAATTCGATAAGTTAAAAGAAATAATGGTCATTCAACTGAAAAGAAAACTACTACCATATTTCCGTGAGAATTTTGTTGATGATTTGCATAACATGACATAATTAAATCGTAACTCAGAAATTTGAAACATCGAAACAGAAAAATTTTAAATTAAACGATTCGGGAATTTGAGAGAAACAAATCAGCTGCAAATGCAAAACAATAAGCGCTAGCCAAGCAAGGCAAAGAAGTATCATCTTCTTTTGATAATAATTTGTACTGTCATATTAAATTTTCCAGCATTAATTGTTATTCTTGTCAGGCCACAATTATTATTTAGGTTTATCAAGAATTGATAAATATCGAATTCAACATCGTGGAAATGGCTACTTAGAACTACGAACTACGTAGTTTGCATTATTGTTTGACGTTTAGTAATGCTTCTTGAATTCTAATCTCTTTCTACGTGGGACAAAATATCCTCATGACTTAAAATATTGATTTAAAAAGGATAAAACAAAAAAATCATACATACGAACAAAAATCACAACACTTTTAGCATTTTCTTTAATACCACGTGCGTTTGTTTTAGTTTTTTCGTCCGCCATTAGACAGTGACTGCAGTGCCCCCTGTAGTTCGTTGGAGTTGCGAATAGAAATAATTTTCATTGTCAAAAAAAAAAATCGTCTGCGCATATCTATATGTAGAAACATAAATGACTTCGAGTTTATTCGCCGAAAACTGAATACCTAAATTAAAACTTTAGCGTAAAAATAGAAACAAGTCAAATCAACAGTAATTATTTCACAGTCAAAACCATAGCTGCAGAGTCGGAGTCAATCTCATTTTGGGGTAAAGGAGTCGGAGTCGAATATCTAAGAATCGGAGTCAGTCATTTGTCCTCCGTGTATAAATTTTTGCCAAAGCTACGAAGTCAGAGTCGAAGTCGGGAGTCGGAGTCCGATTAATTGTCGAGCATAGGAGTCGGAGTAGAGTTCTCCTAAATTCTCGGAGTCGAAGACTGAAGTTTGGCGTCAAGAGCTATTTCCAACAAAATTTGTTTGAAAAAAATCCGCCTTCAAGTACGGAATCTACATTGACTTTCAGTTTCCCCGTAGGGCTAATGTTAAGGGATTTGAACTGTTCAAAATTGAACGAAAAATTGTTCAAATCAAAAAGATATTTGATATACAAGTTTTTCATCAAAAGCTTTTTCCTGCAAAGTTTGTTTGAAGCAAATTCGCCTCACAGCTCGGAATTGCCTTGAATTTCCCCGTAGGCGCTAATGTTAAGTTTTTTTGAACTGTTCAAAATTGAACAAAAAATAGTTCAAATCAAAAAGTGAAACAATGGAATGAGGTGTTCTTGCCGAGATCTTTCGAACAAAAAAAAGTTTGTTCGAATCGGACTATTCATTCAAAAGTTATTAGGGGGGGGAACAGACAGATCGACAGACCGACAGACATTTTTCCCCATCTCAATACCCTACTTTCCATTTTTTTTTTTTTCAATATTTATTTAATTATTTTATTTATTTTTGACTTTTTTTTATTTTTTGCGATATTTTTAAGATGCATTAAGCCTTCTTTCATGCTTTTTTCTTCTTTTTCTGACTTTTACTGGGAAAGTAGGCTAAAAACGGAGACACAGAGCTCTTTTTGTGGTACCGTATAAAGTTTTGTAGTAAAAGCTGCTGCAAAATTGTTATGTTTTAATATTGAAAAATTTAACCATTTTTTTGTTCTAGAACAAGAGAGAAAAATATTTTAATTATTTCTGCGATCATTCTAAATAGAATAAACGTGTGAGCGTTTCCTTAAATAATTCATTTTTTATGATATTAAAACTATATTGAAACTTTTTTAAGTTTTGCTCATATCAGCAGCTTAATCTTTGCTTGAAAAATTACAACGGCCTCGCTATCACTTTAAGTCAGAAAAAAATATACATATATACACATCTATTTATGTAAATTCTCTATTCAGGCTTTTTGCAAGTATTTTCATCAACCCAGTGTAATGTGTAACGATTGCAGAAAAGCACATTGCGAATGAGGTAGTTTCCGAAATTTTAAAAGTTTTTTTTTTTTTTTTGAAAAACATGCTTAAAAACACAGGATCTGATTTTTTTTTTTAAATTTGACTAAGTCTAATATTTTTTAAAAATTATTTTAGTCGCTGCGCTTTCATTGTTTACGCTTCTGCCGATGACATCACAAATGATGAAATGCCATTTAGAGGCCCATTAGGCCATCTTAAGAGTTTTCATTCTTTGTAATGTTTAAACAATGAGTATTTCAATTGGTTTTAGCTGTATTTAGATTATATTTCTATTTGATAACAATTATGTTTGCGTAAAAATATGTTTTTATGTATACTTTGATTTTATATTATTTTATATGAATAATTGGCAATTTATATAAATAGTTTGCTCACTAGAATGTACGTTTTGAGTTTTCTTTCAGAATCATTTGTCCTTCTTGATACCACCACCTGTTTTACAGCTTTTTCTATTGGATTTGCTGAGGGGGGCCAAGTAACCCCAGCGCAAGGCTACTTGAACCCAATTTTTAAAAATAGAAAAATTATATAAAGAGTTAAAATTTTTGTTTAAAAAAGGCTTAAGGTCATAGCAGAACATCCGAAAAGTGGTAAAAACAAGGTTATCAGTTCACATTATGGGTTTAACCAAAAGTTCAGTGTAAAACAAGCAAAATATAGGAAATTTTGGGTCAAAGTAGCCCCATTTTATGGTATTGTTCTTGCTGTTGTGTTGTTGTAATGTCCATGATGTGCAAAAGAAAAGCACTAAATTACTCCAAATCTGTCAAAGACAGCCTCGGCGACCTCTACAGCTTTTTCTGAAAACATGAAGTCATTCGGGTCATCCAGGCTGATCTTGAGAAGCCTGGCCTGAATTGCTGACGATATGCTAAGGAGGCAGTTGAAAGTGAGGCAGTGTGGGCAGTGAATTGAGTAATTTCTAAGTCCGTCACTTGAGATTTTCATGTCCTTCACATGTTTTGTTTTTAGTCTGGCTATTACCGATGCTATTGTGCGATTACAGTTTAGGTCTGGAATAGAAAATTTAAAATTATGGCTGATAAGTCTTCGGTTGGTCACAGCATTGAGATCAATTAAAGTTGTGAGGTTCGATGATTGGGGGTAGGATCTGGACTTCTTGGCGAGCTCATCGTGTTTCTCATTACCAAGGATATTTACATGAGCTGGTATCCATTGTAACGTGCAGGATTTCTTGGTTGCAATGACTGTGTTGATGGAATGGAGGATGTCTTGACTTAATTGGCACTTGCCATTCTGAATAGCTTGCAGCACCGATCTTGAATCAGAGAGGATAATTATGCCACTGGCACTGTGGAGATGCTTTTAGAGAGGAAAAACTCCATCTCACATCTAACAGCAACTAGTTCACTGGGTCAAGTCTTCCACAGAGTTCGCTACATTTTTCTTGTTTGCCGGCAGAGATGGCTTCTTCAACTCTGTGACTAATAAGTTTAGATCTTAACTGCTCACAGTTATTTTTCTGGAGCTGTTTACAAAGTTGGTCCCTCTCTTGCATAAGTTTCTCGATATTTTTATGCTTCCGGAACGGAATCCAGTCATTCCTTCTCTTTCTGAATGTATACTAACAGTTAGGTTACAATGTGTGCATTAGTAGTAGTATTTTTTGAATATATTTAAAAATTCCTTCGTTTTTTCATAGCATCACTCATTTACGGTTGTTGCGAAAAGCGGCTGATACGGACAAATTCGTGGATTTTTGACACTTCGTATCACCGAGTATAACCGAGTATAACCGATCGTATTAACAGAGTTCAACTGTAGTCACTAAAACGATTTTTCTGCAAAAAATAATTGAAACTACCTTTCGAAAACGAATATTAATCACTCCGTTCAAAGGTTATAACGTTTAATTAAAAAGCTCTTTTACAGCCATGATTATTTCTGCTTGAAAGGATCTCATGAGCACCTTTCTTCAATTCATTTCTAAGTTCCGTGCATTTTCAGCTTCTATAGAAAGAATGATAAATCATTCGAAATTCTACTTCGAAAGGAGAACTAGAGAGGGGAAAATGACACTATTTCAATGTTCAATCTTAAAACGCCCTTTCGAAAATGGAAGAAAAAGGATAAACTTCAATATCATGCAAGACATTTTTTAACTTTTTGGATTGCGAGAACATTTCAAATATGCTTCAGGCGAAACGTATTAGTGAATGTCGTTTCTTTCTAGAAATTCTGCTCTTTCCGCAAAAGTGTGACTCCAAGTCATTCAGAGAAAGTTTAAGTTGATAAAAGTCTTGGTATTTTTCCTGCGTGTTTTCAAATACAAACTTGTAAAACTGCCTTTGGGAATCAAATTATACTTTAAAAGTAGCAAGTATTGATGCGAGGAATGTAAAGTTTTAAAAGACAAATTTTTTTTTATGTTAACAAGTGACATCAAGTACCACTCATATAACTGAATACACTTATTTTTTTTTAAGAAAGTTTACCTATAGTTTAAACTTAGCGAGCATTTTACTCTAAGCTTAAAAAATACCAATCACATGCATTTGCTTCTAATTGTCTAAACTCTTTTTAAATATGTTTTTCGGTTTTATCCCTTTTCAATTCGTTTTTATGATGCCCTACTAGAAAATCGTCAGTCAAGGTATGACGGGTAGAAATTGCTTCTACATTTGAACGAAGCAATTGCTTGTTTAGGGATATTTTACAGTTCAAATTTTAACCCTAACTTCAGTGAATTAAGCCTTAACTCCAGTAGGTAGCGTTCATTGTTGACCAAATTTTCGTTCCTTCATTCTCCATCTAAAATTACAGTCTTACTTGTAAAACGGTTAAGTGACCGGATCCAGTTCAATCTTTTCAATATAAAGTATTTCCCTGCATGTCAAACATTACTACAAAATATTATCAAATTATCATGCTTTGGCGCAAGTTTAATTGTTGATGATGTCTGGAGCGTTACTCGATCACTCGCTTTAAAATATATGAGGATTACAGCGCAAAAAAAAACTAAGTGTTGAAAATAACTTCTCAAGTTCTCATGCTCCAACTACAGTTAAACTTACCAATAAAAACCAGAATTAGGCTAAGAAATCGGAAAAAAGAGCTTAATAAAAAAAAATTCCATGTATATGTTACTGTATAAAGCTAATCATGTCTACATAGAGAATTTCTTCATAAATGAACATTTTTTTTTTAAATTCTTTATCCTAAATAGAATTTTTTTCCCATTTGTATTTGATGCGGTGACCTAAAGCTGTTACTGAAAAGTGAGTGACATTCATTTTTTGCCTTTTTATCTAAGTTTCTTTTTTCTATTAAAGTCATTTTTTGCATGCGAAAATTTAAAATTGATAATTCAGGGTGACATTTTTTTTAAGTTTGAAAAAAGTACTTACTAGTGCAGTATCAACAGGCAACTTTATTGTTGTTAATATTGTTACATTAAGTTACTGTCGCAAGATGGTTATTTGCCATATATTTCACTTTAATACCATGTTTTTTGGGTCATATGCCAATGAGAATTTTTTTTTAATTTTAAAAAAGTTACATCTGAATCAAATACATGGAGACGCAAAACTTTAAACGCCAGTTTCTTATTTTGTACCCCGCTGCAGATACGACTTTTGCGCTTTGCACGACAGTATGTTTCTTCAGTCTTATTGTTTTTACTTCATCATATTTACGGCTATGTTTCTCTGCACCGATGAAGAGGAAAATTCAACTTTTATTAAAATAACCAAGCTTAATAATTTAATGTAAAGAAATATTATAAAAAATCGCAATAATAAAGCACACACTTCATCATGCATATAAACACACTTTGAGCAGATGAAACACGAAAGATAATGTTAACTCGCGATGAACGTAAAATTAATGGCCGCAACTGGTGAAATTTTATAAATGAATATTATAACTAATCGCAATAGTTGAAGCACCACTTCAACAATTACACTATAAACACAACTATTGGAAAAAAAATGATACCGGAAAAAAATATACCGGCTTATGAAACACCGGAACCGGTATCATACTTCCGGTATGTCAGTATTTATACCGGAACCGGTGTTCCATAAGCCGGTATAATTCAGATCCCGGTATCCCATACCGGAACCGGTATTCCGTACCGGAACCGGTGTTCCATAAGCCGGTATAATTCAGATCCCGGTATCCCATACCGGAACCGGTATTCCATACCGGAACCGGTGTTCCATAAGCCGGTATAATTCAGATCCCAGTATCCCATACCGGAACCGGTATTCCATACCAGAACCGGTATTCCAATAATACCGGTTTTCCATACCGGAACTGGTATTCCATGCCGGAACCAGTACTCCATACCAGAACCGGTATTCCATACTGGAACCGGTGTTCCATAAACCGGTATACTTCATATCCTGGTATTCCATACCGGGACCGGGGCTCAATACCGGAACCGGTGTCCCATTAGCCAGTATACTTCAGATCCCAGTAGTCCATACCGGAACCTGTGTTCCGGTATACTTCAGATCTCGGTAGTTCCTACTGGAACCGGTGTTCCATAAGCTGGTACTTCAGATCCCGGCACTCCATTTCCGAACGGTTGTTCTATTTTGGAATTTATTTGGTTCTTCAAATACCGGTAGTTTTAGCCAGAGTTGTTGTTCCAACTTCAGTTGTATACCGATATTTCTTTCTGGTACTGGTACAGCACATTTTGTTACTTCCTATCACGGTAGTATGTTCTGGTGATTCTCCAGAATGGTCTGTACTGACTTATGATGCGGGAATAGACACTGGTGCAGTCCATTTTGATGTTAAAGTGTACTGGCATTGCATAAGCTGGTACGGTGCATGGTGCCAGTAGCATACTGAAGTCACTAGAATACCAGCATTGCATTAGGTATAGTTACGAAGCACAATATTTTAATGTAACATAATTAAATCAACTAAAAATGTGACTTATCAATATCCAAAACTTAAAAGAAGGGATGCAAAATTACAATATTAATCAAAGCTATATGTAGTGCATTATCGAGTAAATGATTAAAAAGTAAATATATTTAGTCAGAACAAAAATGTTTAATTGCAATATATTGTTATGAGTCCAGCCACTTCAAGAAATTCTTTAAATGACAATAGTTCTTGAGAAAATAGAGAAGATTTATTTACGACAAGAAATATCGTTAGCAACTGCTAAATTAACCATAGCAATTAGGCAAATTCCATTAACACCGTAAACTCAATGGTCACACACGTATTTACACCACAATACGCAAAAACAAAGCATAAATCTGAGCATGATACGCAAAATCTGAGCATGTTTGGCACCTCTGTTTTGTGCACAAAAAGTGCACTGTACAAACAGCATACTCTGTACAGCTAAATTGTACAATACTTTTCATATGCCATCACAATGCTCAGACTTAGTGCACTCTTTTACATAATGTTTTCATTGTGTAGAGACTACTTTTTGTCCGCAATATTTAAAATGAAAAAAAAAAGAAACTGAAAATTAAAATTTCTTAATTTTAGCATGTTTATTAACAATAAATTTATTTAGGAGAACATATCAAAAGTATTGTTCAGTTTTTGATGAAATATAAGAAATTCTAAAATAAAGCCTGTCGTGGAGTCGAAATCATCTTTGTTACCAAAAATCTGTTTATTACTCCTGAAATTCAGCAGCAGTTGTTACAACTGTTACTGCAGTTATAACTTTTTATTGAATACATTAATAAGTTAAAGTTGAACAAAATATAGATTTTAACTTACTAACATGTATGGCAAGAATGTCCTTCCTACCAGGAATGATGATGAACCCCCTCCCCCAAGCAAACAAGACTCCAAAGTTGAGGTCAATAAACCCTTTAAAATGTCTATGGCATAATCTGGATTAATAAATCTGGATCACTGTGTTATAACCCAAATTTAATGCTCTTTCTTGCCACAAAAGGTTTTCTTATGCATGCTTACGATATAAAACTATATAATCACTGGTGATGCATTAAAATTTCATAATTTAGAAGCAAAAATTTCACACATTCAGTATGCATTATTAATTTAGACAACAAAAAGTAAATAATAAGCGCCACATTATAATTTTTTCCAAATATTGTAACATTCGAGTTCAAACCACTTAAAACTACTATTGTGTAGATGTTTATTCTCCAATATTTTTCAGCTGTTCGTGTCAGTTTTGTTGCTGTATAGCATAGAAAAACATAGTGTGTTATCTATATAACTCATAGCGTGTTACTGGTTTCCATGGTTTGAAAATATATTTTGATATCTATCAGATATTTCCAAATTTAAATAATTAAATGTATTGTCAAATTGTTGCTGTTTATTTTCCTACATTATTCTTATAGTATATAGATTTAAAATTAATGTTTCTTTCATTACTTATACACCCAAACCTGTTTTTATGCGGTGGATGGGGACCGCATAAAAAAAAATCCCATTAAAAAAAATATTGTTCGAAACTTCACAAGTAGCTATAAAAGGTTGTTTTTGCAACACAGTTTAAAAAAAATGTGGTGGATAGGGAACGCATAAAAAAAGTCTCACAAAGAAAATAACCCCAAAATTAAACAAAATCAAAATAAACCAAGTGAAGATAATTTTGCAGACTCCTGAAAAATTTCTTGAATAAGTAAATTTTTGGGAGGTCAGTGACTTCCCATCAGGATGCCCATGTCCTCACTTGAAGATATTACCTCAAACTCGTTTTACAAATAATTTTCATACACTGCACAAAAACAGGTTTGCATATAAATAAACATGTATTTAATGTAAAAATTTATTCACTTTAAATGGTATTAAATCTAGCTGATATCTACAATTTTGAAATATAATTTAATATAAGAATAAAATATAGCATAACTACAGTTGATATTGACTATATTTTGGTTATTGACTATAATATTTATATACTCTATGAAACTGATTACAAATATACACACAAGCCTTGTAAAGAATCACAGTATCATATACACAAATATAATGTTTTATGTAATATTAATACATGAAAAGCTGATTTAAAATCATAGGTCATATTAGCTTAGTTTTATTGATTATTGCTTACATGTGTTTTAATGCTTATATGTAATTTAAAATTAATGTTTTACAATAAATTTTATTAAACTTAATTGAGTTGGTTTCGCAACAACAGTAAACAAATTTTACAAAATTATAAATTTTAGAAACTGAAAAAAGAAAAAAAGCAATACCAGTCAGGGTTGGCCGATTGGACCCAATGAGTTTTTTTTAAATAACCCATTTAAAAAACCCATTATTTAGCCCACTTTTCGGTTTTTTAAAATTTTCTGAGAAGTTTTTTAAAAAAAATTAAATATTTTCACAATTTAAACTTCTTTTTTATTTGTTCTTCATCACAGACAGTGTACATAAAAAACTAATTTTGAACTTCAGTGGTATTTCTTAGCTCTTTATGGCATTAAAAAATACTTCAAAGATTTTAAATAAATATATTTAACTTTTTTCTTTAACTGGTCAATAAATAACTCAAATTGTCTTGACTAAGCCCTGTCACATCTGATTTTCTCAATATTTGTAGTTTCTACAGAGGAAACTACTCTAGCTAAAAGGCTCTTTCATTTGAATTATTTTCTGCAAACCAACACATCACAAATCTCGAATAAACAAGGTATATTTTTTAGAAGATAACAGGCATTACAAACGGTCAGACAGAAAACAGAATAGGATGTACAGTATTTTCATTATCTTATGAAAAAGTTTAATATTTCTTACTCTGTACACAGAAATAGAAAATAATTTGTGGGTCCGAAAGTCATGCAATAAGTCCCTTGCTAGCACTTACCTTGGGTGGAGGGTATTGGAGACCCTCTCTCTCCTTCAGCAGCATATTGTAATTGTAAGGATATCAGCAACTCACTTGACGTGGTCTGACAAAGTTATTAAATTGGTAGATGCTGGCATCATTTGGGGCTAAATGCAAAGACCCATAACAAAATGAAGCTAAAAAATGCTACAGGCCTATGTGAACTTAGTATACAGTAACACCTTTAGTGAAAATACAGGGTTTTGTATATTTAATTTGAATTCTTGATCCTGTAATATATAAGTCATATCTTCTTATAGGAAATCTTTGAATAACTTTGTTTATTGACGTAGAGTGGATAAATGAGATGAAAGTTAATTAGGTTGAAAATTAAAAATTTTATTTCAATTTTTTAATTATTATGACAATTCTTCTGATTACGTGATAAAGCAATTAAATTGATAGTTGCGGGGGTCGTAAAAAATGAAGTCACAAAAGCACTACAGGCCTGAGTGCTCTTAATAAAAACATAATATACCTGTAAGGAAAATATTGTGTATTTTCATTAAGAAATTTGAAACCTTGACCCTGTAATGTAAAAGTTCTCTGCTAATGGGAAATTTTTTAAGAACTTGTCGTGCACGGAACAAGAGTGGATAAATAAGATGAAAGGAAATTGGAATGAAAATTTATATTTTTAAGTGACATAGTCGAACCTCCATAACTCCAATATTTCTTTATCTCAAAGTTTTCATCAGGTCTCGAGCTTTTGAGACTGTTGTGGAAACGTCATGTAACTTGAACGTTTTAGCTGGTGCCTTGGGACTTAAGTCATCAAATTTCAGTTGACTGTATCTAAATTTTTAAATTGTCATGATAATTCTTCTGAGGACGCATGCCTCAGTTTCCGATTATTATCTTTATAGAAACATATATTGACAAAAAAAAAAAAATTTTTAAATCAATATGCATGCATTTGGAGGCATTCATTTTGTCTAACGCAGAGAGTAGAGTTCCGGCACTTGAATGATAATCTGGCTGAATCTAAGAAACACCCTCAGCAGCAAGGACGGATTCAGGAATCTTTCGAGGGACAAAATTGCGCTTTAGAACTTCAATTTTGGAAAAATGGCAAACCTATGAACCCTCTCCACCACCATAATCCAGTATCGTTTAAAATAGTCCTTTTGGGACTGCAGTTTTGAAAAATTAACAGAGGAAAGAGCTTGAACTTCATTCCCTCACCAAAGCCTCCTCCTAAACATTACCAAAGATGATTTAAAATCGCATTTTTAAGACTTCAAGTTTGAAATTATTCCAAAAAGCTTCTGATTAAAAGTTCCATAAAATTTTTGGCAGATTAACTAAAAAATACTTTTGAAACTTTAGTCGAAAAATTGCCTATAGAGTGCTTCCCTTGTATCCGTTCATGCATGCTCAGTAGGGCAAAAAAACCTCTACTAGCAGACTTATTGATAAATACCCATTAACAATACATTTATACTGCATCGACAAAAAATTTATCTTTGGATGCCCGTTAAAAAATCATGACCAATAATTTAGAACAATCATTTAACAGAATTCCAAGATTCTTGAATGGAAAAACTGTATGAATTCCGCAGAGTCCAGAGTATTCTTGAGAGAATTTTCTGCTTATATGGGTAGAAGAACCCAAGACAAAAAATAAATAAGTAAAATAAACCTTTTTTTAAAAAATGAATTGACGAAAATCAGAGTCCACACAACAATCTAACAGTGGCCTGAAAACTGCGCAACCTATGGTGTAATTGTCTATTTACTTTGCACGTTTTAGCTAGTTCTCTGATTTGTTAACATGTCCCATTTCCAGTTACTTATAAATTAAGTCATGGATATTTTCTATTTGTTTTTGTAACACATATCTCATTTTCCTTACTGATGTGTACAGTAAGTAGAACTACTATTATCCAAATTTTTTCCAGAAAAAGAAAATTAAGACAGAAACTAATGCAAAATATTTGTAGAAGTGATTCGCAAAATAAATAATCTGTCTAAGCGCTTTTCCCTCTGTGAGTTAGTTAAACACTAGCTCACACTAGTCACTTTGACAGAGATATTTAGCAAGCAATGATTTTCATTTAGAGTACAGTACATCCTTACCGACATAATGTTCAGCACATGTTACTACACTTAGCATGTAAAAACACTCTACTTTCATTTGATAAAGAATTTAAAAATAGTTTTTCCCCATTTCAAATACAAAAATTTATTAAAATAGCATTTCTTTTCGGAAGAAATTCATTTGTCCGAGTCTACTGTAGTTGAACATTGACCAATTTGTAATTTTTCTTATTTCTATACATTTGAATTTTTAGCCTTATTCTGCTTAACTTGTTTCTTTTAGGTACAGTTACTTCTGTACAAAAGTTACTGCTACTCAACTGTGGTTTTATTTTTGTGTAAATCATGCAAAAATGTTTGGTGATAAATTTTACTTGACTGTATACAAAAAACACCGTAGAAATATCCCCCAAAAATAAATAAATGTGACAAAAAACCCGAATGAAACAAATAAAAGAAAAGGTGCTTTACCTAAAAATTATAAAAGGAACGTAACAAAAATTGCTTGTGAGCGAAATGTAAGATTTTTTTTCCCGTTTTCTAGCGACGAAAATTAATATGGTTAAGGTCTCGGGGACTTATTTAATATGCTAGAATTAACTCAGACAAAAATTAAAAAGAACAAAGATTAAAATTAACAAATATTTAAAAAAAAATTAACTTTATATTAGCACCTTAAAGAATAAAACAAGGACAGCGCAACACTAGTAAACAAATTACACGACAAAAAAATTGCTAGAAATAATAGTAAGAAAAAAAATAATAATAATTTTTCGAAAGAGACATACTGAATTGAATGAACTAAAAAAAAAAAAAAAAAAAAGAATCAATTAGCGAAAACGGAAAACGTGCAAAGCATGAAGCAACAATGTAAACAAATCGACCGCATAGCTCTGTGTTAGGTTGAGTTGACTTCATTTTAAGTCGGAAACTGATTCGTTAGGAGTGAAAGAAATATGAAAAATGATTCATAAATTATTAAATATTAGAAAATCTAGGACGAATACAAATTTAAAAAAAACTTCGGTAGGCAAACCGCTGGGATGTAAATCAATTTTGTGCCAATTTTCATCATCATACGTTGCGTTGATTTTTCAGTAGATTACTTGACCCGAAAAGCTATTGCGCAATCAAAAGTTATTCGCTGCTCCAATGCTCGAATACGCTACCTTGCGGTGATTAGCAATACTAAAGAAAAAGGTAAAACATTCCATTCCACGGTTTGATTCATACAAAAGTAATTTCAAATGGTTATTTCTCTCTCTCCGTTGGCAACAACCCGCTTTATTTACGTACGATCTTTGTTTACGTTCTGCAGACTCGCTTCTAGCGTTAGATGTCTAGCGTTAGAATTTGATTTTAGAATGAGTGTTTTTAATCACTTGATTATAATTTTAAAAGAGAGCAGTGGACTTGGGAGTCTTTAGATAAAAGATTTAAACGCAGATCGGTCAGAAATGCTGCCAATAGGATTAGGCGCGCAAACGCACGCCGTGAACCGTGAATTGCAAACCGAGTGAGTTCTGTAAGTGTTTCCAAACATATTTCCGGTGTAATCATGCACTTTACTGGAGAAAAGAGTTGAACTAACACTGACAGTAATAAAACTGGAGAAAAATATTAATGTATAAAAAAATGCTAATAATAACATTGATACTTATCCTCGAAATGCCACTTATTTTATCCGATAGTAACGTGCCTTTTAATTCAAACGTGAACAATTTCCTGTTAGATTAGCCTTCCCAATAACTATAAATAATGCACAGAGTCAAACTTTTTATAAAATTTGTTTAGATTTTAAAAAACCACTTTTCAGTCATATACATGTCATTGTAAGTCATTCAAAGTCTTGTATCTGAAAACCCATGAATTTATTGGACAATTCTCATTGCAAAACATGTCACTTAGTTTTGCAAAGCATTGAAGTTAAAAACTGAACAATAATGACAAAGTAAAGAAACAAATTGAATCACGAAGACCTGAAAAGCGAAACATTTCACATACTTTTGCAATGTCATTGATGTTAAGAACTGAACCACAGTGACAGAGTAAAGCGACAAATTGAATCGTGAAACCTGATTTTACTGCTAATATGTTTTCATAAAATCATTTTGACCCTGCTTTATTTATAGTCATTAGGAAGACGAATCTAACATGAAATTGTTTACGTTTGAATTTAAAAGGCATATTACTATGGAATGAAATAAGTGGTATCTGAGGTATGACATAAACATTAGTGTTATATAATGATCATTAATTTTTTTGCTACAATAATATTTTTCTTCAGTTTTATAATTATCAGTCTTAGGTCAACCCTTTTTCTCCAGTAAAGTGCATGATTAATCTGTAAATGTGTTCGGAAACACTTGCGGAATTCTCTCGATTTGAAGTACACATTGTGCATTTGTGCACCTTAGCCTATCAGCAGCATTTCTGACCGATCTGAGTTTAGATTTTTCATCCAGGGCCAGATTTGGAAATGTGGAGGCCCCGGGGGAATGAAAGAGTGGAGGCCCCTAATCAGGGTTCAAAAAAAAAAAATCATCATATTTTCGAAAATATCCGATACATTGATATATATCCGAATTGATATATAGCCATTCATCCCTTCAGTGCGTCAATAAAATGAGTACGAAGCATGCTTGAGAACTAAACCCTGGGAGTTTTGCATTAGGCTGACCTCTTAACAGGAACATCTGCCTAGCTCCCCAGAGCCCTTGGTTAGGAGGAGTGAAATGGGTACAGTAGGCCTTGGCCCTCATAAGATGTCATGCCACTGGGTTTGGTTTTTTGACTCTTAAAACACTCATCCTAACATTTTTTACTAAATCACTGCTTTTAGAGAATGTCAGAAGTTGCTTGCTCTTTGCAACTGTTAGGCATTTTAGAAAATATATACACACATTTTGACACTGAACATAGTATAATTAATGACCATGAAATGTTTTTAAGCTGCCTTAGTCTTTACAGTATGTAAACATTGTATGGTTTTTTTCACTAATTCCTTTTGCATTCAGTAAATGTGGGAAACAAAGATTATATTATGATTGTAATTTTAGTACAAAAATGTTCCCTTACATACTTTTCTCAAAAGATAATGAAATTGCAAACTTATGCTTATAATAATCTAATGCAGGAGTTGCATGTCAAATTAATTGTCCCCTTTAAATGTATGAAAATCATAAGTGTTATGAGATTCGTATAAAAAAACACTAACCTTTTTTTAATACTAATAAAACTAGACTAATGTATTAGTGACCTGTGAGCGAGCGTAACAATGGTATGCTTTTTGATAGGAACTGTATGGGGAAATTAACTTTAGTTTTGTTGCAAAATAAACCTTAAATTATCTGGCATGCCGAAAAATTCAAATTTCCGGCATGCTGGTCAACCTCGCTTTTCGGGGTAATATGGTATTAAAAAATCCAGATTAAATTGATACTCGTTTCAAAATTCCCCCGTAAGATTTCATACTGGCATTTAAATTTCCAGTGTGGTTAGTTACAGGTTTCAAAATTTCTAGTATGTTTAAAAACCACTATTAAAAATCCAGATTAAATTGATTCTGGTTTCAAAATTTCCAGTATGTTTAAAAACCAGTATTAAAAAATCCAGAATAAATTGATACTGGTTTCAAAATTTCCAGTATGTTAAAAACCGGTACTAAAAAATCCAGATTAAATTGATACTGGTTTCAAAATTTCCAGTATGTTAAAAACCGGTATTAAAAAATCCAGATTAAATTGATACTGGTTTCAAAATTTCCAGTATAAATTGATACCGGTTTCAAAATTTCCAGTATGCTTAAAAACCGGTATAAAAAATCCAGATTAAATTGATACTGGTTTCGAAATTTCCAGTATAAATTGATACCGGTTTCAAAATTTCCAGTATGTTTGAAAACCGGTATAAAAAAATCCAGATTAAATTCATACTGGTTTTGAAATTTCCAGTATAAATTGATACCGGTTTCAAAATTTCCAGTAAGATTTCATACCGGAATTTAAATTTCCGGTATGATTTTCTTTTTTCCGGTACAAATCATACTGGGTCCGGTATCATTTGGATACTGGTTTTAGGATTTTTTTCCAAAGAACAAAATAGAACACGAAACCGGGGTGAGCGTAAAAAGAATGGCAGTGACTGGTGAAATTCTATTGTAGTTAAAGTCATTCTAGCGATAAAATGCGCTGAAAGCAATAACTAACCTTTTTTATATAATCTAAATGGCACTTTGACAGTTTACTTGAAAAAAAGAGCTAATTAGGCGCATTCCTTCAGATTCAAACAAACTTCTGAAATAGTAGAAAAAAATGAAATTTTCTATAATTTTCATATTTTTAAATTATGATTTCCTTATCAAGGAATTTGAAAACGGTTACTAATTTAGACCAGGTCATAAACAGTTTTTCAATATGTATTATTTTTTTTTAATGTTTTTACTTCCTTTTACAAAAAAGGAAGTATTGTATTCGCAAAAAAAATTTCACTCAAAAATCGACCTTAACTTCCATTATACTCACCCCCGAATTAATATTGAGGTTTTTTTTTTTTTTTTTTGACTCGAACACACGTGGATAAGTGCCTAAGAACGTATAGACACGCGAAATATCCATAATGACGATTCCCGAGTTAATTACAACGAATTTTCTCGTGACATCTGTATGTACGTATGTATGTATGTGCGGATGTACGTATGTGCGGATGTGCTATGTATGTCACATAATTCAAGAACGGTAAGTCCTAGAAAGGGTAAATTTGGTACGTAGACTCTTAGGGGGGGGGGGGGTCTAGTTGTGCACCTCCCCTTTTGGTTGCATTCGGGTGTTTCTAAAGGGGTCTTTTGCCCCTGTTTGGGGGGAAATCATTGTTAATTTCAATGCAAACTCAAGTGGTGTTATAATTTGGTGGACACTTGGTGATATATCGGTTTTTGGCGGGGTTTTTTTTTTTAAATCAGTTTCAATCTGGCTACTGTCGGTCATATTTAGAGAGTAATATATCGAATCACACTGAAATTGCCAATAATGGGGAAATGACATTAAATTGGAGTAAAAAGAAGTCATGTGATGCACACATCAACTCGTTTCAAAAGTTTTTTTAATAAAAGATTTAGCAAAATACAAGGTTAGAACAAAAGAATATCCCGGTTTTAAAAATTCACATTTCAGAAACTACTACACTTACCATTATAAATGATACATAAAAATAAAGATACACTGTCAAAGTTTCTTTTCACTCACAAGTGTTCGATGTGTGCGCCTTTCATAACGCGACACACATTTAACATAAATTTCGGAACGCTTCACTGTCAATTTTTCGTAATGCTACACACGTGCGATCTTTCAGTTCTTGCAATGTTGTAGGCAATGGTAGTGTATAAACTCTGTGTTTGACGAAAACCCATTAAAAAAATCACATGGGTTTAGGTTTGGGATCTGGCTGGCCAAAGCATAAAAGGTAAATCATCATCATCATCTGTACTGCCAATCCACCGTTGTAGAACGTCAGTGTCGCAGCGCAGCAGGGGAGGGGAAGAGGAGTGTAAAAATACCCAGATTGTCGCCAATCATAATACCATAGTTAATACACGTGTAAGGACTGTTGTGACTATAAATCCCTCTAAAGAAGAATTTCTGTGCGGAATAAGTGTAGAACGTGCACGTTTAAGTAGTTAAGTATGTTCAAAAAAACTAGGACAATCCTTCAGTCAAAAGTACTACTTTTAGTCGCTGAAATTGATAGAATAAGCAAAAATAATAACATGGGCCCAGAAAATACTTTCACTTTCCCAACAGTTATTTTTTTTATTATTATTTTAGAATATACGATTTTTCAAACAAGGCGAGGTCTTGATGACGTCACAAATGATACATTTTGGCGCATCTTTCTACAGCGTTTAAACGTTATGATAATCAAGGAACGAATTAAAAATTCCGCTCTACGTTTGCTATCAGCCATATCGTTTTCAATACACGTGAGTAAAGATGCGAATTAATTATTTTGGACCGTGAATGGCAACACTGAATGGCATTTCATTATTTGTGATGTCATCGGCAGAAATATAAACAATAAAAGCGCACCGATTGAGGTATTTTTTTAAAAATATTAAACTTCAGCAAATTATTTAAAAAATGGTCAGATCCTACGTTTTTAAACATGCTCTTTCACGCTCTTTTGGGATACAGCTGATTTTCTCATATCAAATGGAACATTCCAAAGATGTATTACCATAGGGGAAAAAACGTTTTAAGATAAAAAATTAAAATAAAAGAAAACTTATGTTTAAAGTTGAAGCAGTTTTTTTTTCTTTCTTTTCTTTTCAATGAAATCTGTTTACCACTATTAACTTTATAACATCTCTTCTTTCCTGTGACGAACTACAGCTATGCATAAGAAGAAAACCTCTCTACTTCCTGATTTTTTTTTTATTTCCCAAAACATATTTCCGTATCAAAACGAAAGATAAGATGCGATGTTCAAAGCCTTCGCTCCAAAATAAAAATAAAAAACTTTAATATCCACCTTTAAGAGACACTTTTTTGTGTCACATACAAACACATCCAGGAAAAGTTTTTTGATGAAAGAAGTGAAAGAAATACTCTTTCAGTGTTATCAATTGGCTTTTACACTTCGCCGAGAAATCTCATTTCCTGTAGAATTTGTGTCTTGAGAGTTAAAAGATTGCATTCCGTGCGAAATTCCTTCACTTTCTCTGACCTCCAACCTCAAGTAAATTCTGTTAAGAAGTGTAAGACTGTTTCTTGCATTTAATATATCGTTATTTAACAAAATAGTGTGTGTCGTAAATGGCATTTTGTATAGAGTGTATATAGCATTGCACTGACAAACAAAATTTATAGTAAAATATCGTATTGAAGGCTTGTATATGGTTTGTTTGTTTTTTTTCATTTTATCCTTGCCTTAAAACTTTTTAACTAACTACCAAACGTCACGACTTTGAGGGTCACGGATTGGAACAACATTCTAGATATAGATCAATTCCGACTAGATATGAGTCCAGGTATAGCGGTATGACTGCATAGGCCCTAGTTCGACTGCAACGGGGGTTCAAAGTTGATAATTTGGACCCAGAAATGCAATGGAGTTACCTTAAAAATTACCATTTTTATCGCTTTTTTTACTATTGTACTGCAGTATGAGCCGTTTGCATGCTTACCTTTAAATTAATTACGTTGAATACTAATTTTTAGTAAATGGTTCTCAAATTCAAATTGGCTATTACTTTTAATTTCATTAACTTGAATGCCAAAATAACATAGTTACGGGATATTTATCGTTTTCAAATGAAACTATTATTTTCGCTTTATATTAATCGTTTGCTAGTAAAAAGTATTTATCATTTGCTAATAAAAACATTACTTTAACTGAATATTTATCATCTGCTATCAAAGGTATCCCACATTGATAAGCAAAAAATAGGAGAAGGAAAAAAGCTCTGATTTAATGCAAATGGTACACAAAAGTACAAAAATACAACATCGTTTCGACTTTCAAATAACTTAGATAATGCCCAGAAATAAATACGTGTTCTCCTTTATACTTAATTTACTAACAAAAGATGCCGAAGGTTTTGGAAGATCGAACATATTGTCGAATTCTGAAATTCCAATTTAAACGCCATTGCATTTCTGGGGCCAAACTAGCAAATTTGAACCCTCGTTGCAGAGAAACTAGGGCCTATGTAGTCAAACCGCTTTACCTGCGCTCATATCTAGTGGGTATGGACCTATAGCAAGAATTTTGTAAAAATCTGTGACCCTCAAGGTCGTGCCATTTGGTCGTAAGGGTTTATTCGCTCCTACATGGACACTATTCGTAGTTCTGAGAAGATCTGGACTTTGTTTAACTTCGTACCACGCACTACCACGGCCTGAATTTATCTTCTCGGGGGTGGAAGATTATAGCAGACCTCCAGTGGCGGTGACTTGGATGGGGCAAGAGGGGGTGGGCGACTGCCCCCGCACTTTTTTGTCATCAAACATTGCCTGACTTTCTTACGATTTTAATTTGAAAAAAATTCTGGGGAGATCACCCGAGCATCATCAACAATGGATTAAAATTGCAATTTTAAGAATTCGGTTTCGAAAAATTTTTAGAGGAGAACCCGCAAATATGCTCCTTTCGGCAAAGATTTGTGTTATTTAGATACCAATTTCGGAAATTCTTTCTAGAATAAGAACCCACTTGTTTCGCGCTGCTTACGTCAGCAAAAATATGTAAAAATGCGTTTTTTAAGACTCCAATAACGGAACAAATTCGGGGAGTTACCTCCAAATTTTCCTTTGCAGTCGCCAAAAAAAGTCTAAAATTGAGTTTTCGAGGCTTTATCAGCTCTAAAGGAGAACCTTCGAACTCATCCTTTCCTCATCAAGTCATTCAAAGATGTCCTGAAATAGCGGTTTTGAAACGATTCAACTTTGCAAAATATTCGGGAGAGAAGCACAGCACAACTTGCCCTCAATTTGCTGAAAATGTCCTAAACTTGCCTTTTTAAGGCACCAGTTTCGGGAATTTTTTTTCGGGAAGTTACCATATTTACATCACTGAAGACAGCTTTTATGTTTCTTTTAATACTTCAGTTTGGAAAAATTTTTGGGAAAGAACTTCCGAAGCCTTCCCAAATATAGCCAAAAGTAAAATCTTCAGCTTCCAAAAGTTTTTTTGTTCCCGCACGTAAAATGTCTAATCGCCGCCTCTGTAGACCTCATATGAAAATATTAGGAATGGCAATATATATTTAAATCATGGTTCTGGTATGTTGATGATCCCCCTCCTCCCCCATGTCCCCTCGCCGTGCCCAGCACCAGGCTCTAGTTAGCACATATGTTGTTGCCAGGACTGCTAGTGCTTAGGTTTTCCCTCAAGATGTTGGTATTTAATAGAGTTCTTGGATGCTTTGGCTTTTCCTTAAAGCGGAGGGTGTTTCTGAACTCTTGAGCAAACCTTTAAGAGTGATAGTACACATCAGGACAAACAATATAATGGCAAAAATAAGGGTCCGGAACGCCTTCCGAAGGAGATAGGCACCATTTAAGTTTAGGGTCCAAAATTTCAAATGATCATAAAAAACGGAAAAATTAGTCAATTCGTTTGCGGTTTTCGCCAAAAATTTTTCTTTTTAACAGTATTCTCTTGAGGATAAATTTTAAAGATGTACTTTAAAAAATGCCAGTAAAGGATGCTTTAGACTTTGGAGTACCAAACAACTATTTTTACCGCTATTTTTAAATCTCATTAAACTTTTTCTAATGCTTGGACTTAAACTTAAATTCTCAGCTCAAAACCAGAATCATTGTTCGTGATTAAGTAGCAAAAACTGAACTGTCTTCAAAGGTTGGAATACACTTTTTCACAAAAAAAATGTATACATCAAGAATAAATTGAGTTGCAACCAACAAACTCGGCAGGAATGTAGTTTGGCAAGAGATGATTTAAATTTCGTCGCCAGTGACGAAAGGAAAGCGCGCTATGTGCATACAAGATGCGCAGATAGGTACGATTGAAAGTGTAAAAGCTTGTGTCAAAGGGCACTTCAAACGAAACTGTCGAGTAGTAAGTACGCTAATGTGACTAGGACGACCTTTTAGAGGTATACGAACAACTGTTGGACTTTTTAAAAGGACGTACAGTAGGTCTCAGAGAATCAGGTTGGTCGTACACGCCTATATGCCGCCACCTCGGTCAGAGCGATATGGTAGTAGCTTAGTGTAGGTAAAAATAGGTGAATCACTCCATGCGGTCGGTAAAGGCATTCTAGAAACAGAAATGAGCGTGAAACTCGCACTTCATTAGACCGGCCACTAACATATCATTAAGGTCACGAACATTAGTTTCATGTAGTTTGACACCGTCCAAGAAACTGATGGTATCAAGAAAAACAATAGTAAGTCGACTGAAAGACGCTGGTATCTCGAACCGGCGTTCATTGCAATGGATTGGATTTTCTATGCACTTGATTAGCTGGGTTGTGACAGACAGGAGGCATGTTATCTTCAACGAGGAATCCCGATTTAGCCCCAGTGATCATAGGTATCCTATTTCATCCCGTACCACGCCGTGTTTTGTCTTGTATAGCTGCCACAAGAGGCTTTGCAACTTATGGTATTTTAACTTTTATTGATTTATAACTTCATAACAAAGCTCTCTTATGCTCTGAATTTGTAATTATTTCCTTATCGTGTCTTAGACACAACCATTTTAAGTTTCGTGAAGATCGCTCGTTTCCTTCTGGGTTAATGTATTTTTTTGTTTTTTAACAGAATGTATTTCAACTTCTGTACACAATTTAGTTTGCACAAATTAATTACGCCCAATGATTCTGATTTTGAACTGAAAATTTAAGTTTAAGTTCAAGCATTGGAAAAACATTTATTGAGATTCAAAAATAACACGGTAAAAATAGTTGTTCGTTACTCCAAAGTCTAAAGTGTCCAGTAACGGCATTTTTTAAACTACATCTTCAAAATTTATTTTCAAGAAACTATTGATAAAAGAATAAATTTATCGAAAACCGCAAACGAATACACCATTTTTTCCGTTGAATTTCCCGTCCATTTGAAATTTTACCCTAAACTTTACTGGCGCCTATCTTCTTCGGAAGACGTTTGGAACCCTTATGTTTGCTATTATATTTTTTGTCCTAATATGTACTATCACCCCTTAAAGTTTAGCCCAAGAGTTCTGAAACTCCCTGTATTGGGTTTTCAATAAATTTCTTCTGTGCTTGAGGTTTTTTCAAAGAGTTAGGGTTTTTAATAGAGCTCTTGGAATTTTGGAATTTTGTGTAAAATGCTTGTTTTGGAATTATTCATGAAAAAGAGACATTTATTACATATTTCACCTATAAAACATATATTTTAGCTAATCAGTTTAGAATGCATTGCTTAAAAGATTTAAAAGTTGCGCAGATTAAGAAAAAATTATCCACTCTGGCCGTAGATGTTATTTTTTCCTTTACGTTGCATACCTTTCCTGCCAATCTCGCATTATTTGTATAACTGTATCAATTCAAGACATTATATATATATATATATATATATATATATATATATATATATATATATATATATATATATATATATATATATATATATATATATATATATATATATATATATATATATATATATATATATATATATATATATATATATATATATATATATTAAGCAGTAGAGGGTTTTACAACGTTTTTTGAGAAATTGTTGCGAAGAAATAATTGTTCAGGAATCAATTTTAGTTATTATTATCACAACTTCTCACTTGCTGATTTTTAAGATTAATAAATGACCATGATTTGGCAATGGTTACCTTACTATGATAACGTAGCTAATAATTACCACAGTTATAGTAAATATGGTAGTATTTACTATAGTAGACGAATGCACTAGTTAGTAGACGAATGCACTAGCCGATTACGCCACTAAGGCTTTGTTACAGATTTGTTAAACAATACTATATAAAAAAAGCACTGCGCATGCACATCGAAGGTAGCCAGTTGAACGCTTTTTCGTGTCGCATTTTTCGAGTTTATTCCAGCCACACAACGTTTTATGACAAGTATAGCTTCAAAAATAGAAGCACGAAACAAATGCTTCCTTTTCAAACTCTTTAATAATAGAAAATTTTACGGAAAACATTTCGCTCTCCAGCTTTACTTCAGTTTTATTTTTAAACTTCTTATTCTTCTATCGCTAACTTTCTCATTTTTCCCCCAAAAAATATTCGAAAACTTGTTCATTGTGATAAGAAACTGTTTGTGCATCGCTTAGTGTCCATAAAACTCAGCAAAACTGAATGCAAAACTGAAACGTTCTCCTCTTAAGATTCTCAAGCAGTTCTTGTTCCTACTTGAAAACTTTCAAAACACTTGACAGTAAATAGAATTCGTTCGCAGTTTACATGAAAGCTTTTTAGATACTTATTTTACAGAAATGCTTTTCATAAATGTTTTGATCCTTTCGTGCAACTGACGATTTTAATACCTTTATCTTTTTTTCCCGTAAATTGCTTTCCTTATTCCAAAGTATTAAATGCATTTTTAACTTAAGGAATAATTATACTTTTAATGATGGCATCTAAAGCTGTTACGCCTTAATGAAGAAAATATAAAACGCATTAGTCTCTTTTTTTCTAGATGTTTTCTTATTTTCTAATAAGGCTGCGTTATAGACTTAGCCGTTTACAGACCTAAAGCAAATGGGGCAAAAACTAATGGACACAAGTACAGATGGAGGCACATTTGTGTACCAAATTTTATTCGATTTCATATAAGAGATTTTTCTGTAGAGCAGCCGCAAAAAAAAAGGTCACACACATACAGACACACATACAGAGATATTTTCCAAAAATGTACGAAATGGCACACCTCAAAACGTTCAAATCAGTCTAAGTTCGAAAATTTGCACGAAACCAATATTTTCTTCCTTGTATTTGATACAGAAGAAAGCAAAAAGTTTAAACATATAACAATCAAAAAAGGCGTAATAAAACGTTTCTGGACGAAATAATTTTTTTGCCCTTGATTCCCAGTTATCGAAATATGAGGTCCTAAAATCTGTCAAAATTTTAAAACAGTTCGTTTAAGTTTAGCGAGTTTCGATAAATAATAAATTGCTAAAAAATGATGGTCATATTTTTATTAGTTTCATAGGTTGGATAATATTGCTAACCGAAAACCATTCGTAAAATCAAAGGATCCTAAATTGTCGGCCACTACCAAGACTTGCTGGTGCGTTCCACTTTCAACTTTAGCTCATTTATCTGTCACATCAACAGCTATCCTTGAAAACCTGAGCCTATTCATTCCACAACAAAATTTGTTAACTTTCCAACAAATTTAACGAAATTTGTAAGAAGTAGATGTAACTAGGTCATTTGTAGCAGAGGAACTGCAACAAATTTCAGTTCTTCTTCATTTTTTATAATAAAAGCCATGTAACTGAGCCCTGTTGAATTGAATCTGCAATCGCTTTCTTTACCCATTGCCGAAACTTTCAGGGTCTTTCTTGTGCTTTTCTTATTTACTTAGTTTTACTTTTAGCTATTCTTGACTTTTTCAAATCTCTCTGACGGATTTTTTTCAAGTTGTTATGCTAGGCCAAAGTAGGTCGTATTTTTTAGGCTAAGAGATATGTTGTCATTGTCAAATGTTTAAATAAAAACCTTAACACAATTGGGAAGTACAACTACACTGGTGTGCAAAAATTAAGGACGAAGTCGAAAAATTAGCGTATCAGCTGAACGAAGAGGAAGAGCGGACAGAAAGACCAATCAGGAGATTAAGTAAGGTGATGTACGGTAGCACATGCGCAGATATGCAGGCAGACGTAATGGGGGAGCAGTATAGAGCATGTTGTCGGTGTAAGATCAGTATTTCTGTTAAAGAGATTGCATGCCGTATAGCAGTTAAAATCACACTGAGTTGCTGCCTCAGCGAGAAATGGCGAATAATCAATCTGTTAGACGACATCTGGATGCTTTTACCTGAGGTCGAATCATTGGGAAGTTGGAGGAAGGCCGCAGTGTGAAAAGTATGGCTGCAGAGTTCGGAATTACTCACAGCATCGTTTCACGACTTTGGAGACAATTTCAAACTACAGGAACAGCTATCCGGGGGTTCGGTAGTGGTCGTCCTCGAGGAACCACACCCGCAGATGACCGGTATATTGTCTTACAGACCAGAAGAAACAGGCGGCAGACAGCGGGAGAAATCGCTAGACACACGACACAGGCGACTGGACGACCGATATCGCGTTTTACCGTGTCCAGAAGACTGCACGGTGGTGGTCTGTTTGCACGACGCCCTATACGGTGTGTACCTCTAACGCCTGCCAATCGGAGAAGGCGTTCTCTGTGGTGCCGGGAACACCGGAATTGGAGAGACAATGAATAGGGACGAGTACTCTTTACAGATGAGAGCAGATTCAGTCTGAGTAGCGATTCTCATCGCATACTCATCTGGAGAGAGCGATGAAGCCGCAATCAACCCTCGAACATCATTGAAAGAGTTAGGTATGGAGGTCGCGGTGTTCTCGTTTGGGGAGGCATCATGCTTGGTAGTCGTACAGACCTTCACATCTTCGACGCAGGTTCAGTCAACGGGACCCGTTATTGTAACGAGATTCTTCTTCCATATGTGCGTCTTTTTACAGGCGCTATGGGTCCGCAGTTAATTTTCATGGACGACAATGCACCATGTCATCGCACAGTAGCTGCCGAACAGCTCTTAGAGAGTGAGGATATTGAACGTCGGGATTGGCCGGCACGATCTCCGGATCTCAATCCCATCGAGCATGTATGGGATTTTCTAGGCAGACGCTTGGCAGCTCGTACCTTACCACCAGTAACGATTCGGGAGCTTCGATTGTCGCTGCAAGACGAATGTGCAGCAATGCCTCAACAACTCATTGACACCCTCATTCTCAGCATGGGCAGACGCTGTGAAACCTGCCTAGCAGTCGGAAGAGTTCATATCCCCTACTAAAGACCGGATGTTTCTTGCTGGACACCCATCACAGGGATGTTTCGGCCTTCAGTTGCATTGCGCTCCATGCTACTTTTTCAATAAAGCTTCTTTTTATCCCTCTGATTTCTCTTTTAGTAACACATGTCCTTACGTATTGGGGATCTTACGGTATTAAATGCGTTGATTTGGAAAGCTTTTGTACAAAGTTATATTGAAAAAACCGTCTCGTCCTTAATTTTGCACTAAAAAATGACTTAGCTGATGTAGAATTGCTTCTACATGGAAAAGTTTGAGAGATTACAAAGACACATGCTAGCACAAGGAACATAGAACCACTAGTGTTGCTTCTTGAAGAGATCGATGGTACTGTTTGGTACACATTATTGAGTGCTTGGAGACGTACTCTAGCGGTTTCGATCAAATAATGTTTAAAAATTACTTCATGAAGTTTGACCTAGAAAGTTACATCTTTTTACCCATTTGGGTCAAAGAAGGACCCTAGGACCAAAGTTGCCCGCGTTTACGGTAACTTCAAATCAGAAACACAGAGTTACTGGATTATGCAATGAGCTGTGTGTAAATTTCGTCCGTTTATTTTTAAAAAATAAAAAGCGCAAAATTGATTGTAACTGCAAAGTGCAACTTTAGACCATCTTCAATTCCTCTTAAAGTGAAATATCCAAGAAAAATGTGAAGTGTTGTTAAACTAAACAAAGATTCAAAGTTACCCTGAAAGCCTGTATTTAATTTTAAAGAAATTCAGTAAGGGCAGTAAAAAGCGGAATCCACTTCACTGCAGTTACTTTAAGGAATGATTTCAAGAAAAGTAAAACTATGCCGTTACCACGAACACTTGTTAAACTATATTTTGCTAATTACGTCCATTTACTTACAAAAAACGCTCATCTAAGTTCATTTTCTAAGGCATTTCAATTTGCGATAGAATTATTTCAATTAAAGTAATGTCTTTTGTATTCAGTGAAGAGCTTTTTCAAAATTAAACAAATAAATTAGAAAGTTTTCAAATTTGTAACCCATCACAATGCAGGAAATATTGTAAAAGCTCTTAGAAGCAATGATTGAAGATATTCGGAGCATAAAACTTTAAAACAAAGTAAAAATAAGAATAGTTATCCATTAGCAACTAATTAAAGGCATTAGTGATAATAAAAATATTTCAGGAATTAATTGGATACCTTTCCAAAAAATTAAATTTCTAAACATTACGATTTGAAGAGCTGAATGTTGTGTATTAATATACGAGAGGTTTGTTTGAACTTAAAGAATTTTGTTACAAATTGAAAAACTTTGATGATTAAGATTTAAACTGAACTTAAAGAATTGAAAGTAAATTTATTCGCCCAAAACTATTTCATTGCCTGCATATTGAAATACTGCCGCATTATTTCAAATGCCATCAGTAATGTGTTTTAACAAATTTAGCACGTAGGGTAAATATTTTTTTATTTGAAAATGAATAAACAAACCAAATACAGCGTTCTTTGTGTTCAACGGTCATTAGTCAAAATAAATCACATAATTTTAATTTTTAAGCAAATGGAAATCTTTTTCGATTTATTTACAAATCTTTAACCCTTCTAAGACTTACAACTTTGTGGCAGAGTATGGAAAATATTTATACCCTTTATGTTCAACGTTCGTTAGGGGGGGGGACGTGGGAAGGGGAACGTGGGGCAAAGTAAAATGGCTAAGATGACTAAACTTTTTCATAATGAACAAACTGGAAATTTGTTTTGAAAATTACATTACAAAAAGAAATAACTTTGTGTTTTATAATAAAACTTTCATTGAAACACTATTGTTTATTTTTGGTAGTAATTTTGAGCTTTCAAAAAATAGTGGAAATTTTTCTTTTCTTTTTTTTTTTCATTGGGCAAAGTGAAAAATGAAATATTTTTCGAATGAAATATTCTCTATTTGATTGTAAAACCTATTTTTGATCAACTGTATCAGTAAATTAAATTTTGAATGAATAAATGAAAGAAAATGGAACAATAAACGAATAGTTTAATTAATTAATTAATTAATGTATGAAGAAAAATAAATGAGTGAGTAAAAGAGTGAATGTATTAGAAAATAAGAGAATGAATAAATGAATAAATAGTTGAATTACTAAAGGAAGGTTTGTAAATGAATTGATACATGAATTCGTAAGTGTTTTCGTAAATGAGTAACTGAGTGAGTAAACGAAATAAGCTATTTTTTCACTTTGCCCATCCATTTTGCCCCGCATGTACTCGACCACTTGAGCAAAATATTCAAAACACAAATAAGCTTAATATTAACCAAATAAATATTGCACTGTATATTAAAAAGTCTCAATTAAGACTTAGAATGTTAATAACAAGAACTCTGTTATTTTATAACATAAAAAATAATTTTTTACTTTCAACAAGTATTACAATTAGCGTATCAATTTTTGAAAATTGCCTGTATTATCACGAGCTTTAATCTTCGGCGGTACTTTTTTCCTGACTGGAATAGACTACAAGTGCACTACATTGTTAAATATTACCAGATAGGTGGCGCTAAACGCAGAGTAAATACTTCACCTTTTCACTTTGCCCCGCTATTTCACTTTGCCCCACATTCCCCTTCATATTTTAATTTCTGAGCATAGGGAAGTCATTTTCGATCTGTTAACAAGTCTTTAATCATTTTAAGACTATCAATTTTGTCGTAGAGTATAGAAGTGTTTTACAATTTTTATGTTCAACGTTTATTAGTAAAACGTCCGTACATAGTTTTAATTTTTAAGCATAGGGCAGTCATTCTCGTTTTATTGACAAGTCTTTAACCCTTTATAGACCATGAATTTTGCAGTGATGCAAATGCTTTTATACTCCTTTTGTTTAACGTTTGTTGGTAAAATGGCAGTCCTAAGTTTTAATTTCAATTATATAGAAGTCAACCTTTTTTTTTTTTTTTTTGACGTCTTTAACCCTTTACTGATCATAAGTTTTTCAGTACAGCATGGAATTCTTTGTAATCATTATGTTAAACGGTCATAAGGCAACTGAAAAGATATGTTTAATTTTTAAGCATATTGAAAGCATTCTGGTTTCTTTGACTCGTCTTAAACCCTTTAAAGGTCGAAGCATTTAGGTTCAGTATATACGATTTTTATACTTATAGCTTTTAAATCGCGTTTTAAATAACATTTATGATAAGTTTTGTAAGAATTAATTCAATATATTTTGTGTTTGTTGATGGGACATGTGTCTCCACATGGTCTATTAGAAAGAAAAAACTTTATATTTTCTAAAATTTCACTTGTATTCCAGTAGGCATGTGCTCTATATAAACACGAAAGGTCACTCAAAGCTCTTAGATGCACTATTCATAGATAAAAGGTTTTGGCACAGAGTGCAGCTAAACCGCGTTAAGGCTCCTATATAAGGGGAGCTGACTTATCCAACATTTTGGTTTCAAAATTGTCGGGCGAAAAAAATAGTATTTGTACAAAAACCTCATTACAGAAAACTGGTGTCCAAACTTTAGATGTGTTGCCTGATTGATGTTTGATTATTTTATTCTGTAGCTGAAGACGATTTAATTAATACGAATTAAAAACAAATAAAGTGTGAAAATGAGGTTTACTACAGTAAACATTTTCCGATACATTTTTGTTGAATTTCTGAACTAAGTTATCTTTCTAGATTCACCTTCAGTGACATTTTACTCAACTTATCATCATTTTTTTTTACGACACAGCAACTAGCCAATATTATAACGTAATTAAAAATACTAGAAACGAGGTTGGTTCCAATTCTGTCTTGGAACCAAAATGTCGGATGAGTCAGCCTGTCCTTTTCAAGGGGCTCTAAACCAGTGTGCCTGTCATTTTAGATTCGTATTAGATTCGAGGTAACTTTATTGCTTAGTTAAGTTTAGCTTTAGAAAAGAAGCAGTGTTGCTCTTGTTTTCGTGTCCGTAGTTACGAAACACTACAGAAAGATTAGTGCTATTGCCAATAGAGGTAGGACTTCTTTATTTATTTAGACTAGCGATATCTGCTGGGCTTTGCCGTAGTACAAAATTAAAAGGTCACTTGGTTTGCCTGTATATTTACAAATAATGGATGATGAATTTCACTCCTATTTGCTATGTTCATCGCCCATGTTATAGTAATTTACTCGCACACATTATGACAATTTACTCGTCCACGGTATGAGAATTTGCTCGGTAAAATGTTCTTAAAATTGGAATAGCAAATGAACAAAATCGAATTTTCGAAAAATTGCTTTGATATGCTCACTCTTATTCTACGAACTAATTTTGTTCCAAATTTCATTAAAATCGGCAGAACGGTCTAGGCGGCGCTATGCGCGTAACAGACATCCAGACAGAGATCTTTAGAGACAGATATCCAGACATTTAACTTTATTATTAGTAAAGATGAAGCAACACAAGAAAGATTTACTGCTCATATAGAAGAAATAACACCCAGGGCACCAGTGAAAATGGAACTCACGATCTTCGGCTTATGAATCGAAGCCTCCACCGAAGAGTCAGGGAAGCCCCGAGAATTGATGTATCTGAGAGATAAGCACAAATGTTTAAATAATATAGTAACGGATCCGGTGCAACTTCCAACTTTCTTGAAAGGACGACACAATTCTTGATAAAAACACAGGAGCTTTATTTACACTATGTACAGGAGAAATCGTTAACAACTGCTAAATTAATCATCAGCAATTAAACAAATATTACTCAACACCGTAAACTCAACGGTTACACACGTATTTACTTCCAAATATGAAAACAACACAGCGAAAATGCCTCGCAATAAACGGAGCTAATACAATCTCAGTACAAATTCTCAATTGAAACTAACTTTTTATCACGCAGGACGCTTTTATAAGCATCGAAAGAAATCTCTCAAACATCCCACAAGTTTCCAAACGCTTCCCGAAAATAGTAGACCGTTATCAAATTTTATCAATGAACAAAAAAAGAAATAGGGGGAACGTATACTTTAGCCGAATGTATAGGGGTTATATATTCATTACGGGTTACGTTACTACAATAATTACTATTTACAGAATTTGTAACATTGCCCCCTTCCTAAGGACTGCACGTCCCGGGCAGTACAATCCCCAGAAAGGGTGCCAAACTTCTATCACAAGTTCACAAATACACACATTAAATAATAACCAATAATGCATAGGAAACACAGTAATAACAAGAAATATTACTAAACATTAAAAGCAAAAAAACTATCTACAACTTTTATGTTATCAACCATGGTTGTTTAAGTAAATACTCATGAGCTATGGCCATAGTATGGGGCTAACCGATCATAATGTACAACCCTAGGTTTTGCATTAGGTGATTTCTGGATCCTCACTACGACGTCATTCAGTCGGTTAAGGACTTTATAGGGTCCATCCCAATGCGACTGCAATTTGGGTGAAAGACCTTTCCGTCGGATGGGATTCCAAAACCAAACCATGTCGCCTTCGTTGAATTCATGTCCAGTAGTATAGACCTTGTGTCGTATCGGGTCTTTATCTTCTCCGCCGCGATGTTGATTCGCTCTCGTGTGAAGTTATGAACGTCTTCCAACCGGGCCTGGAGATCCTGGATGTACTCCTCAGGCGATGAAGGCGCATCCGGAGGAAGACCGAAAACGAGATCACAAGGTAGCCGAAGCTCTCGTCCGAAGAGCATCTGAGATGGGGCAAATCCGGTAGTCTCGTGGACAGCACTGCGGTAGGCCAGCAGGAACAAAGGTAGCTTCTTGTCCCAATCCTTTTGATTTCTGGATACCGTAAGCGAGAGATTATTCAGGATTGTGCGGTTAAATCTCTCCACCATGCCGTCCGATTGTGGGTGTAGTGGTGTTGTCCTAGTTTTCTCAATTTCGAAAATTTGACATAGGCCCTTAAACACAGCAGAGATGAAATTCCTCCCTTGATCGGAATGAATCTGCTAAGGTGTTCCATATCTCGAGATCCAATGTTGGACTAGAGTCTCTGCTACGGTGGTAGCTTCTTGATCTGGAATGGGATATGCTTCCGGCCATTTGGTGAAGTAGTCAATGGAAACAAGAATATTTGTTCCCATCAGCAGTTCTTGGTAGAGGACCCAGGATGTCGATCCCAATTCGTTCGAAAGGAGCTCCAACGTTGTACAGATGTAGCTTCCCTCTGCTTCTCTTCTTCGGTCCTTTACGAGCAGCACAGGCGTCACAAGAATGGCACCACTTCTCCACGTCATCCTTCGCCTTGCTCCAGAAGAAGCACTCCCGAACTTTATTGAGGGTTTTCAAGACACCAAAATGTCCTCCAGTCGCACTACTATGTATTTCTTTTAGAACATCTGGAATCCTTGATCGGGGAAGTAGTAACTGCCATCTAGATGTTTTGCCGTCGTCAGATTCCCATTTTCGGTGTAGCACGCCGTTCCGTAAATGGAGCGAGTTCCATAAAGTCCAGTATCCTTTTGTTGCAGGACTGAAGATGGAAACGTCCTGCCAGCTAGGGCGTCGACTGTCACTTTCCATGAACTCCAAAATTGGTTTTATGTCGGGGTATTCAAGTTGATCTTTTCGAACTTGGTCATCACTCCATTTATCAGGTTCTGATGATTTTGGAGTCACTGTCACCTGACAGGCGGTAGGGCTAGTCGTTCCATACTGTTTCTCGATTCGGGAACAATAGTGGCAGTTCTCAGGACAGGGTCTCCTTGATAAAGCGTCAGCATTACCGTGAGATAACCCTTTTCGGTGCTTGATCTCCATGTCATATTCCTGGAGTCGCTGTATCCACCTGGCTATCTGGCCTTCCGGATTTTTGAAGTTCAAAAGCCAAGTTAACGAGGCATGATCTGTCCGAAGAAGAAATTTTCGGCCGTAGAGGTAATGATGGAAGTGCTCTACAGCTTTCACTATGACCAGTAACTCCTTTCTGGTGACACAGTAATTTCGCTCCGACTTTGATAAGCATTTGCTCCAGTAAGCGATGACATATTCATTGCCGTCAATTTCTTGGGATAAAAAAGCTTTGATGCTCTCGTTGCTCGCATCAGTGTCCAGGATGAAGGATTTTTCAGGCTGAGGGTAGACGAGGATAGGCGTTGATGTTAAAGCCTCCTTCAGTCGTAGAAATGCATCTTCGCATTCCTTGGACCATTCAAACTTTTGCTTGCTCTCCGTCAGCTTATGCAAAGGTCGTGCCATGTTGGAAAAACCCTTTACAAACTTCCTGTAGTACGTGCAGAGCCCCAGGAAACTTCGCAGCTGATGGATGTCTTCGGGACGACTCCAACTCTTGACTGCAGATACCTTTTCTGGATCGGTTTGTACACCTTCAGAAGAGATGATGTGACCAAGGTATTTCACTTCCCGGCGGAACAAATTACATTTGGACGGGCTTAACTTCAGATTGGCTTCCTTAAGCTTTTGCAGCACCATCCTAAGATTTGCCAGATGTTCTTCGAAACTGCGTCCCACGATGATGATATCGTCTAAGTAGACCAGACAGGATTCGTAGGAAAGTCCTCTTAACACTGTCTCCATTAGACGCTCGAACGTAGCTGGTGCATTGCAGAGGCCGAAGGGCATCACTTTAAACTGCCATAAGCCTTGTCCAGTTGTAAACGCTGTCTTTTCTCGGTCATCAGGGTGTATCTCAACCTGCCAGTAGCCGCTCTTCAAGTCCAGGGTCGAAAACCACTTGTGTCCGGAAAGAGTGTCCAAGGTGTCGTCTATCCGTGGAAGAGGGTAACTGTCTTTCTTGGTGATTTCATTCAGCCGCCGGTAATCGACACAAAATCTGGTGGAGCCATCTTTCTTTCGGACCAAGACGATGGGAGACGCCCAAAGACTGGATAAGGGTTCAATTACATCATTCTCCTTCATCTCTTTCAGGAGGGTCTCAACCTCTTCCTTCTTGGCAAACGGTAGTCGTCTTGGATGCTGTTTAATAGGGGGGTGTTCTCCAGTGTAAATCCTATGCTGCGTTAAATTCGTACGGTCAACATCCTCCGATGTAGATGAAAACAGATGCTTGAAGTCGTCCACCAATTGTTCCACAGCAGTTCTTTGATCTTTCGATAATGGCGCACTCCCAATTAACTTCGATGTCAAGGACTCAGATGACACAGTCTCGGGGGAATTGATTCTTCTAATGATGCAGTTTACTGGAGTACAAGTTGCTAAAACTTCACCTTTCCGGATATTCCTTGTCCTTTCACTCACGTTGGCGACTCTCACAGGAATTACATCCTTAGAAAGGTCCACAAGCGTAGATGCTACCAGCACTCCATTTAAGTTATTGCTTAGGTTGGGGTATTCAATGAGTCCAAATCGAAAACTATTGCTTTCTTCAATGGAGCCAGGTATTAATGATTCTGACCTTGAGGGAATCGATAAATCTGTTTGTGCTATTATTTGATGAGCGGATTTTACATCATTTTCAGCGTTGAAGATGGCAATGTCTTCTCTCATCGAGTGCAGTTCATTAGTCTTGAAGTCAAGGGTGAAGTCGTATTTCTTTAAAAAGTCCAATCCGAGAATGACGGGGTCCGTGATATCAGCAACGAATGCCGTATGATGGTAGGTGGCATTCCCAAACACTATTTCCAAGTCCACTTTACCCTCAATCTCCATTTTGTCACCTGTCACAGTCTAGAGACTTCCTCGTGGCGATGTCCACAACAGTTTCAATCCAAATTCACGAGCCACATCTGTCCTAACGATTGTCACATTGGCTCCAGTGTCAACAATCAGTTTGCAAGGATTCCATTTACATGTGCGTAAATGAAAAGTCCATCACTGCCACTACTAGTAGAGGAAATCTGCAGAGCTCTGGTGGAGGTGATTTCTTTCCCTCGCGTAGCTTGGCGAGCCGGACAACTCCTTCGCAGGTGCCCTTCACTACCGCATTTCCAGAACTTCTGCTCTTGTTTCTTTTGGGCTGTTATGCTGTTCAGATGTCTTGCCAAGTCACCGAGTTGTCTCTCAAGTTCAGCGAGATGGGACGACCTGGAATTAGGCTCATCAGTTTCCAGAGTCCGGATGGGATGGCGATCCACACGGGTTGCTTGCTGGGCGGCCTCCAACTTCATCGCATACACAACAGCAGAATTCAGGTCTTTGACATCCGCCATCCGTAGAGCTTTCTGGATTTCCGGATCTCGAACCCCGTCGACGTAGTAGTTGAGTGCCAGATTGTCTCGAACATCCGCAGGGCAGTCGCAAAAAGCAAGATGAGACAGTCTCTCGATGTCCGCCGCAAGCTCTTGCAGGGTTTCCCCGGTTTTCTGGAAACGGGACTTCAACTGAAGTCGGCTGAAATCTTTCTGGCACTTCTCACCGAAGCGAAGCTCCAACGCAGATGTGAGGGCTGCGAAATCCAGGCGCTGGCCGTCCGGAAGGATCTGAAGAATGTCCGCTGCGTCACCTCTCAGGGATGCTGCAAGATGGCAGGCCTTGGTAGCAGAGTCCCAAACGTTCGCTCCCGCCACTATCATGAATTGAGTTTTGTAAACCTGCCACGAAGTTTTCCCATCAAATGTGGCAAGTTTAATGGACGGTAGAGCAACCGATGTGGGAGCGCCAAACTGTACAGAGCTGCTTTCCGCGGTCGCCAATCTCCTTTCCATGTTTTTAATTTTCTCATCCACATGATTTTCAACTGTTGCGATACGGTTTTCTGCTGTTTCAAGTTTTTCATCAAAAGCATCAACTCGATGCTCTATCTCATTAAATTTATTTTCCATTACCGTCTTTACCGAAGTAAGGTCGTTTTTAATTTCCTCTTGGTTAGAAGCTAAATCATTTTTCAGCACCATTAAATCACTTTTCCATTGTTCTTGATTAGCCGCCAATTCATTTTTTAATTGTTCTTGATTAGCCGCCATATCGTTTTTTAATTGTTCTTGATTAGCCGCCATATCATTTTTAATTGTTCTTGATTAGCCGCCAAACTTTCATTCAAGTCACTTTTCACAGCATTAATTGTTTCCAGAAGTTGTTTTAATTGGTCATCCATTGCACGAGTAATCACCATAAAAATAAAGTCCACATTCAAAAAGTCTTTATGAAAAAATGTCCAAAGTCACACTTACTCTAAGAAAGTCCAGAAGAAGCCCCACGTTGGGCGCCAATTGAAACGGATCCGGTGCAACTTCCAACTTTCTTGAAAGGACGACACAATTCTTGATAAAAACACAGGAGCTTTATTTACACTATGTACAGGAGAAATCGTTAACAACTGCTAAATTAATCATCAGCAATTAAACAAATATTCCTCAACACCGTAAACTCAACGGTTACACGCGTATTTACTTCCAAATACGAAAACAACACAGCGAAAATGCCTCGCAATAAACAGAGCTAATACACTCTCAGTACAAATTCTCAATCGAAACTAACTTTTTATCACGCGGGACGCTTTTATAAACATCGAAAGAAATCTCTCAAACATTCCACAAGATTCCAAACGCTTCCCGAAAATAGTAGACCGTTATCAAATTTTATCAATGAACAAAAAAAAGAAATAGGGGGGATCGTATACTTTAGCCGAATGTAGAGGGGTTGTATATTCATTACTATTACAGAATTTGTAACAATATCTTTGCTCCAGAAACATTCTTATATAACAATAATGAAAGAGTAAGTCTAGGTGAGGGGAAATAATTAGCTGTCGTCAGAAGTTCAAAGCGCTATATGGAATAAAACTACTATTACGGGAAATTAACTATGAGTGAATCTCTCAGATACACGCGCACGCTGGATATCAGTTTATCATTAAACGCAGAATAATATGGATAGTTTATGATAATACAGTGAAACCTGTGTTAAGTTGACCACTTGCGGTGCACTACTTTAGTGGTCAACTTAAACAGATGGTCAACTTACAGAAGTTGATTTATATGATAAGGACTTATTCCGTGCCTGAAAAAGCGGTCAACTTAACAGGTGGTCAACTTACAAGGATGGTCAACTTCACAGGTTTTACTGCACTTGTATGCAATTTCCATTACAAATAAATAGAACAAAAGTAGAATTATGACGGACTAAATACGGATGTGAAGATGGGATTCAAAAATATGCATTTTTCAAAATAAAACTACAGTATATTTTTTCAAAAATTTCTCAAACACATAGAGAATGTAACTTATACACTGTAAAAACGAATCAGAAACGATCCTGGAAAATAATGGGCAGCTGATGCGACCAATTTCTGCCAGTGACATATCTTTCAAAAACCAAGAACGTTTTCCGCTAAAATTCGGTAACCTTCCTGAATTTATCCTGGAAGCCTCCTGAAAAATTCAGAAATCTTCCAGTTTAAAGCAAGTCGTGCATCTGAGACTTTAGAGTAAACTTAGGTAGGTATAATATAATAGCTTGGCTCCTTTCTGATTTAACAAGGAAGCTCTCATCGCAACACTGCAAACATGGCCAAAGCTTAGACAGAATTGCAAGCAAGTATCCAGAATTTTACTCGCCTGTAATTCTTGCAGAGCTACGTAGTCCGTGGACTTTTTCGCTCCCTTTGGGAGCTTAATCAGTCTGAACGGGTTGTAATCGGACCGAATTCGATACACTTTATAAATACATTTTATAAATAAATTATAAATATAAATAATCTTTAAACTGGTAGCAAAAAATATTTTTTACAACAGTGAAAAGTTTGCATTCTTTCAACTTGTAGCAATTCAGGAAACTTTTTGACAATAATACTTGATTTTTCCCGGAAGTGGATAAAAACCATTGAACTCCCGAAACGTTACACGGAAATACTCAGCAAAGTTACGGATTTTTTTGACAGTGTAAAGTATTTTTATTCGATATCAAATAAAATCCATTTTGCACAAAAAAGACGCAAATTTCGCATGGTACTGAAAAGTTTTAAAGTACTGTGTCACAAAATTTGCGAAATTCATTCTTGTCCAAAATAGTTTAAAAACATTAAACAAATAAATTTCACTTCAAGAACAATCGCCCAATGAACAAAAAGTATCAGATAATAAATAACAGATTCTACGAAAATACCTTCAGAACATACAAAATACACAAACTAACTACTTTTACAACTTATATTTCTAAACTCAAAATAAGTATTCTTAAAACTGGTGATATAGAATATTTTCCTTTGCCTTTTATTACTTTCCCGGAGATGCATCAGGATTGAATTTTGTGAAGCATTCTTGCTTACAACTTTTCTAAACATTCATTCACCTTTTGTTGGAAAAAATTCTGGAGAACAGAGTATTGTGCCTTGCTTCTAGGAAAATTATGAAGGATAATGCACATTGTACAATTTCGTTGAACGTGGAAAGATTTCAAGAGATTCTGGTAGCAATATAGGTATGGATTTGTTTTTTTTTTTTTTTCTTTTTCGCGAAAAAATTATAAATACTTTGCCTTTTGTCTGGATTAGCGTTTTAAAAGGCGCTCCAAAACACTGTTTCCATTAAGAGTTTCTCGTTTTCCTGTAGTAATTTTTTCTTGTCGCTGACTTTCTTTTTTTTTTTTTTTCTGTATTTATCAACAACGCCTTTTTTTTTTTTTTTTTTTTTTTTGAGATTCAAAAATTTTTTGTGCACTACACAGTACAACATGACGTTTACAGAAATAAGAAAAAGAAACACACAAAAAAAAAACGAAACAAAACATTAATACATCTTTTAAAAAAAAGTAGGTAGCAAACCCCAAAATCAAAACAAACTGTTAAGACATTTAAAGATTCAAGCACAGAAGAGAACTCCAAAAGACAGCAAGACTCTCAATGCTCTTCATGAGATCTGAAAGAAGAGAAGGCCAACAACTGGACAAACTAAATAAAACTAGCATTATTATGCAATTTACGGTTCAGAGGAATATTTTCTGCCTCTCCATCAGCTTCACTGAAAAAATGTTCTCTACAGTGCCTTTACCCATCGATTTTCAACTTTCCGAAGCGTTTTTTTTTTTTTTTTAACTTTTATAAGCGTCAAATGTAGACATCTTATATTTACAGAGTGCGGCAGGTATTTGAGAACAAATTGATGTCCAAAGAAAAAAGGGAACAAATTGAGGAAAAAGAGCATTTATTAGAAATTTGAGCTTTCTCTTAGGTGGTCAGATACATAAAGGACGGCATCCTTCAAAAAAACCACCATCAGCATCAATGACAGCTTCTATACGCTGGCGAAACTTACTGCAGGCAACATTGAGATGAGTCTTCAGAATTTTTGTCATTGTTTCCAAAATAACAGCTCTGAGAGCTGAAACAGTGTTGTGGGAACGACTATTGGAGTCCCTCTCAACTACGCCCCACACATTGTAGTCGGTTGGATCGAGATCTGGGGAGCTGGGGGATCAAATGATAGGAGTGACGAAATCGTCAAAATTTTCGCATAACTAATCTTGAGTTATCTGGCAGTATGGAATGGTGTCGAGTCTTGTTCAAAAGCATACGGTATCCCCCGTGCTACAATAGTGATCCAGGGCTTGACAACTCTCTAATACCTCTGTGTAAGCAATGGCATAAACTCTGGCGCCTTGACAAAAAAAAGAGGAGGTATCACATGTCTTTCACCACACCAAGAACCATCCCTGATGCTGGAAATTAGGGATGCATAACCACTGGTACCTTATCAAGTTATTTACACAGCTAACGATCTTTTTTGCGGTTCATCTTTTGATCCTGAATAAAGTTTATCTCATCCGAGAAAACCCAGAGCACTTCTGGCTTCTCGGGATGTTTGAGATTGTTCAGAAGGCTCTCGGCTCTAGTCAAGTGGTTACTTGGTCCTGTAGGACATGAATTGTCCTCTCCGTATTGCGAATGATTTGTAACGGAGTTCTCATGAACCACACGTCGGATAGTAGTTTCATCAACCTGCTGCTCATCAGCGAATGCCCTCCTCGATTTCTAAGGTTCCTCATCGATAGCAGCTTGGACCGGCTGACGAATTCTGGTGTTCTGACACTGTCAGAACGTCGACAATGTTGATGCCTTTGCGAAACTGCTACCACATCCCCCTTTACAGCTCTCAACTCTCTCCGAACTTCGTAAACAAATGATCGGGCGACCTTCAAGAATTAGGACATTTCTTTATTGGTCTTCCCTGAAGTTAAGGAGATTCTCATTCCCATCACCTTACTTTCCCTTTATTCTGTTATCAATTTTTAAGCCTTCTTATATACGAGCATCCAGGTCAATTTTTCACAACAACTCAAAGTGTTGAAAGAAGGTCAATTCTTAACTTTCGCCGTTCCCAATTAAGATATAATACTGAAGTGGAGGGAAAGTCTTTAATACCCTGCAGCCAATGAAACCAATCACATTGTTATTGAAACAATCACTTGATTTTATCTTCTTTTTATTCTCAACAATACTTTCACTATGCACTAAACCTACTTTTTTTTTCTATGCACCTAAAGACTCAGTTTTCCTCACTCAAATCGTTTTGTGATTGTCCACGTCGAAAAATCAGTGTTTTTCAACTCGATTAATTCTTCTTTTGTTCAGTAGACTCATCTACATATATTTGCTTAAAATTTTGCCCAATGATCATAGTAAGAGGCATGAACTAGGTTGTATGGTCTACGTTAGTGGTAATGCTCATTGTATTATTCCTGTACTTACCTTCTGTTAAGATTCTTTGTACCTCTATAATTGTAGAAAAATGAACTTGCCAGTGTCGTAATACTGTTGCGGCAACAAATATTGACAACTCAACTTTTTGCTATTGAAGTGAAGTGAAGCGCTACGTCTTGTCATTGCGTCATGTTACTCGCGCCTCGCACTTCTACGAATTACGTGTAGATAATCCTTGGAATTTCTTTACCATTTTCTTTTTCCCTTCTTGTATTGTCCAAAAATGTTTGAATAAATGTGTCACTTTTGTGTAACTTCGTTTTCTTCATGAACGTAACACGCCAACCTGCCGTAAATTTGTGACCTGAAAACTTATTAAAAAAAGTGTATGCAGTTAATGTTATCTGGATGCAGCCTTAAGAATGCCGTGTTAATGAAGCATTTGGCGACATTGTTTTCCTGAGGACTTTGATTAGTAAGTTTTTGCATTTGGAGCTACTACTGTGAATTAGCGATGACTGCTCTCGATCAACAAAATCAGGTTGCGAAAGTTGCACTTCGCATCCCACCAAGTTTTGCCTCTGGCCCTCAAAATCCTGTTGGACAACCTCATCAATAAATGCCGCAAAGTCAAGCAGTCAATGGAAATCAACCTCATGGGCCTGGTGTTCCACAAAATTTTAGTACAACACCTCACCCTCCTGTTGGTCACTCACCTGGTCCCCAGCAGCAGCAGCAACAACAACAACAGCAGCAGCAGCAACAACAGCAGCAACAGCAATCTCCAGTCTCTCAACAAGCTCAACAGCAGCAGGCACAGCCACAACCACAGCAACAACAACAACCACAGGCTCAACAACAGCACCAACAAGCATCGCAACAACCACAGCAACAGCCTCAGCAGCAACCTGTACCCCAGCAACAAACACAACAGCAGCCACATCAGCAACAAGCCGGATCCCAGCAGTCTCCCGCTAGCCAACAACAATCGAGCATACAGTACAGCCAGACTGCTAATCAGCCTTATCAGTCCCAGAGCAATTTCAATATTTCTCAGAGCACCACTCCCCAGCCTCAAGTGTACACTACCCAATCTACTACATAAACCAATTACCTCACCGAGTGGTTCTTCATTGAAACCTACAACTCCTTCATCAGAGGATGAAACAACTGTTCAACCAAGGACTACACGTTCTGGACGTCATGTGCATTTTCCCGCAAGATATCGTTGACACTGGGAGGGGAGTATGCGGCAACAAATATTGACAACTCAACTTTTTGCTATTGAAGTGAAGTGAAGCGCTACGTCTTGTCATTGCGTCATGTTACTCGCGCCTCGCACTTCTACGAATTACGTGTAGATAATCCTTGGAATTTCTTTACCATTTTCTTTTTCCCTTCTTGTATTGTCCAAAAATGTTTGAATAAATGTGTCACTTTTGTGTAACTTCGTTTTTTTCATGAACATAACACGCCAACCTGCCGTACTGTGATTAGGATCTGTGTACTCTTCGCAATGCTACCAGGCTAGGTTTGCACCCACTACAGTTATTCATCATCCAAGATTTAATGGTCATTGGGCATAACGAACTATCTGCATAAACTTGCAGTTACAATTTTGTCCAATTTATATAAATGCTGCGATAAGTACATTATTTTTTATCTTCACTACGAAGAATCTCAAATGAGAAGAAAGCCTATTTACATAGCAAGATGCTGAAAATTACGGCTAGTTAGAAATAATTAACTAATTAATAACGAAATGCGTCAAATTAGCTTAATAGCTTTCATTAAGATAATGTTGAAACGTACAGAATTTTCGTCTCTTCGAAATTGTGACCGTTGACTTAAAGAAGTTTATTTGTTTCAACATCTTTAACTAAAAGCTTGAAGTACGAAAAATATCAACACATTATTAGATCCAAATTAAAACAAAATTATGGGAGGAATGCCAAAAGTTAGAGCGGGAATGAATCAACTCATTTAATTTCGTTAACTAAGCATTCGAGCTATGCAGCTTCTAATAAATATTTTCCTTTTTATTAACCTGTAAATTAATTGAAATCTATTATCAACTGTACCTTTGAAATTTTTAAGGTTAGGTGTTTGCTCTCAGAAAGTTCAATCGGTTCATAAATTGCCTTTTCAAAGTGTCTTCAATAGTTTTAATGAAACCATTATTCGCTTAAGTACATTTGGGAGGGACATTTTTTTACGAATACGCAATTTTAAACGTGTACGTATTTTAAAATACCAAAATATGTAACACAGTATGACTTTCAATGCGTTTAAAATCGTGTTTTAATTCATAGGATTAACAAAAAAGGGAACGTTATGGCTGTTTTTTTTTTTTTTTTTCTATCTTTCTTTCTTTTTCCGAACTCAGTGCTATTTATGCGTTTTATTCATTTTAATTTTTTTTCGGAAAAAGATAATGTCATCATTTCTATTTTACGGATAATGGAAAGCTAGAAAAGGATAAAAATACTGCACATCGAAAATAATGCCTTGGAGGAAAGAATGACATTGAAAACTAATAAATATCATCATATTCAGTCCTAATAATTTTCTTTGATATGCAAGCTCCGTTTAAAAGCAATAACAAATCAAAAAAATATGTATTCCTATTAAGCGTAGTGCTGCTTTTATGCAATTTATATCTCTTTTCTTCTTTCATCTTTTTGAGCAATCACGATTGCTTATTGTTCTCACTTAACCGTCCTTGACGTTGTGGTTTCTTTTTCAGCTTGGACCAGGGGCCTGCTGCATCGCCATCGACCGCCGTCCTCTGCAGGCGCGGCGGCTGTTCCCCGGTCCAGAGCTATCTGCTTCTCCTGGTCGGAAACGTCCATGTCCTACACACACGCACGCTCACACTCACACACGCCTACGTGCATACACAGAGGTCTACGCACACAAACAAACCCTACACACACACACACACACACACACACACACACACACACACACACACAAACCTACACACACACACAACTATGCACACGTAACCGCCAAGGAGGAAGGGCAGACTTGGGGGGGACAGGAGCCGTTTCTAGAAAGAATAACTCCAATGAGTAGGGCCCTTCTTTAACTCGTGATTGTGAAATACATAATTTAAATTCAAAATGTCAGAATTCAAATTAATTCTTTTTTTATTATTATTATTTTTATTTTTAGCTCGTGATATTTCCTTAGACATTCAAATTGAAGTCATTTTGATTTAAGTAAAAGAGACTGAAAAGGATAAGCACATTTTATTCTCATAATCGAAGTAATAAATTATATTTATCTTTTCTGAATAAGGAGGTCGCAATTTAACTTTAATACGAGTAAGTTTATATAACAACAAATTATTTCTGAAGAACAATAGGGTTGTCTCCATCAGTCAAAAGTTCTACCTTTAGTCACTTAAGTTGCTAGAATGAGCATCAAAAATAAGATGGAGCGAAGAAAATCTTTTATTTTCAAAACCTTTAATTTTTAATTAATTTTTAAAAATGTCCGGGTTTTCAAAACAATACGTGGTCTTAATGACGTCACAAGTGATGAACTTTGGTGCGCTGAATGCTGACGCTTGCTGTCTACCGCACTTCCAGCTTGTAATGATTCAGAAGCGAATGCTCTACGCTTGCTATCAACCATATCGTTGCCAGTAATGCGAATTAAATGTTGCGCTCTGCACTAATGGCATCAGTGAATGGCATTTCAACACTTGTAATGTCATGTAGGAGCGTAAAAAATAAAATTGAATCTGCACACTGATTAAAATATTTTTTTAAATATTAAATTTTGTCAAATTATTTAAAAAATGGTCAGGTCCTATGCTTTTAAGCACGCTCTTACAGATGAAAAAAATTATTTTAAAATTTTGGACCCCATTATTCGTTTTTCATTTGCTTTAAAGTAACTCCGACTTAACAAACATTTAATCGCAAAATAGTAAAATTCAGACAGCAGATGTGTTGGAACCGGTCGTGGGGAGTTTTTTTTGAACAACTGTTGAATATGTTTGATTTCAAAAATGAGCTTGCTCCAAAGAGCAAATTTAACATTGTTTTGACTACACAAATAAAATAAATAAATTATGTATGTACGAATTAAACATCACTTTCCCCAAGTATGAAAAACTGATCATTTAAATATTTTGCCAACGAAATATTTTCTGTTGAGTTATTAAAAAAAAATTCTTTAAGTAAATAAATGAGGAGCTGAATGACTGATTGAATAAATAAATAAATTAAACAATAAGTGAATGAATTCAAAAATTTAATGATGAAAATTAAGAAATGAATTAAATAAACAGGAACAAGTAATAAATGAAAAATGAATCTTTTTTTCTTTTTCTTTTCATTCATTACTTGTGAGAGAATGAAAAAATGAACGAATGAAGAAATCAATGAATGTGAAGGCGTTATTTATAAAATACGTACATCATTTGATAAATAAATGAATAAAAAATGAAATAAAGTATTTTACCTCATACCGCATGCACGTGACAAATCATAAACATGTCTATTATTAAATAAGTAAATGCTTCACCTAGCATCTACAAGTCTCAAATAATATTAATATCTTTATAACAGGAACCGTATACCAACATAGACTTTCGTGCATCTGGTCGATACTCTCTTAGCTAGAAAATCGCCCGTCAAGATATGAAGGATCAAAATTTCTTCTAAATTCGAACAAAGCGATTGCCTTTCTGATGATAGTTTGATAGTTGAAATTTTAACCCAGTGAATTAACCTTAAACTCCAGTAGATAGCGTTCATTGTTTACCACTTTTTCGTTTCTTCATTTCCGTGAAATGACAGTCTTACCAGTAAAACAGTTATGTTACCGGATCCAGTTCAGCCTTGGCACAATAAAGCCTTTCCTTGCATGTTCAACATTACCAAAACATATTACCAAATTATCATGCCGTGGCACGAGTTTTAGCATTATTCGTCATTAGCTATTATATATATGAGGATTAGCTAAAACTGCAAATTATGCTTAACATACTTTTTAACGTTTAAAGCTAATTTCTTAGAACAAAATATGACTCTTATATCTGATGAAACAACGTAAAAAATGAATTTCTGAGCAAATAAGGAAATGGTACTTTAATAACAATGCATCTTGTATATTTGTTCAATTGAAAAATTCTTTAATCGCTTTCTGAAGAAAAAATATTTTTTTTTAAAAGCACATCGAAATAAGTACAATTTATCAAAAAAAAAAATTTTTTTAACTCGTTCTTTTGTGTAAAATGTAGCGCCTCGGATGTTTTATAATAAATAGGTAAAGAAATACATTTTAGAAATTAAATAAGTAAATACTAAATAATATTTCTCGAAAATAACATCGTCTGTACATCTCTTTCTTTCTGATACAAAATAAAGCACTCCGAACTTCCTATTATTTCCTGTTGCCAAAAATATAAAAGTAAATGAAAACTTGAGAAGAATAAAAATAAAACAAATCATCACAATAACCATTATTTCAAACCAAAAACCAGGGCTGTGGAGTGGGTGTTGAACTAAATTATGGGCAAATTTCGGGTTTTTAAATTCTAAGAGTCGAAGTCGGAGTTGGTTATTTTCCCTTCGACTCCGTATTTCTATTAAAAACATTTGCGCTTTGAATTCCTTTCGTTTTGATTGAATCATAGTTAATTCTGGCATGCGTCTATGTTAAGTCTACGAAACATTATACTTCGATTTTTATTAATAACTTTATTTTCTATTTCTTGAAGGCAAAAATTAGGAAAAATTATGAATCTGCAATTTTTCAAATTTTTGGTACCAAAAAGTAGTTTTTGTGTTTTTGGTTTTAGTGGTACGATTAGATGAAACTGTTTGAAAACGTACAGCAGGCGTTAGTAGTTAAATTATTTTACTGTTAAAAAAATAGATTCAATAGCTAAACCAAAAAAAAAATCATCAAGAGCTTTTTCCAACAAAGTTTGTTTAAAGTAAAACCATCTTTATGGTTGGATCTAAATTTTCTTTAAATTTCCTCGAAGGCGCTAATGTCATTTTTTTAACTGTTAAAAATTGATTGCAAAATTGTTAAATTTAAAATGTGAGGGATGGGCGTGATGTGTCCTTGCCTAGATCTTTTAAACAAAAAAAAGTTTGTTGGAATCGGACAACTAACTCAAAAGTTATTAAGGGAAGGGGGACAGGCAGACATACATTTTTCCCATCTTAAAACCCTGTGTATTTTTTTCTTCCGCGATAGTGATGGTCAACAAGAAATGACAGCAAACGACGACCAGGTTCTACACAGCAGTAACCAAAATTCAACGTTTAAATCTTTAAATTTAGTCAATAATTTATTCAACGTTTTTAGTATTTTAAATGATGCTTTGAAGAAATTTTAGCCTATTTTCTACTTGTTTTTTTTTTTTTTTTTCATAAAACTTAAATTCTATTTTTTTTTTCTTTAAATTTATTTTTGAGAAAAAGTACAACAAGGTATCTTAAAAGGGTAAACATTGCATTGAAGTCAAAATATGCTTTTAATAATATATGCCTTTTTGTTTAAGTCTGAAATTTGTTTATTAATTTCAAAGCTATAAATTAAATTTCAAAATTCTCATTTTAATTATAGAATGTAATTAACTTAAAACTAGGCCTGGAATTTCCATCTACGCAGTTTTAATTAATCTTAATTTGCTTTCTTTTTTTTTACCTTTGCAAGCTTTCTAAATTCGTTAGCACATTTCAGCGAAAAAATGAATAAATAAATATGTAATTAAATAAAAGAAAGAAATAAAAGGAAAAGAAACTTTTAGTTTTAAAAAAAGACGTTTAGAAATATCTTTAAAATTGTTTTGAGCAAAAAACATTATTTTTTCGTTAAGATACTCTAACGAGCTGTCTTATTATAAGCACTTACTATGAAGTTTTTTTTTTTTTTTTTCCTTTCTTTTTTAAGTTTTATTGTTTAAATTTAAGCATCATACAAAAAGTATAATTATGAGACAATTTCTTTTTTATTATTTATTTTTCCTTTCTTTTTTTAAACTATTAATAGCTTACGGTTTTAGTGTTGCTATTATTCTTGACAGAAAACGATTCATCTTGCAGTTTCAAAAAATAAAAAAGTAGATATTTCACAAACAATAAAAGCAGAAATGAGCTGTGGGGTTACATGGCATGCTTTTTCAAAGTAAAAAGGTTCATAAAAAAAAGGCTGATGGCTGAAATGACAGCTCATAAAATATTTTTGTGCATAAGCATTCTTTTTCGCATTGAAAAAGGCTCCTTTTGACCCCGAAATACGTACAATTTTTACGGTGCGATAAAAGTATTAGCTCATTGCGTAAATGTGTGTATTTTATCTGTCATCATGTGTTTACCCTGCTTCACAGTTTAAATTAATGTTCAGTTTGTATGCTTACCTTTGCAAACATTTAATGTATAAAAGCTTCCAATTCGAGCACATTCAAAAAAAAAAAAATGCCGTTCTGTCCTGTTCGAAAAAAATTGATTGGTAGTTCTATTTTTATTCCAATTAAAAACATAATTGAAACTAGATCATTTTTCTTAATGTTTAATCGGTACAAAATCAGTACGTTGGAAATGCGTCAAAAGTTTCTAAACATAAATATAATTAATTTTGTTACGCTCTCTAAAAGACACGAGTTTTAAGACGTTCTTTAAAAATACTTTGATTTTACCCTCATCTTCCACCACCACACCTTCACGCTAAATCAGCTTAATTGATCAAAAAATAACTAAATTTAGAAGATACCCCCTCCCCTCCACTTCTAGCATAGTCCATCAGGAATAGTTGGGAAACCACTGGTATAAATGACGATGGGTAACTACTACCTTTTAGGTGATAAAGAGAAAAGTGCTGAAAATTTTGCTTAAGACATATATGACATGTGTGAAAAATTGCACAAGAGACAATACAAACGTACATCTCTTAACTATTATTGCAGCAAAAAAAGCAACACTAGCTTCTATGTCAAATATTCACTTTCTAGGAGATTTTTAAGTTAGTACAGTAAATGTTTTTTAATCAGTTTCACATGAGTTTCTTTATCATAAACGCTTGAAGTCTTCCTATTTTTTAAATGAATAGATTAGTAGAAATGACTGAAATATTTGTAAAACAGAAAATATTTTGCAGAAAAGCCAATGTGAAGTTAATTGTTGTGCTTTCTTTTATACGATTTTTACCAGTATCTTTTGTATTTATTTCATGGTATTTTATTTATGTATTTATTTGGTTAAGTTGAATAAGGATTGTTTTAATTTATTTTTTTGCTGTGCACATTTAAAAAGCATTATATTTAATGAACATATGTGTAAGTAAAAATATTTGAAACCTGACATAATTCCTATTTGTCGTACGCGTATAATGAGAACTCCCTCAAAAAACTGACTTTATTTTTTAAATGACCCTTATTTTCTTTAGCGCTTTGATGGAAGTTTTCAAAACAAAGTAAAACATTGCAACATATAATTACACTTCTTTTCTCTTAACGGTGAGAATTTTTTTTCTCCACAATACGTACCTTGTTAAATTTTATGTCCCGTACTTTTTAAAAAAAGAGAGAAAGCGATACAGAACCGACAATAAATTTCAGGACTGTGTTTATAGGATATGAAATGAAACCTCTGAAGTTTTTTTTTTTATTTTTATATAGAAAACGGAACAAGAAGATAGTTTGAAAAAAATGAATGCAATTTAATGAAGCTAATTTCGATTTAAAACAAAGAAAAGACGTCCTATATTTCTTTATTTGAGAACTAAGGTTTTTTTTTTTTTTTCAAATACAAAATCCAGAATTGCGTTTAATTTTCTGCCCCTCATTATACCTGCTCATTTTTATAAAATAGAACGGGTAGTTATCGTTTTTGTGTAAGTTTTTTTTCAAATTCATTATTGTCATTCATACAAATTATAAATTGCATTGTTAATGCCAGTTTTTTTAATGGTGAGCTTCAGAAAGCATATTTTACCTTAATTTTTAGAAGACAAAAGATATACATTGCCGAATTAAGGCAATGCGCAGTATCTGCAAATTTTTCATTTTTCATTTCATTTAAAAGTTCGACTCACGCATGGGCCGAAAAAATATCCTTTCGATTACTTATTTTCTATAGCAAAATTCTGATCCAAATTTTCATGAATATGTAATCTAAATTCATTGCAAGATACCTGAGCTACAGTTCCATTGTTCTTAAAATCAGGAAACAAGACATTAATTTTTGTCACGGTAAATCGCAGTATAAGTTTTTAAAAATATTTCAACAAAATTCAGGCATAGATTTATTTATTTATTTATTTATTTATTTTTTGTTACGCATTGCCTAAGTGTATAGCATACCGAGACCATTAGCTCAATTGGTGAGAGCGTTCTGCTTGTAAAGAAAGCCTTGGGATTGATCCTCCCCCGGGGGTGCAATGCGCGCCACATAGCACCGCAGGTCAACCACATAATGAAAAGAGATGAAATATGGCTACTTCTGTTAAAACTTTACACATTTTAAGCAAAGTTTCATACTACATATACAGTGGCTCCCAAAAGTGTTCGTACACCTTGAAATTTTGTAGCAAAACCAAAATAACACAAAACTGAATTCAAATATAAAGTCCAATTTTTTTTCACACCATTCCTATGCCATTCTGAATAAAACCTAGTAGGGTTTTTTTTTTTTTTTTTTTTTTTCAAAATATTGCCAAATTCTATTTTTGAAATTTGTCAAAAAACGATGAGACAGAGAAAAAATACGCCACAAAAGTCATCGTATACTGAAATATTTTCGAATAAATTCATGATTAAAATTATCATATGTGGTTTTTTTATTATTTTTGCCTTGTAATGACACTGTAAAGTCATTTGCCTTTAATTTTTTGTTTATTTATTCCCTAATATTCTGCTTATTATTTTTAAATGGCAGGTATGCGTAGAAAACAACAAACACGATTCGAAATTTGATTTTTTTCCCTCACAGTAGCCATAAATTTGTTTGAAATGCCTCTAAATTAGTTAATTTATACCATTCTATAGTGAAGTGCTTGATAAAATGATTTAAAGACAAGAATCGGATCGAAAACAAGGGAAGAAAAAGTCAACTGGCAAAGTTAACAAAGCGTGATCGGAGGCTTACAGTTAAAAAAATTATGAAAAATACACATTTGAACGCTGAAAAAAATTCTGCAGAATTGAATGAAACATTTTACTTTTAATTTTCACCTAAAATTGTTCGCCGAGTTCTCTGATTAGCTGGATTAAAGGAGACCTCTTCCCGCAGAAATTTTCTTGTTCGTGCGAAAAACGGTAAACTTACTCTTTCCGTCGTAAAATCAATGATAAATAAGCTCAAAACGTTTTGGAACAACGTCTTACTTATAGATGGAATTAAATTTAATATTTTGTGTTAAATTGTTGTATAATTGTCAACAGATGAAAAAATGAGGAAATTAATCTGTAGAACTTAGCTGGATCAGTTAATCAGGACGGTGAAGGTGTTTTTGTGTGAGGACGCATAACAGCATCAGAACTTGGAAATTTGGAATTTTTTGATGAAATAATGAATTATGCTGTTCACTTAAATATTTCCAAAAACAATTTTAAACTCTTATCCCAAAATTTGGCAATCGAAAAAAACTTAGTTTTTTTATCAAAATAACGATAAGAAGTACACGTTTGCGTTTGGCGTTTCAAAAATTGTCCTTAAACATAGAAATATCTCCTCAATCGCCAGATTTAAACTTAATGGAACATATTTGGAGATATCTGGTGGCTAGATTACGAAAATACACCATTGAAACGAAAAGCGAACGAGAAACAGTAAGGCTCGAAGTGCGGCTGAACACTTATTCAGAAATTGCACAAAAAAAGAAGAAAAAACAATGAAATCTATTCCTAGACTTTTATAGCTTTTGTTGATACTGCATGATATTCTACTAAATAATACTTTTGTAAAAAGTTAGATTATTTACTACTTTTTTGACATTTTTTCAAAGTGTACGAAGACTTTTGTGAGATAAAATTTCCGGCACTTTTTGGTTTTTGATTTTTAAAAAATTAAGTTTTAATGTTTTATTAAAAATTTTCGCGTAGTTTTGTTAAGAATAGATCATAGATCTTATAATTAAATACCTATTCCCAAATATTGATTCTAACCAATGCAGAGGGGCCTATTTCATTGAAAGTCGTAGGTGTAAGAACACTTTTGGGAGCCACTGTAAGTTTAAAAATCAATCAACGTAGTACTTTTGTTTAAAACAGATAGATTAGACAGCGTAAGTTGTGTAATATACACTGATGTGCAAAAATTAAGGACGAAGTCGAAAAATTAGCATATCAGCTGAACGAAGAGGCAGAGCGGACAGAAAGACCAATCAGGAGATTAAGTAAGGTGATGTACGGTAGCACATGCGCAGATATGCAGGCAGACATAGTGGGGGAGTGTCTGAGTAGTATAAAGCATGTTGTCGGAGTAAGATCAGTATTTCTGGCAAAGAGATTGCACGCCGTATAGCAGTTAAAATCACACCGAGTTGCTTCCTCAGCGAGAAATGGCGAATAATCAATCTGTTAGACGACATCTGCATGCTTTTACCCGAGATCGAATCATTGGGAAGTTGGAGGAAGGCCGCAGTGTTTCAAGTGCGGCTGAAGACTTCGGAATTGCTCACAGCATCGTTTCACGACTTTGGAGACAATTTCGAACTACAGGAACAGCTATCCGGGGGTTCAGTAGTGGTCGTCCACGAGGAACCATACCCACAGATGACCGGTATATTGTCTTACAGGCCAGAAGAAACAGGCTGCAGACAGCGGGAGAAATCGCTAGACACACGACACAGCGACTGGACGACCGATATCGCGTTTTACGCGGTCAGAAGACTGCACGGTGGTGGTCTGTTTGCACGACGCCCTATACGGTGTGTACCTCTAACGCCTGCCCATCGGAGAAGGCGCTCTCTGTGGTGCCGGGAACACCGGAATTGGAGAGACAACGAATGGGGACGAATACTCTTTACAGATGAGAGCAGATTCAGTCTGACTGGCGATTCTCATCGCATACTCATCTGGAGAGAGCGGGGAAGCCGCAATCATCCCTCGAACATCATTGAAAGGGACAGGTATGAAGGTCGCGGTGTTCTCGTTTGGGGAGGCATCATGCTTGGTAGTCGTACAGACATTCACATCTTCGACGCAGGTTCAGTCAACGGGACCTGATATTGTAACGAGTTTCTTCTTCCATATGTACGTCTTTTTAGAGGCGCTATGGGTCCGCAGTTCCTTTTCATGGACGACAATGCACCATGTCATCGCATAGTAGCTGCCGAACAGCTCTTAGAGAGTGAGGATATTTAAAATATGGATTGGCCGGCACGATCTCCGGATCTCAATCCCATCGAGTATGTATGGGATTTTCTGAACAGACGCTTGGCAGCTCATACCTTACCACCAGTAACGATTCGGGAGCTTCGATTGGCGCTGCAAGAAGAATGGGCAGCAATGCCTCAACAACTCATTGACACCCTCATTCTCAGCATGGGCAGACGCTGTGAAACCTGCCTAGCAGTCGGGGGAGATCATATCCCCTACTAAAGACCGGATGTTTCTTGCTGCACATCCATCTCAGGGATGTTTCGGCCTTCAGTCGCTTTGCGCTCCATACTACTTTTTCAATAAAGCTTCTTTTTATCCCTCTGATTTCTCTTTTAGTAAGTGTTGCTTACATTACACATGTCCTTACGTATTGGGGAGCTTACGGTATTAAATGCGTTGATTTGGAAAGGTTTTGTACAAAGTTATATTGAAAAAACCGTCTCGTCCCTAATTTTTGCACACCAGTGTATGTCGTAAAAGGCATTGGAAAATACATAATGTTAAAGATTACGACAAAGAAAACATATCTTATTATTTTATTTAATTCTTATATGAACGAAACAAAACTCTGAATTAATTAATAATTAGTATTTCTACATAAGTTTTATGTCTAATTAAACAAAATAACAAATGTTTTATTTTTAGAAAAGCTCCTTCATCTAATGAAAACTTATACCATATTCTGGGGAAAAATGCATTTACTTTTAATTTTACGTATTTAGACTTTTTAATTTACTGTTATGAATTGCATCTGGAACTGCAAAGCTTTTCAGACTTCTAACTTGATTACTTTGAAAGAATTTTACTGTCTCATGCAATTACGTCGTTGATATATTTGGCTCCCAAAAGTGTTCGTACACCTACGACTTTCAATGAAATAGGACCCTATCCATTGGTTGGGATTATTATTTAGGTATAGGTATTTAATTATAAGATCTATGATCAATTTTCAACAAAACTACATGATTTTATTTTAAATATTTAAACTTTAAATATTTAAAATTTTAAAAATCAAAAACCAAAAAGTGCCGGAAAATTTACCTTACAAAAATCTTCGTACACTTTACAAAATGTCTACACTGCAAATAATCAAACACTTTTTGAACACTTTTATCACACGGACACTTCTCCTTTTTTAGAACACTTATTGCGGAACATTTATTAGAACCGTTGTAAGATCACTTTTTAAAACATTTTTTGAACACGTACAGTTGTCCCCTTTTTTAGAACACTTTTTTGGGTCAGTTTCCAAAATACTTCTAGAAACACTGTTCGGGACATATATTTAGTTCAGCATTCTTTTTAGCGCACTTTTTAAGCACTTATAGGATCGCGTTAAAGACACGTTTTTGAACACTTCACTGAACATTTTGTGGCACACATACAGGTATAGTTTCTAGAATGCGTTTTAGAACAATTTCTTCGCACTAATATTATCCGAGGATACCTACCGCACAAATATAAAAGTAGCTTTTAGAAATTATAAATATGCACTAAATTGGTGTTCATTTTGAGACTGCAGGTTGATGATGGTTTAGGCTTTAGATGAATCTAATTATTTGTCAGCATAGCTACTATGAAAATTTAAAATACAATGATATTTAAAAGATAATTGAATAGCTTTCAGCAGAATTGCACACGAACAACGTTTACCAATAAAAAAGTTGCAGGAAAATGTAGTGCACAATATTACTTAGTACAGAAACTGCATACATTTAAAATATTAATTTCCATATTTTAGTTTTCAAAGTTAATCCATACTGTAAAAAGTAATCAAAAGTGTACAAACAAAGGCTCGCATAACTTCAGTTTGTTGCTTCATAAATTTCATTTTCAAAAATTTTAATTTCTCACGATCAAAATAAATTTGCCTTCATTGTTTGAATTCGTGCTACTTTGCTATTCAGTGATCTATTGCTTGGTATCTGATCAATGACCTTAAACATTAGTTGTGTTCTTTTAAAAATGTAAGTGCAGTGGAATTCTTTAATGACTAATTATTTCCTTGAATATTAACTAAAACGATGAGTGCTGGATCTGGGGGCGAAGGGGGGAGTTGGGACCCTTGCCCCCGTGAAACAATTTTTGGGGGACAACAAATTTGTTCTATTTCCGTGGGGGAGGGGGGGGGTTCGTTGAAACTCAATATAAAACTTGAAGGAGAATGAGTAGGAGCATCAGTTTCAAGATTTGCCCTAGCCCGGAAAAATCGTATATCCGGCACTGACAATTATCAATTAATTATTTTTAGTTTTAGTTCCTTGCATAAGGAAGAAAATTATTCGCTAAAAACAAAATAAATTAAAAAAATTACTTAGTCGTCAGTGGCTGGCATACACTTTCAGTTTAATAGCCCTTTTTTACCATTAGTAGCCACTTTATTCAAAACATTTATTTATTTTTTGAATGAGGAAAAAATGTACTACATTAAAACATGAGCTGAGGAAAAGGTATTACCGTATGAGATCTAACTGAAATTCCATTCATTTGCTTTTTTTCTATCCCCTCCCCCCCCCCTCCCGCCAAAGGTGAGTACAAACCTTTTGTATAAGCTTCCAGGTTTGTGCTTGTTTTTAAGGGGTGCGGTTTGGATCCTGAAATTAATAATGGCTTTCATTATTGATTGAAATGCAACATGTAATACTAAGGTTGGGATTGTTATTACATTGCAAACTAATTGCTTCAAAATAGAAATGATTTGTATATGAAAACTCATTGGTGCAAAAATTGTGTGGCCGTTTCGGTTCTTAAGACGTGACTGGTTGAGTACTCTTTTTAGCTTCCATCGTAAGGCATTTAATCTCCAGATGGCAACTAAATGCCATACATTCAGGTCTAACTCAATCAGACAGTTAATATCAAGTTCATTAACTAATGCAGCTAAATTTAAAATACGCATGGGATTTATGTTTCAAACTTATGCACATAACACTGAACTGAGTTTATCAAACTTATCTAGTCATTAAACACAATATGTTTAAAATTAATTTATTTAACTTTATACATACACATTAAAAAATTTACATAACAATGCTTGAAACTATCATTCTTCTACAACCGGGTAAACCGTTACCTAAAAAAATAAGAAAAAGCCTTTTTTTTTTACAAACATACGCTTAATTACGAGAACACAAGCAATACATTATACATTTGCAGGCTGTAGAGGAATGTGGGGCAAAGTGAAATGGTGAAATAATTACTTTTACTGCCAACAATCTCGTAATATTTTAACTATATAGTAGCATATGTACTCTATTCCAGTCAGGAAAAAAATACATCTGAAGCTTAAAATTAATGATAATAATGGCGATTTTCAAAAAAGGACATTCATATTGTAATATTTTAATGTAAGTCAAAAATTATTTTTGTAAGAATAAAATGATAAAATTATTGTTACCAACATTTTAAATATTAATTGAGACCTTCTAATATTAAATGCGGTATTTTTTACTTTTTTCAGTTAATTTTAAGCTTACTTGTATTTCTAATATTGGCAAAGTGAATGGAACAAAGTGAAATAGTTTATTTCGTTTACTCAACACTGTTCGGCAAAAAAAAAAACCTTCAAAATGTTTCTGACATTTCGTCGACTGATTCTTATGTTAAATGACCCCCTGAAACCGAATATGACCTCCGTTTTCTCCCTATACGTACCAATTTTTTTTAAAGGACCCCCAAGTTTTTTTTCAATTTTCCTTAGTTTTAGAGAGGTTTTTTTTTTTTGGAGGTAAAAGGAGCTTTATATTAACCGCCAACATAGTTTTGGTGGGCAAGAGAGGTTCAAAATTCAAGATCATGGACACCCATCCCAAAAAAGGGGGGATTTGGGGGTGTATACACCCCCCCCCCCCCAATACTCAAAAAATCACGAAATACAATCTTTTTATTCTGCTTTTTTAAAAAAGATGTTTGTAAAAAACATTTCGGTGCAGAATGAGAGTATAAGACTCTCTTCTATGACTCCTATGTCCAAAAAAATTTTCGCGATGTAAAAAAAAAATTAAAAAAAAAAATTGTCTTATGAATGTCGCACGTTGCATACGAGTTGAATCGCAGGTCTTCATTCAAATAGATATTCTTCTGGAGGATTCTTATATGAAATAACTCCTTGTTTCCAAATACGACCATCTTTCCCCCCCCCCATCACGCCCCCTTTTTATAACCTCCCCTCTCCCCTGATTCAGAGCCATTTATTGTTTTAAATTTTGAGGGGAAAATGAGCATGACAGTAACCGTAAACATTATTCTGAATGACTAGAGATGTGCAAAGTTCTAAATCTTGGTCATATATAGCAAAAAAAAAAAAAAAAAAACTTGCCCCCCCCCCCCAAAAAAAATAAAAAGGGGTCGAGTTCTACAAAAATCGGTACATGTAGGAGGATAACGCAGATTATTTTTGGATTCAGGGGGTAAATTTGCAGAAGAATCAGGCGGATTAGCCTCAGAAGCATTGGAGAGTAATTTTTTCTGCACAGTGTGTTTGGAGGGGTGCCCACCCCCTGTTTTCCTTTTTGCTAAATATGCATAAGATTTTGAGCTTTGCACATATCTAATCATTCAGAATTATGTTTGCGGTTATTGTAATGCTCTTTTCCTCCTTCAAATAAAAAAATGGCGGGGGAGAAGAGGGGGTAGGTTCTAAAAAGGGGGCGTGATAAGGGGAAAGATGCTCGTATTTGGAAACAAGGGGTCATAGGGGTCATTTTACATAGAAATCAGCCTGAGGAATGCCTTTTTGAATGAAGACCTGCGATTCAACTCGTATGCAACGTGCAACATTCACATGATATTTTTTTTTTTTACGTCGCAAAAATTGTTTTGGACATAGGAGTCATAGAAGTTTAGTCTTATACTCTCATTCTGCTCCAAAAATTTTTTTACAAACATCTTTTTTAAAAAATCAGAATAAAAAGATCGTTTTTCGTGATTTTTCTTTTATTTTGAGAGGTTGTACTCCCCCCCCCCCCCAAGTCCCCCTTTTTGCGATCGGTTTCCATGATCTTGAACTTTGAACCTCTCTTGCCCACAAAAACAATGTTAGCAGTTAATATAAAGCTCCTTTCACCTCCAAAAAAAAATGCTCTAAAACAAAAGAAAATTGAAAAAAACTTGGGGGGTCCTTTAAAAAAATTGGTACGTATAGGGGGAAAACGGAGGTCATATTCGGATTCAGGGGGTCATTTTACATAAGAATCAGCCGACGAAATGTCAGAAGCATTTTGAAGGGGTTTTTTTTTTTTTTTTTTTTTTTTTTTTTTTTGCCGCGCAGTATTATTTTTAAAATCACTTACGGATTCATTTATTAATTTATTTACATTTCTTCATTCATTAATTCACTTATTTATTCATGCCTTCACCCATTTTCTTATTCATTCACTATTTTATACGGTCATTTATTTTTCTTCATGTATTAAGTATTTTATATGAGTGAATAGAACATTTTTCATTCAGAAAAATATTTTATTTTTCACTCTTTCTAGGAAAAAAATAAAGGGAAAAATTTCCACTTTTTTTTATGTTCTTTGTAAAGTAATTAAAAAAAAATTCCAATTTGTTCATTTAAAAAAAAATCTAGCCAGCTTAGCAATTTCACTTTACCCCACATTCCCCTACCATTTTTTTCTATAATAAAAATTTTCCAAAAAAAGCCCTTATATACCTGTCTTCCTCCTTTTCTCTTTACATCATAAAAGATAGCTAAAATGTTTTAGACGCATCAGTTTTTACAATTTTCCGGAGACCAACCCCTCCCCCCTCCAACCAGAGTTTCCTTCCTCGAACATCACCAAAGATAGCTTTGAACTATACTTTAAAAAAAAAAACACTTTCAAAATATTGTGGTTAATAATACCCTTATTCCTCAAGTTACCTTATTAAAATGTTTTTAACACTTTAGCTTCAAAATATTTTCAGCTGAAATGAACCCCGGAACATAAAACCCAAAGTTCCTTAAAAATGCCCTAAATGTACAGTTTTAAAACTTCATTCTTACATTTTTTCCTAGAGGTATCCTTCCCCCCTCTCCATACTTTTCCCCATCTTTACATAATCAAAGACAGCTTAATCATATTTTAGACTAGATAAATCTCCGAGAGAGATCTCCCTACGCCCTTTCCAGAACTGTAAAAATGGCTTAAACTTGCGTTACTAATATTGAATTCGGCATTTTTCTCAGAAAAAGGTCTGATATTTCCTGTTTCCTCAGTCTGTGGTCACCCTTAATCTATCTCTCAATGTGATAGAACATATAACAACTAAATTGCAATTGAAATAGTTTTTACACTGCAACAGACATCACGTTTAGTTATCCAACAATTTTTACTAAGTCTTTCATGGAACTTTTCATGGTTCAAAAAAAAAAAAAAAATGTTTTTGTGTTAACGTTATCTGGTTGTACCTGTTTTACAAAGAACTAAAGGGTTTTTTTTTTTCAAAGAAATAAAGGGTGAAATTTTTTATTCATATGTCTTTTATCACACGGCAAATTAAAAAGTGGGATTAAAGAAAAAGCATTTTTTCTAAACTAGCGGTTTTAACTATTTTTGTGTCGTGACCCCATTTTTAAGAACACGAGACCCGATACATGTATTGTACGTACTCAAAACACACATTTATATAAGGCTTCCTGTTTGCTCTAATTGCTTTAATGATTTCAAAAATTTGACTAAGATACTTAATAGGATTTTTAGCTAATGTTTTGCATTCAGATTATTCATTCGAACAATACTTTGCTTGGCATTTCTGCAAAACATCCATCATGAAACTCAAATTTCATGATTTTTTTTAACTGCAACAGATAATAAAATTAATTATCCATAAATAAGATGCAAAATGGTACGCAATATTTTATCCTCAAAATTCAAGATAAAATTGATTGATATGAAACATTAGACAATATATTTTGTCAAACATCGTTACTTAGAAGAATCTTGATCTCTGGACCTTGGTTCGAATCTCATTCATACTATTGTGGTAGATTTTGATCATAATCAAGTTTAACCTAATCTAAGCCGCAGAACCTCCAGCGATTCATTCTTTTTCGTTTTGTTAAACCAAAAAGTTGTGCACAAGATGATCGATCTTATGGGATGTTTACATGCAAAAATACTAACGTATCAAAAAATTGCTAACCAAAAAAATAAAATCACCTGAACTATTTGTAAAAACAAAAAGTAGATGACAGAACTTATAAAAAGAATATAGATGAAAGAGATGCTTTTTTTAAAGATAGAAATTGAACAGCGTAAGAAATGCCCTTCGACCTTCATTAGAAACGTTTTTGGGTCATAACCCGTAGTTTAGCAGCCCCTTTTTTTAAACTTCTAATTCCGATGCTCTTAAAAAATCCTAAATCGAAAAATAAGGACAGGAGCCCTAAATCAATCGTCATGTTTCAAAATTAGAATCGTAACACGTTAGTCTTAACGTAACCACACAGTTTTAAAACACAGGATTTCATTTTATTTCAAAACTTAAGCGGTATGGTAAATTATTAGTTTATTTAAAACAAAAGTATGAAGCTCAGTAAATGTACAAATACAAAAATTATCTGTAAAGAACATAAAAAAGGAAAGTGGCGTACCTTTTGAGCATTCAAAAATATCACGAAAATGATTGCGGCCGATCCAGATTGTTTACAAACATGGCGTAGCTAAGAAAGCAGTGATTTCACAAGCACTCTCAAATCTGCGCGATGTGTTCTCAAGTGTATTCCCAAACTTCGGCTGAATAGAGATTCCCAGCAAAACACATTCGGTGCACTTTTGGAACGTTTTCTTTATAACGGCACGGATTAATAAAACATTTCAGCATCATTTCTTTGTACATAGTACATGCGAAATACATTTTAGCACATATTCAGGCAACTGGAACACTTAAAGAGTTTCAAATGTGTACCAATTATTTGCAGTGTATATATTATTGAATAATCTAAATTTTTATTAAATAATTATTTAGTAGAATATCATGCAGTATCAACAACACCTTTTAAACGTCTGGGAATAGATTTCATTTTTTTTTTTTTTTTTTTTTTTTTTTTGCGTAATTTCTTAGTAAGTGTTCAACCACACTTCGAGTGTTACTGTTTCTAGCTCTATTTTCGTTTCAAAGCCGTATTTTCGTAATCTAGCCTAAAGATAGCTCTAAATACGTTACATTAAGTTCAAATCTGGAGATTCAAGGGGTATTTTCTAAATTTTAGGACAATATTTGAGGCACTAGACGCAAACGTTGAAAGCCGTGTGTTTCTTATCGTTATCTTGATAAAAAACAAAGTTGTTTCCGATAACCAAATTTTTGGCTAAGAGTTTAAAATTGGTTTTTAAAATATTTATATGAACAGCATGATTTATTATTTCATCAAAAAATTCCAAACAACCAAGTCCTGATGCTGATATGCACCCTCGCACAAGAACCCCTTCACCGTCTTGATAAACTGATCCAACTCAGTTCTTAAGATCAAATTCCTCATTTTTTCTTCTATTGACATTTATACAACAATTTAACCAAAAATGTTGAATTTAATTTCATCTGTAAGTAAGAAGTTATTGCAAAACGTTTTTAACCTTATTTTTCATTGATTTTGCGACGGGAAGCGTAAACTTTTTGTTTTTCTCAAGAACAAGAAAATTTCAGCGGGAAAACATCCCATTGGGGGAGGGTTGGCCCACCCTCCCCCAATGTACGTAAATCAAAATAGATTATCTTGGAATCAGTCCCATTTATATAGAGCAGATATTATCTTTATAAAAATAAAAAATAAAAAAAAAAAAACGGAATTAAGTTATAAGTCGTCCAAATCCTTCAATGCAACGTTCACTTTTCATTCATCTGTTACAAATTATTTAAAGTTTTGTCGGTATTTTTTTTTTTTTTTTTTTTTTTGTATTTAAAAAAACGGTAGCTTTAAAATTGAAGTTATCTAGGTCCTTTAGTTCTACCTATTTCAGACAAATTTCACAAGACTATCTCATATTTTCGTATCTTATACATTTTATCACACTGTAAAACTGGCTTTCTGATTACGAAAGTAGCGTGTGACGGTAAACACTATACAGAGAGAGATTATCCGAGCAAGGGTTCGCACCGACAGGTTCGAGTAAAGGGAATTATTTGACACAAAAATGTAATTAATTGCAGTAAGTACAGCAGAAAAGCTTTAAGTGCAAAAACATCCTCATGAGCTAAAATTTATACAAAAATAAAGCGTTTATCAAAAATGGTATTTTTAAACATGCATCGGCTCCCAAAAGTGTTCGTACACCTACGACGTTCAATGAAATAGGGCCTTATCCATTGGTTAGAAATAATATTTCGGAGCAGGTATTTAATTATAAGATCTATATCGATTTTCAACAAAACTATATGAAATTTACTTTAAAAATATTAAAACTTAATTTTTTTAAAATCAAAAACCAAAAAGTGCCAGAAAGTTTATCTCACAAAAGTCTTCGTACACTTTAAAAAATGCCTATATATTATTGAATCATCTAACTTTTTATTAAGTTATTTTTTAGAAGAATATCATACAGTATCAACAATACCTTTTAAACGTCTGGGAATAGATTTCATTCTTTTTTCTTTTTCTTTTTGCTTGATTTCTGAGCAAGTGTTTAACCACACTTCGAGAGTCTTTTTGTTTCTAGCTCTATTTTCGTTTCAATGCCGTATTTTCGTAATCTAGCCTCCAGATATCTCTGAATATGTTACATTAAGTTCAAATCTGGAGATTGAAGGGGTACTTTATAAATTTTAGGACAATTTTTGAGGCACTAGAATTAAATGTTGAAAACCTTGTGATTCTTATCGTTATGTTGATGAAAAACAAAGTTGTTTCCGATAACCAAATTTTTGTCGAAGAGTTTAAAATTGTATTTTACAGTATTTAAACGAACAGCATGATTCATTATTTCATCTAAAATTTCCAAACAACAAAGTCCTGATGCTGATATGCACCCTCACACAAGAACGCCTTCACCGTCCTGGTTAGCTGGTCCAACTAAGTTCTTAAGGTTCAGTTCCTAATTTTTTTTCTTCTATTTACAATTATACAACAATTGAAACAAAAATGCTGAATTTATTTTTATCTGTAAGTAAGACGTTATTCCAAAACGCTTTGGAGCTTATTTATCGTTTATTTTGCGCAAAAAGCGTAAGCTTTCCGTTTTTCGCACGAACAAGAAATTTCTGCGTTAAGAGTTCCCTTTTATTTCAGTCAATCAGAGAACTTGATGAACAATTTTAGGTGAAAAATAAATGTAAGTTTTTTCATTAAATTCTGCAGGAGCTGTTACAGTACTCAAATGTGTATTTTTCATAAATTTTTTAACTGTAAATCTCCGATCATGCTTTGTCAACTTTGAGGATTTACCTTTTCTTGCCTTGTTTTCGGTCCGATTCTTTTCTTTAAAGCATTTTATGAAGCACTTTACTATAGAATGGAAAAAATTAACTAATTTAGAGACATTTCAAACCAATTTACCTCCACTGTGAGTAAAAAATTCAAATTTCGAGTGGTGTTTGTGGTTTTTTACGAATACCAGCCATTTTAAAGTTTTAAAGTAATAAGCACAGTATTAAGGAATAAATAAACAAAAAATTAAATCCAAATTACTCTTAAGGGTCAACACAATGCAAAAATTATTTTTAAAAAAAAACGACATATGATAATTTTAATTATGAATTTTTTCGAAAATGTTTGAGTGTACATGACTTTTGTGGCGTATTATTTCTCAGTCTCTTTGTTTTTTGACCCATTTCAAAAAGAAGATCCGTCAATATTTTGAAAAACTACAGAGTTTTATTTAGAATGACATAGGAATGATGTGAAAAAATATTGGACTTAGTTAATATTTGTAGTAAAACCAAAATAACTTATAACCAAATTATTAGTTATTTTGGTTTTACTAAAAAATTTTAAAGTGTACGAACACTTTTAGGAGCCACTGTATATGATTTTTCAACACATTCTCGAAATTATACGCCGCTTGATTTGGAACATCGTGAAGCAACAAAATATCGTCTCAAAATTGTGAACTGCTTTCTGGAGAAAAAATACATAGTCTTTTATTACATAAATTATTAACATTTTTATATTATACATAGAAACCAATAAATTTGATAAATAATCCATAATATTTAAACCGATTACCAATTTTAGTGAGTGTATATATATATATATATATATATATATATATATATATATATATATATATATATATATATATATATATATATCCTTTACAGAATTGTTCAGAAATTACTCATTAATAACCCTTTCTGCACTTTTTTTCAAATGATATTTTTTATGTAGTACAGATTTAAGAAAGGAAAATTTTAATTACATTGAAATTTCCGACTTCTGAAAAATATTGAAACACATTTTGAATAAACTCTAGAATTAATGAGACAGGAGTCTACAAGTCTTATTATTTGTTTGAGAATAATAGTAATATTTCTTCTTTATCTTCCTCTTCAAATTAAATTTCAACTCACGAAGGGAGCTAATTCGATTGAATTTTTCATCCTCTTTACCCTATTAGAATAACTGGAGTATTATAACAAAGTGCAGAGATGATAGCTAAATAAAGAAGTTTATTATTATTCTTTTCAACTTCGCATCAGGTTTGCCTCATTAGGAGGAAAAATTAAGAAGAGAAACTAATTTATTCTCTCGGTACCGCAATTTTTACAATTCTTACATAATTTATCGGAAAGATATTCCTGATTCGAAAAATCCTTTCAATCCAGAGTTTACGAATTAAAAAACTTGATTAATATTTTCTTAGAATTTACTCGTTGCAGACACTCGAAATAGAATGGTGAAACATAAAAGAAATATGTGATTGGTTTTTGCTTGCTAAAGTGTCGAACTGTTTTGATGAAAAAAAGAATATTAATATTGATTTATTTATTTTAATTTTATTTTTATTTATTTTTTTTTACTTATTTATTTTGTGCAATCCAGAAGATAGTTTTTTTTTTAAATCTCACTACGACCTCAACCTGAAGACAGAAGTAAACTATTGTCTTTGTAATTAATTGAAACACTAACATGACCTTTTTTATTGAATATCAGATTGAGAAATATTCACACAAACTTAACTTCTACGCCAAAATTTATAGAAATTTTGGCCTGATCTTTTGACGTAAATCACTACGACCCCAACCTGAAGTCAGGAGTAAACTATTGTCTTTGTGATTAATCGAAACACTCACATGACCTTTTTTTATTGAATATCAGATCCAAAAATATTCACACAAGCTTAACTTCTATGCCAAAATTTATAGAAAATTGGGTCTAATCTTTTGACATAAAAACATTAAAACTTTGTCAAGAACTTTGACAATATTAAAAAACTAGCTATCATTCATCCTTTACCACAAAAATATGTTATTTCTACCTCGGAATTGAATTAAAAGGGTACACTTACGTCTATATTTTATTTTCACCTTAAACCATCCAACAGTAGTTCAGAACTCTTGCAAAAATTGTATGTTTCAATACATTTAAGTTCTAAGAAGATGCATCACATTGTTCTGCGGTAATTTTTAAACGAAATAACACATTTGTAATTGGAGTAACATTTTATACAAGTTTAGTTTATTGTAGTCTCACTTTTTTTTTCTTTTTTTTTTCTAAAAATACCGCTTAATCGAGAAAAAGAGCTCATACCATATTCACGTAATAACTGCTGCGAAAAATATACATACATAGGCTTACATGCAAAATACCGACAGCTTACCTGTTGTTGTGCCTTAGCCCTGGCTTACGGGCGGTAACTTTGGGCTTGATAAATAGACTAATTTAATCAGGGAATTGATAACAGTGTTTAATCGGGGGAAAAAAGGGGAAATCTTAAAAGGTTAACTAAAGTTTATACGAAACTATAATATTTAGAAATACGGAGTAATGAACTTGCCTGCAATTCTGCGAATTAGCAGAAGCTTGCCTGCGATTAGCAGAATTTGCAGTAATGGTTACATGAACGGCTACACGTTAGATCGAATAATTCGTAATATAGATATAAAAGAAAGATCATTCCACGTCAAAAATCGTGTAAATTAAATAGTCGGCCATGCCGTCATGTCACCGATTTTGTTAATTATTTTTTTACAGATTATTTTTTAAGACATCTATGAGATGAGAAAAAAAATTTTCTTTTTTTTTTTAGATTTTTTTGAATGAAAAATACGCTTTGAAGATATTTTTCGTAAATGTGATTTTTGATCATTTTTCGGAGACACCGTACACTAAAAAAAATCCGAAACGTTACTGGTTATTTCCGTGGAACGTCTCGGGATTTCACACATTTTCACCTATTTCCCCCTAAAAACAAGTATCTTCACAAAAAAAAAGTTTCCTGAATCGCTACAATTGCACGCGTGCAGACTTTTCACTGTTGTGGAAAATATTTTTAGCAACCAGTTTAAAGATTGAATGAGCGTGTTTATTAAGTGCATCGACCTATGATTGCTTACGGCTTGTCCAGGTTGACTAAGCTCTTAATGATGAGCGAAAAAGTCAATGGATGGCTACAGCTTTGCAAGGCAGGAACTGCAGGCAAGAGATATGGCTAGTTCCTTCTTGCATAGCTTTGGCCGTGGTCGCTCTGATTTCTATGGAGCCTTCTTGGTAAATCAGGAAGGTTCCAACCAATAACACTAAACCTACTTAATTTTTCTAGAAGGGTCTAGAAACATGATTGACTTTAACAGGGGATATTTCGCATTTCTCTTCAGAAAGTTTCAAGGTTAATTTCAGAAAGGTTACTGACTTTTAGCGGAAAAACGTTCCTGGTTTTTCCAAGATATGTTACTGGAAGAAATTGGGCACATCAGCTGCCCATTATTTTCCAGGAACGTTTCTAAATCGTTTTTACAGTGTATTGGCATGAATTTAGAAAAATATCTCTCGTTTGTTTATTTTTCAACAAATTGAGCTGAATTTGGTATCAATTTCAAGCTAAGGGTCATTCCATTTTAAATCAACGAATGGGATGTGCATCACCATTTTTGATCTTGATGAAAATTTGCATGTGCATTCCTTTTATTTTCTAGACCTCAAAAAAATAAATATTTTATTTTTAAAAAATTTACCCTTTGATATATAGGCCATTTTTGTTGTTAGTAACAGCAAAAAAAGGGCATTTTGATGCTTTGTCTTATGGACAACAACTGTTTTTATATCAAAGCTTTTGAACTCAAACATAGCTTATTGGAAAGCTAAGAAAAAGATCTTTTCATATATGATATCAATAAATTTCAGATTTAAAAAAAAATACCAATTTTTTCAAGGTCAAAGTTTGCGATGAAAAATTATTTTTTTACCACTTTTGAAAATTAAAAAGCCCATGAAGGGTTTAGAATAACCAGCCCTATTTTTCATCCTTTATTTATATGCATTGGCTATTTATTGTATAAAAAAAATTGGCTTGTTACTCCGCCCCTTTTTGATAGAAAAAAAGTTGTCCATAAGACAAAGCATCAAAATGTCCTATTTTTGCTGTTGCCAACAACAAACATGGCCTATATATCAAAGGGTAAATTTTTTAAAAATAAAATATTTATTTTTTTGAGGTCTAGGAAATGAAAGGAATGCACATGCAAATTTTGATCAAAATCAAAAATGGTGATGCAACAACTTTTTTGAAAATTTGTTGATTTAAAATGGAATGACCCCTAATACTTTTCTCTTTCTGGGTAAATAGCAGAAATTATTCTGTGAATAGTTTGGTGTTGCCACTCCTTATCTAAAATCAGTTTTTATGCTTTTTCAACTAGGAGATTATGTAAGAGTACCTACTACGATCTGCATAAAAACTTTTTTGTAGCTTTTTTAAATCATTCTCTTGCTATGTAAAAAAAATAATAAATAAATAAAAGGGTGGTTTTTTTCTTTTTTTTTTTTACATTTAAAAAAAAAAGTTTGTTTTGCAAACATACAAGATTTCTATTACTTTAAAGCCCTTTTAAGCTTTAAAAAACCTAAAAAGGTTTCAGCCTTTCATTTTACGTTTTACAATTGACGAAAGCTATGTGTCGATTCACTTCCAAAGCGCAAATAGAATGATATGTGCAATGTTTGTGTAATGTGTGTACAAAAGTGTTTTTTACATTATTAACGCAACGTGAATAATTGCTTGTACTCGTACCAAGTACAAAATTCACGTACTTCTTACTGAAAAAGAAATTTCTCAATTTTTCCTCAAAGTAGTCATAATAAATTAATTTTTAAGGCAGTGAGTATGAATCAGATCATTTACGGAACAAAGAAGTCATTGGAAAACTAAATGAAACATCTGAACTAATAATGATTTCGTCACTATAGTTAAAAAAAGACCAGGTTTGTACCTGCTGCTAGTACAAGTAGTTGTTTGGATTCATTTCATAATGCAAGCTACACAGTTTGTAGGCAGGCCCGGACTGGCCAGGTCGGCTAGTCGGCGATCGCCGAGGGCCCCCAAGCTAGAAAGGGCCCCCAAATGAAGCAAAAAAAAAATGTAGCAAAAAATGATTTTACAATTCTTTGATTTCCTTGTAACTATTTCAATCTGTTTCCTTATACGTTTTGCCAGGATCAGGGCATGATTACTGAATGGACCAACTAGACTGTTGTCTAGGGCCCTTGATTTTTAGGGGCCCCCCCCAATGGGTAAAGTTGTTTTAGCTAATGACTAAAATTAAGATTTGACTGCATAGCGGCTTCAAAAAATCTTTGCTTAGAACCTTCCTATATCTTTAATTAGGCCCTGTCCGGGATGCTTTTGATCACTCTTTCTAGTTTTATACAAATAGCACACTGGGCCCAATTAAAGCCAGGTAGGGCCCCGGGGCAAACATTAATTTTAGGTTAGGGACCCCTAGGGCTTTAAATTCTCAGAATTTGTCCCGTAAACAATGCCGGATTACCAAATAGGCAACTTAGGAATCGCCTACGGGCCCCAACAGAAATGTTCGGCCTCCCTGCAAAAAAACTTCAGCCCCTAACCGCCCACTGAATTGCCCCCCCCCCCCCCTCAAGCGAAATTAAAAGAGTGGTTGTTTGTTTTTGTATGCTATAATATTTCTACTTACATTTTGAATTCATATGTTTAAATATTTTTACAAATTTATTATTATTTTAAGGTTTTGAATAGTTATGTGGGACTTTAAATCCCGATTTTTTGGATGCCCATTTCAATTTTAAGTTATATAAGCAAATAAACAAGAATTTCCCAGGACTTAACAGTATTATTCTAATAATAACTGTTCTCCTCTGTAAATCTTGGTTTTGGAAAAAAAAAGTATTCACATTGTATGGAATTCATATTGATTTAGTAAATGATTTAGCTTTCGTTCTGTATTTCTTATAAGTTTGAGGCATGTTTTTTCGATTTGAGGGTTTTCTTTCAAATATTTCATTTTCTGTTGTCTGCTTGAAATTTTCTTTTAATTCGTTTTTGTCTCATTAATTAATTTTATTTCATTTATGTTGATGTTGATGGCATTTAAGGTTTAGGTCTGTGATGAACCGAAATTCACAGAATTGTTGTTTACCTGAACTGGTCAAAACATTTTTTCGTGAAAATACTTCGACCAGTTTTCACGGCATTTTCAATTAATTTTTGAATGCTTTGAATCCGTTTTTTGAATTTCATTTTATTCCTTTATTAACCGGGATGATTATACTACTTTGCAAGTTAACTTGTCAGTGACGTCATTACGCGCGGAGGAAAGACACTGAGTGAAAAGACCGCCTGTAGGTTTGTAAGGAGGATCTCCGATAAGACACCGCACTCGCAGTTGCCTGCTTGGCGAATTAATCCGCTTTGGCATACTTCACACGGAACTGATTTTTATGTTAGAGTCGAGCCCGTACATGGAATCGCAGTTTTACGAGATAAAAATGAGAAATTAAAATGTTTGGTACGCTCGGCAGAAGAAGGGGGGGGGACTTATTAAGCAGGACGTACTTTCAGTCGAGAAACCAATGAGCGGTATGACAGAATAGCAATTGATTTTCATTTTATTGAATAAGAAATGCTCCCCCCCCCCACCACTTTATAAAAAACGGTATTTAATTCAAGAATTTTGTTCTAAAAATTATTTCCTCTTCTCCGAAATATAAAAGTCGTTACTGGTAGAAATTATTACTTTTTTTTATTTCAAAAAAAGTCTGACAAATTTTCTCAAAAACAATCGTAATGCATTAAAATTTACTCAAAAAAAGAAACCTAGGTAAGCAATGTGATTAATGTTCTTACGCTATGAGAAAAACTTGCAAAATGTACTTCATAAACTTTCTACATAAATTTATTATGTGATCAAGTATGTTACACTACAGAGAATGAATAATGATTACATTTTCTTTTTTTTTCAAGGAGGGGGGGGCATCCACTCGGTCTCGTGGGTCAATAGCGCAGCCAGAAAAATTTACTGGGGAATCTTCAAAATCGAAAATTATTGATTTTTATTTTTATTCAGTTCTAATGTAAAAATATCATTCAATATATTCAACCAAAGTTTCTATGACTTAATAACTGTTCATTAATACATCACTATAGTTAGGGCAAACCTAACTTGGCAGCAATATAAATTCTACGCAGATCCTAATCACAGCATTAGACACTGCCAGGTTAGGTTAGCCTCAACTGCAGGAAAGTATTTTTTGTATTGATATATAAAAAGGACTTTGAAACAAAGAAAAGCAGAAGGGGGATGGGTAAAAAAACATAATATATTTATGATTCCCACTGGCAAGTTTTTGATAACCTCGAAATTCCTTTAAAATGCCCTTGAAATGATAAATATTCAAGCAATGCAATGCAATTAAATTATTCAAGAAACTTTTTTAAAAATTACTTTTGGGGTTGTTTGGGGAAAGTGGGTCACCCCTTTAAAACTGAAATATGGATATAGCTTTCATACCTTTTTACACTGATCATATGATATTTCATTACAGTGATTGGTCTTGCATATATTTTGGGTTTCTCGGAATTTTTTTCTAGGTCATAGAACTTTGTCCAAAAAAAAATCTGATTTTTTTTTTTTTTTTTTTTTTTTTTTTTTTTGCGAGTTTAAGCAACATTTTTCAAAAAAAAATTTCCAGGTTAGTTTTTATTTTTTTTTATAATAATTAAACTTTTGTGTACAGTTTAACTTAAAGTGCATATTGCAGCAAGAATTTTTATTGTTAATAAGTGTTTAAGAAGAGGGGTTTCACTTACCCCGTACATTTTTACTATATAGGAAGTGGGTCCAATCCTAATAGTGAGGAATTTATAATCAATAGCAACTCTGATGAAATATTTATTTTAGTGAAATACACAACAACTATGACGATCTAGTATGAATTGGTAGTTCAGCTACAGAAGTACTAAAACTGGTGATTTTGTCTTTGTGAAACTTACATAAAGAAAACCATAAATTACTGTTGAAAGTTGATGTTACAAATTAAAAAAAATACTGCTGAATTCGCAAGAACTAAAAGAAATTGTGTCGATTTTCATTGACTTGTTGCAGATGATTTTGGAATTATTACTGAGGATGAAGTGATACTAGTTCTTCCTTCTTAGCCAACTTTAAATTGACACAGCAATTTTGGGTTTCCAATTTCCTTTTGAACTTAGTTTTGGCTACTTTATCAAGAATGATCTTAATCAACTGTATTACGTTATCCAACGCACCTTTAAATATAAAAGTAAAATACGTACCAATAGGCTTTCAATAAATTTCACAGATGTAATTGTTTTGGTGCATTCAATGAGAGGTTCTTTGTACACAGGCGTGCGCAGGGCTTCAAAAATGGGGGTACCACTGTACAGGGAGGTTGAAATTACAATGGGAAAGGCTCCCATACTTGCTTGCTTAAGGAAAATTTTTAAGTATTGTGAGAAAAAATCATTTTAAAAGCGTAGGAGGTAAGAAGGTAATGAAAACAAAAATCTAAAATTTTAGCCATTTTGTATTAATTTTTGTTTCTACGAGCTGATGGGGGTACCACGGTACCCTTGGTGACCCCCGTGCGCACGCCTATAAACTCAAAACATGTGTATGCAGCTCTGCCTATTTATGGGATTAACCAGGGCTGCGGAGTTGGAAGGAAAATGGCCGACTCCGACTCCTGGATTTTGAAGCGGCTGACTCCGACTCCAACTCCGGACTTTTTTATTTTTATTTTATTTTCTCAATTCCTGCTCCCCCTTCAGGGGAAGGGGTAAAACCACAAAACAGAGATTGAAAAAATAATTCCTTTTTATGAAAATTTCGCATTTTGTATTTTATTATTAACCCAAAATGCATACAACATAAGAAATTCAATTTAAAAATTAAATTTTCCAATAGTTACGACTTTAAAAGTGAGATGACTCAAAAATTCCCCCTCCCCCTATTTTTCTAAATTGAAAAGAATTACTTGTAATTTGCCCCTTTTTAATGTTTGACAAATATATATTGATCAAATCGTGTGCTTTCAATTTTTGAAAGCTGTAACTTGAGAGAAAAAAAATGCTTTTTTTCTAAGTCTAAGTTCTTGAGAGGGGGTCGTTTGTCCCGGGTAACACCTATCTGGTAGGTGTCACCCGAATTTGATTTCAGAGTTTATAAAAAATATAAATGCTTTAATTCCGAAAATTTTCCCGAATATATTTTTAATTATATTTCATCAATAAAATTTCAACGAAAATAGGGCACATATACGTCAGGAGCAAATTTTACCCAAGATACGGCAGTATATAAATTTGTACGAATAGCTTTTGCTATACCTATATTTCTTCTTCGCTAAATTTTTAATTTAAATTTTATTGGCTGCTTTAGAGTTACCCTTAATATGAATATTTTAAGATTAGTAACTGTAATTATTGAGTGTTGTAAGCAAGAAATCATTTACACTTATTTTGTTCCATACTTTTTAGTGAGAACTAAGCTTATAGAAATATTCTTAATAATAATTTTTAAAAAACATTAGATTGTTTCATCGGATCTTTTGGATTCGTGCTTTCGCGCCAGAACTTATTTGAATTTGCCGAACACCCTCAAAAGTTTAAACCCGAGATACGGGTCTCCGCTTACTAAATTGTTACATTCCTTTTACTATTTTATAACTGAGATCAAACAAAACACTATACTTCCATTTTTATTTGAAAGTGATTACTTGGGAATGCTAGGCAACAAAACCGTTTGATGACAGTTGCATTTAGTTAAGTTAAAAAGCAAGCGAACTAGGGGACGGCTACAGAATGTTCGGTAAGCGCTCATGCTAGCTGATTGCCATAACGGCAGTTATTTTCTCATTTGTAGCTTTTTATACATGTAATCGAACCAATTAGTGGTCAGTTTTCAAAAAATGTAAGGAGAGTCGGTGAAAATGAAAGAAAAAAAATCCTGGAGTCGGAGTCGGCATGTTTTCTAACGACTCCGACTCCTTTACCCCAAAATCAGTCCAACTCCGACTCCACAGCCCTGGATTTAACGCTGTAATATTTTCTTTTCTGCAGCACCAGCCGCTAATAAAAATCACATTCGTTCTGACATTTGATTTTATAACAGTGTTATATTTTTAATGCGAAATTTTTCTGCTTTTTATAATACTGTATTTTTTAGGTTTATTTTCTGCTATTTCATTTTTTTGAGCAATCACGATTGCTTATTGCTTTCACTTGACTGTTGAATGATGTTAGCTGATTTCCCCCCCGCCATCACCCTCTGCAGCACCACCGTCGACCTGCCTCTCCCATGTTGCCCCTCTAGCGAGCACCGTCTCTAGGTTGCGTCCATATCCCTCACACACACGCACGCACGCATGCATACACGCGCACACACACACACATACACACTTACAAAGGCCTGCACACACACATACCTTCACACACACACATACCTTCACACACACACATGCCTGCACACAGACACAAACACACACTCGTGATTGCGAAAAACATAATTTGAAATTCAAGATGTCAAAATTCAAATCAATTTTTTAATTTTTTTTAATGTCCTGCCTAATTATAATATGTTATTTTTCATGTCAGTTGTTTCCGCGCTGGAAAAAACTGCCCCAGACAAAATATCAATTTTATGCCAATGTTTTTTTTTGGGGGGGGGGGGGATGTAAACGCATTTCCATTTTACATCGCAAATTTATCCACATTAAGTGTAATTGTTAATCTATATATAAAGTTTAAAATAAATCCGAACAAAACCCAGCTTTGTTGAATTAGCTGCTTTACAGTTTAGAACAAACATGATTCATATAAACACTGTATATGATTTGAGAACTCATAATCATGGCAACCTGTTATGTCGTAAATAAGGAATCTTGCATTTATCTTACATACAAATAGAAACCAAAGTTGTTTAAATTTATCATTACAAATTACAATTTTTTCAACTGATTTTATGGTATGTTATTCTCTTTGGTAACTGATAAATTGTATGATCATCATTAAAATTAAGAAAGTCCAACATTGCCAGATATTTTTCATTTCTCTATAAGTGCAAAGGGTTATTAAATTTTAATAACATGATAATAAATAATGATTAAGAATTAAGAAAACATTGAAAAGCAACACAATTTAAATTTAACAAGAGAGTTTTTTTCTTTCTCTCATTAAAATTATTATAATATGATAAAATTGTTAAGTAACAGTTTCAATTAATTTTGAATTATACTATATTGTAACTTTCATTCAATATATGACAAAAAAAGTTTGATTTCTAATTATCAAACATTTGAATTTGTTTACTATTAGTTGCTGAATATTGAAGTATTCGATAGAACCCAATATACGTTTTATCCACCAAAAACGCAGCATGAATATTCGGTGCATCTCTATAAATGAATATGTTGATTCTTTTCATTTAAGGAACAATTTATAAAACAAAATAGCACACTTAAATTGCTCATTACATACAATTGTGTGTGAAATACTTGAAGTGAAAATAGAGCTTTTTTTACGACGAGATGTTTATTCGGAGATTGATAATTGAAATCAAATTAAAATACATTAAATAACAATTAATAAAACATGTGTATTTGCTGTAAATTTTAAAATATTAGTCTCTGTCACATGGTAATTTCATCTTCGATAATGCATATAAACAACTAAAACAAGAAAAAATGTCTGAAGTTTTTTGAATCTAGAATCAAAAGTCATATAGGATGAATTAACTAGTCGATGTTGATAAAGAAAATGTTATAGTCCAACCAAAGCGTTATTTGCATTTCCTTTGGGAATGTAAAAGATTATGATTCATATACAATCGTTTTAATTCTATTAGTTGATCAATTTTAAAATATTTTACGAAACATTATAAAATATTTGATATTGCAATAAAGTTTTAATTGAATTGAATTATGTAATAGTTCTATTGCATCATAGCCATAATTTTACTCATTAACATAGATTTGGATTTTCATTTTGTCCAATATCTTTTGCTGTTCTAGACCTTTTACAAAAAACTCGACAAAATACCACCCGCAATTACAGAAGCCTTAATTTTTATGATGACATGACTTCTTCTGTACTAAGCATTCCTTCAGAAGCAGTGTCGGTTGAGTCGGGATCAAAATGAATTATCAAGTTATCAACAGCAGTATCGCACATTCCATCAAGTTCCCACATTAGTTCTTCTTCTTTAATAATGTGGCCAACGCAGTTCTTCCACGTTTCATCTGAGACATTATCAATAGCTTTTTTTGTCAGCTCTTCCACTTCTTTTTCTTTAAATGTTCTGTTTTCTGCTGCCACCTTCCCTTTGACAACACTCCATATGTTTTCAATGGGATTCAGCTCACAGTGATAAGGGGGAAGTCGCAAAACAGTATGACCATGAAGAGCCGCTATCCTATCAACCCGGTACTCCTCATACTTGCTGCGGACATTTTGTACAAGATTCAAAAGTTCAGCTTTCAGCATATCCGAGTTCCAAGCGATATTTTTTGATGTCAGCCATCGTCGAATGTCATCTTTTTTGGTGGAAGTGTTGGGAATGTTTTCCACAAAAACACTGTGGTATGAAGCATTGTCGATAACTATAATACTGTTGGGGTCAAGGTTTGGCAGCAATTTATTTTTAAACCATTGTTCATAGTAATCTCCATTCATTTCTTCATGAAAATCTCCTTTGCTTTTTTTTTGCCTTGAATACATCAGCAGCTCCTTTCACAAAGCCTTTCTCACTTCCAGCATGAGTAATTATTAACCTGGATCCTTTTCCTGTAGGAGCTTTTAATCCCGTTGAGAGGCCAGACATAAATGCTTCTTTCGGCCTCTTGATGAAAGTGTCCTGCCACACTGTTTGCTTTGTGTGGCCAAAATTCACCCAGGTTTCATCTGTATAGTACACAGGCCTTCCTTCATTTCAGTAGTGGCGAATTTGCCTCAAATATTTTCGTCTCCAGACTTGGATGTCTTCCCTCTCTATCAGCATAGAATTCCTTGATCTCTTCTTATACACAAACCCTAAATCTTGCATCAATCTTCTTGTTGTGGCGATTGTCAAATTTGGTAGGTCAGCGTCCTCGTTTATAGTCTTCATGACTTTCGCCACCGTTGGTATTTCATTTCTTTTAAAAAACAAATGCACTTTCCTTCGAATGGCAGATAGGACGAAGTCGTCGAACTTTTGCATTCGCGTTGCTTTGCCTTTTCTTGCGGGCCTTTTTCTCCCAGGTGTGGAAAAAGAGCCTTGGATCTTAAATTCATTTTGCATTCGTAAGATGCTGCGGGTTGAAACACCTGTCAAGTCCGAAGTTTTATCCAAAATTTCAGTGACAGAATCGTTGGGATTCCTTGCTTGCAATTTATGAAACACATTCATAACTATAGTCTTTGCAGAGCTCTTCAAAGCGCTGCCTTGCTTGTGTGGCTGAAACACATAGCTCAATTTTGGCGTCGTAGATTCCATTATCAATGATACGAAAATAGAAAAACTAGCAAGTAAGATAGAAAATAAAACGAGCGAAAATAGTGAACTACAGCGGACGACGAGCGAACGAGAGTGGAGCACTTGAGCAAAATCGCGCCAAACGCAGAATATCCGGAGATCACCAACTGTTTGTGAGCTCTGATTGGCTGGTTCGTTCAGTTGCAAATGAATGTATGGATCCGCGCTGCACCGCTCTTAAAATTGAAAATATTTAACGATTCACAGAAATTATGACAAAAAAATGTCCCTTTTGCGTCAGTTTAACTAACTAATCCGATTTCTAAAGCAAAGTGCGTAATTTCCCCCGATTATCTGGCAAAGCGCAAGGAACTATTTCCTTCACTTGGCCGCAGCTCATTTCTCCATAGCCAAGAAAGCTTGCAATCGAGTATAGAGGTGTTGTGTGCCTTTTATACAAGTAGATATACAAAACATTAACATCAATTTTTTGATCAAGTTAAATTTTTGTTTTCTTCCTTTTAGAACTGATGAGACTATCATTAAGAGATTAAGCGGTGCCCAACCCCCCAAGAGCAAGGGCGGCCCTCCCTAAATATCACGAAGCCGCCCCCCCCCAAAGAAAGAGCCCCTACAGAAAAGTAAAACATACCCCTCAAAACCACCCCCTAAAACTTATAATGGCGCAGTCTGCGCCTTGACCCCCCTAGTTGGGTACCCCTGAAGAGAGATTTTAAAACTTTGTGGATTTTCCATGCTTTCTGTACATATATTTTTTTGTCTACTTAAAAATGTGTTTAAACGACACAGTTGCACAGTTTAACTGCTCCTGGGTTAATATGCGTTGAGTTTCGTTTTTCCTTCAAAGAGTTGCTAAAACATATTTTTAACTTTTAAAATGTCAGCAAAGGTATTAGGGTCCCGATTAAGATATCGAGGGGTCGTAGGCAAAAAAATTTTTGAGGGACCCTGTTGTCCATTGGCTGAAATAATTTTAGCCGCAAACTAACGTAGTTTAAGCCATTTGAGGGCCCCTAACTATCGGGGGTCCTAGACCACGGTCTAGTTGGCCTATTCAGTAATCAGATCCTGCAGGTGTTTAGCTGTTCGATTTATTTTTAAAAAGATTCTTCGGTTTCTCGGGCCGTGGGAATCTTAGTGGTTCCCCCCCCCCTCCCCCTTCTTGCATTGCGGAGCCAGCGAGTACGCAGCAGATCTCCAGAGTAATCCTAAAGTTGAAAAAAGTTATCTTTTACAAATTCTAACAAATAAAATTTTAACGAACTACTTTTCTTTCCTTCCCTCTTTCTCCAAGTGTACTACCGACGCCTCCGGGGTTGTCGGCGGTGCTACACAGGAGATCTGTCTTTGTCAGTTGGCACCCTGGTCAATTGGGTTCCACGCATGGTTAAGTTACTCCGGTGACAGGAGTAAATTAGGACTCCTCGGAGAGTGATGCCAGCCTTTGTGATCCAAGGCGCTAAAAGTGCGTTCTCCACGTTTCTGCAAGTTCTTGTAGAATCAATAAGATGAGATAAGACAGGAACTGTGGATATTGGGTATGGAGGATGGCTGTGTGAAAAAAACTCGAACAAAAGAGAAATGCAGATGTAATAAAAATAGGAGTCAATAAAAACTTCATGACTTGTTCAAGACTCAATGGGTTCATGTAGATTGCTTTAGTGCACCATCTCCTTTTGCTTTTAAACCAGTAAATGAATGGGAAAATTGAATGCACATGGAAGTCTTTCCGATAGGGTCCGACGGGATATTGGCCTTTCTGTATTTTACTTGCGTGCAAGCTAACTATAATTTTTATTATGGAAATTAAAAGATAGATATATTGGGACAAAATAGTGACAAGATGAAGTAAAAAAGGTATGATAATTTTTCTACTATTAAGGCATTGTTTTAAGCTTAAAATAGCGTGTGATAAAAAGAAACTCAGCCCCTTCCAACAGTGGCTCACCACGGAGATGATAAGGGGCTCCCTCTTAGAGACTAAGCTCCCCCCCCCCCATTAGGCCTAAAAATGCAGAGCTTTATATCTGATTTTCAAAAATGTCCCCGAGGAAGACCCCCGGACCCCTAAAATTGGGGATATTTTATAGGCACTTTCAGAAGGCTTTTACGCAGAATTTTTTCAATGAATTTTCTAAATTCTATGTTTTAACTTAGGAAATTTCAGGCATTGCGATTTTATGAAGCATTTAATGGAGTCAAGATTAGTATATTCAGTTGTTGCTCAATTTGTTTTTAACCGTTAAAAAAATTATTTTTAAGTTCAAGTCGGTTGCGTAAACTTACCCCGGACACGGGGCACGTTTACGCATATTTATTTTTACACCTAACGTGGTTCTGTAAGAGTGTTTTGAACATAATGTCTTACCATCGTTAAAATAAAGCAAATTTATTACAGACTGAATAATGTATATAGTAAAAACTGAACGGGCATGAAGACAGCACTACGTGATTGTAAGCTATAAGATACGAATTTGTAACTCAATTAAAAATTTAAACAGTGATTTTCAAAACTAAATAGCCTGATGATGCTAAAAAGTTTTGAGACAACTTGGAGCGAAAAAAGCGTCAGGGCACATTTAGAAGTAAGCCACAGTATAAGAACGTGTGTAAAGGTGCTCAGACTCAGACGTCAACGCGTGAACTTGCCCCGTCGCCAAGCTTGGATTTATTTTTAACGTGCAAATAAAGTTAATAACATTTCAGCTCATACAAATATAATTCTCAAAAAAGGATAAAATTCTGCTAATTTTTATATATTTGTTCTTTCTTAACTATTTATTCAAAATAAGCCTCAAACCGTTCAACTCAAAATTTACTCGACTTGGTAGAAAACCGATAATTCTTTCTGCATGCTAGACCGAAGCCAGTGTTGCCAGATTGGGGGAAATTTCCCCATTTTGGGGAAATCTGGTGATGTCTGGGGAAATGAGTTTTGAGGGGAATTCTTTGGGGAATTTTTTTTTTTTTTTTTGGGGGGGGGGAACCTGGGGAAAGAAAAAACCTCGAGGAAAAAAGAATTTTTTTCGTATTGAGATTCACGACAAGAAGTAGTTACATTGTTTGTATCAAACAGCGTTGGTTTAGCTTTGATCAACTTTATGGATTTTGCATTATGTGGAATATTATGCTACGGAGTTCGCATTAATGTTCTGCGTGAGTAACTAGTTGATACGTGAAACAGGTAAAAATAAGCGTGATGAAGAATGTTCTTGGATAGATATATAAAAAAATCATAGTTTAAATGTACATACAGAAGCAGAGTAGTAAATGCGAGTAGAAAGAAAAACATTTGGCTATTTCTTATCTCTCGGTCAGGCGCTTGTATTTATGACTAGTGGCACCCGCACGGCTTTCCCCGCAGTAGAAAATTAAAAGGTGTTTTGGTTCCCCTGTATATTTACAAATAATGCATGATAATTTTTTTACCAATTGGCTTGCCCACGTTACGGTTCTACGTTATGATAGCTTGGTAATTTACTCGTCCATCTTATGATAATTTTGCACGGAAAAATATTCTTAAAATTGGAATAGAAAAAGAACAAAATCGAATTTTTGAAAAATCGCTTCGAGGTGCTCCCCCCTATGTTACAATCTAATTTTGTGCCAAACTTCATGAAAATCGGCGTAACGGTCTAGGCGCTATACGCGTCACAGAGATCGTGACAGACAGAGAGATATCCAGACAGAGAGACTTTTTGCTTTATTATTAGTAAAGAAGATAAAGATAAAGAAAGATAAAGGTAAAGAAGACAAAAAAAAAAGAAGTGAAAATGAGAAGAAAAAAAAAAGTTGGGGAATTTTATAAAACTTGGCTATTTGGGGGGGGGGGGGAATTTCAGGAGACAAAAATATTAAATGAAGTCGACTTTTTTTATGAAAATATTAGTGGAAAAATATTTTTTGAATTTGGGGAATTTTGATAGAAAACATCGCTTTTTGGGGAAAAGTAGGAAGGGAATTGAGGAAATCTGGATTTGACCATCTGGCAACACTGACCGAAGCTCGACTGATGCTCAAAACCTTGTGAGGATATTTGCTAGGGAGCAGCATCAATCTGTTATGACTGTTGGCCCTCCAGTTATAATTCGTTTTGAAAAAAGGGCGCTGCGTAAACGTGCCCCGGTCTACACTACTTCACTGAAAGAGGTGGCCCTGCACCACTGATCTGAACTAGAATTAGTTACTAGAATTATTATTTATATATTATTTATATTATTTACTAGAATTGGGCTATATAGAGTTCAGTGCCCTGCACAGAGGGTTGGCTTTTTCCCGTCCAAAACTTGTTTTTTTCATCCCGCTGGGAAATACTGGGAAGAAGTGGTAAATACCGGGAAAACTTCTAAATAACAATATGTAAGGAATATTTTGGCTATCTGAATCTGATGTGTAGAATGAAGGTTAGAAATAAATAGTTATTACAAATTCCCTTGAGTTTTAAGTTATTTTGTAGGAAAGGAATGTAAATAAATAAGAATTATTGCTTATAACATAACATTTGCTCACAAGGTTTTTTTTATCAATTATTAATTTCCTAAATAAATATTTTAATCACAATAAAATAAAAATTTTGAACTTAAAAATATCAGGGTTATCAAGAGCAGCAACAAATAATTTGTGTTAAATTTAAATTAAATTTGCAAAAAGTCTCTAAATTAGTGTTTTGTTATATGATGCTAAGATCCAATGTGGAAGTAGAAGACGAAGAATATGAACACGATTATGATTTGTAATATGTGTATTGTCTTTCAAGCCATTGTTAACTTAGAACTCAATTTTGATACTTTAAAAGATTGTTTTGAATTTATATTTTTTATAATCAGTTTTTCCCTTGCGGGAAAAACACAGTATTTCCCAGGACGGTAAATACCGGTGGTGGGAAAAACTTTTCCAACCCTGGCCCTGCATCACAATCCTTCTACACACAGTCTCCGCTTACTAGGTAAATAAAATAAAAAATAAATAAATAAATAAAATAAAGGAAAAAGAAAGAAAAACGTTCAATTCAGAAATAATGATAAATAAAATAACGCACCTTTAATAGATTTTGTAAAAATGGTATGAAATTTCGTTCTGCTAAAGGGTAAGTCAAGTAAAACTTCAAACGCGTGTTTTTTTATACATAAATTTAACTTTAGTTTTATTATTTAACATGTCCAAAAGGAAAAAGCAATTTTTGAAACAATAACTTTCTCACATTTTCGCGGGAAAGGGCCCCGGAACCCACATACCAGGGGGCCCCTTTCCAGTACCTAGCCGACCACCCCAGAAAGAGCCAGTCCGGGCCTGTTTGTAGGTCATATTACACATTATCCTCCTAATGCTTTGAAAGTGAATCGACACATAGCTTTACTCTACTATAAAACTTAAATGAAAAGGATCTTATACGCATTGCATTTATTTTTAAAATTACTCATTTCTTAATTCAATTCAAAATCATCTCACTTTTTTTCTTTATTGCTGAACACAACTTGCAAAGTTCCTTCAATATCTTCTGTTTGATCTATATATAAAGATGGGAGATGGAACACATTTCCTTTGTATCAAAATATAAGAAAATCAGAATTTTATTTATTTTTAAATAAGTTTCAAAGAGATTTCAAAACATACTTCAATCAGCAAAAATAATCTTCGTCAGAAAAATCTAGATTTGTGCTGCACGAGTACTGCAAGAGTGGAGAATCATTGTCAGGTGTTACGTAAGCCAAACATGTTTATACAGGATGTTTCTGAACTCTTGGGCAAAACTCTAAGGTGATAGTACACATCAGGACAAACAATATAATGACAAAAAAAAAGGGTCTCAAACGTTTTCCGAAGGCGATAGGCGAAATTAAAGTTTAGGGTCCAAAATTTCAAATGATCATAAAAACGGAAAAATTGTTCTATTTGTTTGCGGTTTTCGATAAATTATTCTCTTTATCAATAGTTTCTTAAAAGTAAATTTTGAAGATGTAGATTAAAAAGTGCCGACAGAGGGCACTTCAGACTTTGGAGTAACGAACAACTATTTTTTACCGTTATTTTTTAATCTCAATAAATGTTCTTCTAATGCTTGAACTTAAACTTAAATTTTCAGCTCAAAATCAGAATCATTGGGCGTAATTAATTTGTGCAAACTAAACTGTGAACAGTTGAAATACACTCTGTTACAAAACAAAAAATACATTTACCCAAAAGGAAATGGGCGATCTTCATGAAACTTAAAATGGATGTGGCCTAAGACAGGATAAGGAAATGATTACAAATTCAGAGCAAAAGATTGTCTTATTACGAAGTTATGGCTCAGTAAAGGTTACAATACCGTAAGTTACAAAACCTCTTGTAGCAACTATACAGCACAAAACGCGGCGTGGTATGGGGTGAAATAGTTTACCTATGACCACTGGGACTAAATCGGGATTCATCGTTGAAGATAACATGCCTCCCTCTGTCACAATCCAGCTAATCAAGTGCAGAGAAAATCCAATCCATCGCAATGAACGGCGGTTCCAGATACCAGCGTCTTTCAGTCGACTTACTATTGTTTTTCTTGATGCCATCAGTTTCTTGGAAGGTGTTAAACTGCATGAAACTAATGTTAGCGACTTTGTTGATACGGTATTGGCCGCTCTTATGAAGTGCGAGCTTCACGCTCATTTCTGTTTCTAGAATGCCTTTAGCGACCGCATGGAGTGATTCACCTATTTTCACCTACACTAAGCTACTACCATATCGCTCTGATCGAGGTGGCGGCAGATACGCGCGTACGACCAACCTGATTCTCTGAGACCTACTGTACGTCCCTTTAAAAAATCTTAACTATTGTTCGTATACCTCTAAAAGGTCGTCCTAGTCACAATAGCGTCCTTACAACTCAACAGTTTCTTTTGAAGTGCCCTTTGACACAAGATTTCACACTTTCAATCGTACCTATCTGCGCATCTTGTATGCGCATAGCATTCGTCACTGGTGACGAAATTTAAATCATTTCTTTCCAAACTACATTCCTGTGAAGTTGGTTGCAGCTCTATTTATTCTTGATGCATACACTTTTTTGTAACAAAGTGTGTTTCAACCTTTGAAGATTGTTCAATTTTTGCTACTAAAATAACTCCCAACAATTCAGATTTTTATCTCAAAATTTAAGTTTGAGTTCAAGCATTAGAAAAAAATTAATGAGATTAGAAAATAGCGGTAATAAATAGTTGTTTGTTACTCCAAAGTCTAAAGTGCCCTCTCTCGGCATTTTTAAAACTAGATCTTCTAAATTTATCTTCACGAAAATACTGTTAAAAAGAATAATTTTAGCAAAAATCGCAAACGAATTGACCAATTTTTTCTGTTTTTCATGCTCATTTGAAATTTTGGACTCTAAACTTAAATGGTGCCTATTTCTTTCGAAAGACGTTTGGGACCCTTATTTTTGCCAATATATTGTTTGTCCTGATGCGTACTGTCCCCCCTTAAATTTTTGCCCAAGAGTTCAGAAACACCCTGTATATACTATAAAAACATTTTAATAAGAATTGATTTTTTTTCTGTATTTTAATGTCGAAAAATATGCAAATTAAATTATGGAAATGTCTTTTTACACTATTCTTCTTAGTATTATTCTTAATATTTAGTATATTTTCAATCAAAAGTTTTTTTTTTTTTTTCATGAAGTCTGAAGCGGAGGTTTTTGCACATTTATTTTCCAAAGTGAACAACTTTTTAGGCTTAACTATTTAAATTGATACAAATGAATTTTGTACCTTTGACAGCTCAGTATTTATTGTTCTGAAACGTTTTTGGTTTCTTTTAAGCTTAAAAGGGTTTTGAAGTAATAGAAAACTTGTATGTTCTGCAAAACAAACTTAATTTTTTCATTTCAAAACTGCAAAAAAAAAAAAAAAAAAAAAAAAAAACCGTTCTACTTTTTTCTGCATAGCAAGAGAATGATTTAAGTATGCTATAAAAAGTTTTTAGTCAGATCATAGTAGGTACTCCGGTGATATGACTTATTTATTCTCCTTATTGAAAAAGCATGCTAACTGACTTTAGATAAGAAGTGGCAACACCCAATAATTCACAGAATACTTTCTGTTATTTACACTAAAAGAGAAAAAGAGAGAAAGTATTAGCTTGAAATTGATTTTTAAAAAAAATCCAGCTTAATTGGTTAAAAATAAATAAATTAGAGAGATTTTTCTAAATTCATACCAATATGGTGTCTCAAAAATCGAATTTTCGAACAAATTCTTCAAAACTAATTTTTACTTAAAAAATCCTTTAAAATTAATTTTGACTTATCCTATACATATCTATTCGTGAAATAATAATGGACAAAATCGGTGGCATGACGGTATATGGCATTAGGCGATTTGACGTGAAATGACCCAGAAAGTATCGTGACGGCCACAACGTACAAGCTTTCTTTCCTTTGTAGTTAATTATGGACGTTGTTTGATTGTTTTTGAAAATGTACTCGAATAAAAAATGTTCTAAGCAGCGTGGGAAAATGTCTGTCGCAGTTTATAAATCACTTTATAGGACTAATATGCGAAGAATATTTGCTACCAATACAAGTCAAAATCTCCATTACCGAAATGTCCACAATTTCAAAGAGGAGACATTAGAGCGTAAGCAGTTCATAAATCACTTATAGAACTGATACGCGAAGAATATTTGCGACCAATGCAAGTCAAAATCTCCATTACCGAAATGTCCGCAATTTCAAAAAGGAGACATTAGAGCGCAAGCAGTTCATAAATCACTGTATAGGACTGATGTGCGAATAATATTTGCGACCAATGCAGGACAAAATTTCCATTACCTAAATGTCCACAATTTCAAAGAGGAGACATTAGAGCGTAAGCACTTCATAAATCACTGTATAGGACTGATTGGCGAAGAATATTTGCGACCAGTGCAAGTCAAAATCTCCATTACCGAAATGTCCACAATTCCAAAGAGGAGACATTAGAGCGTAGATATTCTACACTGTTATAACTAGAGGTTCCAGACGAGTGAATATATTCCCCCTAAGGTGAAAGCATGGTGACCAAGGGTGCCATATTGGCCAGGAAGTAAAGCAGAGGTGCGAAAGTAGCAGACAGTCGTAGACAGGGGTGCCAAAACAGCAAGCAATCGCTAAATGACTTGCTGGCGCATGCGCTTCCGGCATACATTCACCATTCAACCACTTCAATATGGCGGACGAATGATAGGTTGCTCTACGCGTGGCTTCTACGTCTTTCACATTGAATGAAGTACACTATTGGATTAAATCTCAACTTTTGTAGGATAATTCTTTAAAATAACAAGTAAGTACAGCTTTTGACCACTTTGTAGCTTTTAGGGCTTTCAAACATAGTTAAAAGTACGTTTAATGCTTTTCAGTTACCGTTAGTCCGTTACGATACCGTAATACCGTTAGTTGTTTATTTTCAGGTTACCGTTACTATCGTGAAAATTCCATCATTCACACAAAACGCTACTAAATGTATCTATTATTATTTTCTTGAATACTCGATAAGCAACATTTAATCACCGAAATAGTAACCGCAATGATATTTTCAATAACCAACAAGTGAGAACCTAAATAAAAATGATTCTTGTGCTTCGTGTAGCGAGTGCAAAAAATAAAAAAGAAATCTCTCTCCGTCTATCTTTTTCTTTTGCTTTTTCGTTCAAGTGTTTGAATCATTTCCTGTTAGCGGTTATTCGATAGTGTTAGGAGTTTCTTTAAATTTTTAACTGTCGAAAAATTTTATGCGCATTTTATTTTATTGTTATTTTGATTGAAATGTTGAACCTTTGAGAAACGATTTTGTTTTATCGTAACTTTAATATCCCAGAATATTTTTGGCTGTTCATGTAAATAATTCATAAGTACACCTACACTTTACTTTCGGTGCGGTTATTTCTCACAAATGATCATTAACTTAACTATGATTATTCAAATAATTACTCGTCTTTAACTTTAAATATATTTGTGACAACTCTTTGATACCAAATAAATTCTGTAGATATTTATTGTTTTATTCATCTTTAATATTACTTTGTAAAACAAAAAAAAAAAAAAAAAAAAAACTCATCAGTACGCAGAATTTTTTCACAAGTTTTTTACCGCCCCGAGAGTTATTATAATTAATATTATTTATTTTATTTATTTTTAAGAAAAGGATAAAAATTTCACAGGTCCGCAATGTTTTTCATTTGTTTTTACCGACCCGTGGGTCAAAAGAGGTTGAGAAACACTGATGTAGAGAACGATCAGATGAATTAAAGCAATGAGCACTTCTTAACTATGTTGAAAACTCTGAAATATGGTCAAATGCTGTAATTACAAGTTTTAATCATTTCCAGTACTGAATTCATGCAATGTGAAAAGTGTGCAAAACGTAGACTATCATGAATCAAAACAAAACTATTAAAAAAAGAAAAATACACAACTGTATTCAAAAACGCACACAATACGGGGGAGGGGGGGGAGGATCCACAGTAAGGGTGCCATTTCTCTCTCCGAAGGTTCATTCTTTTCACCCCGGCTGCCTACTTTTTGAAAGGTGCCTGTTTTTCACCCTAGTTACAGGTGAAATTTCGGCTCCGTATTGGGTGCCGCTGGTGAACAAGCGTTTCACCCCTGAAAGGTGCCGAATGCAACCTGTAGTTTTAACAGTGTACACGTGACACCTAGTTTTTATCAAACTACATTTAGTGAAACATTAATTTAATCTACATGAAGCATATCTTCGTAAAAGGAGATAACATCCTATTATTTACAAGTCAAAATCCCCTGCGAAATTTAACGGAAAGGACATGAAAGCGCGTTTCGTTCATTTTTAATGCTTTTATGCGTCACAAGATGTTTCACAAAGTGAAAGGTTCGATGCCTTCTTAATCTCCCGCCATCATTTCACAGCTTTACAGATGAAAATGAAAAGTAAACTTATTTTCCAGTGAAAAAAGAAAGGGATTTGGGAAATCCAAGGGAAGAGAGAGAATTCTCCAAATTCACTGAAGTGTAAGCAAGAGGTTTGAACGAAATCTCTGAAAATCTCCGAAGGAAGAAAAATTTATTTCTGAAATTTCTTGTTGTTTATTTAAAGCGATTCAATACTTTTCTGATAATTTCTTTAAAGATTTTTTGGGGGGAAAGGGGTATGGGTAACGTATGCAGTAGTTGCCTTTCTTGTAACAAAATTACTTCAAATTTAAGATATTGTTCATAAATACAACATTCTCGCTATCTCAAAATCCTTAAGATCAAGCAAAAAGAATCGATGCTCGAGACAGGTTCAGAAAATTCAATATTTACTTTAATCTCTATTTTAAAATAAGCGCTGCATAATGATCAGAATTATTCGTGGGGGAAAATGGGCAGATACTGTGTCTGATCCACTCCTGAATCATTTATGTTTAAAAAGCAGCAGTCCTTTCCACTAAAAGTCAACATCTACCCTGAAATTAACCTTTAATACTTTTATTGAAGAACTCAGAAACCTTTCACTAAAAGGCCGTCAGTTTTCTGAAATAAACCAGCAACTTTTTGAAACATTTATCTAAGTTAGTAATAAAAACCGGATGCCTTCCTGAATTTTATCAGAAATATTCCTAAGGAATTTCTTAAAAATCCAATGAAGCCTGCATAGTTCTCTTATTTTTCTTCTTATTTGGCGTTACATCCTGGGAAGGTTTTTAGCCTGCTTCAGACTCCTCTTCCAAGACTTAGTATTAGACCTCTCTTTTTTCTATTAATGATCATCCTGAATTGCAAATCCTTGTTACATTATCCAGCCATCTTCATTTTGTTCCTCATCCTGACCTAATGCACATTGGCTTCCAATATAGCAGTTTTGCCATTCGGTTGTCAGCATGTCTCCAGATGTGAACGAGTCCATATTGATTGTGTTGACAAATTTTACTATATCTTTGGTTTTCCATCGCTATTTATATTTTCTATTTGTTCTTTTTCTGTATAATCATTATTAATATCATTATTTAAGATATAATTGCAAACAATTACTAAAAAAATCATCTACACTGTCCAAACACTGCAGTTTTGCCTTTGTATGGGGCTAGTAAGTCTGCAATAGCCATTACAGAACTAAAAGCAAACAACCTCATAAAGAACATGAGTATACATTCACACTGGTAGAAGAAAGTATTTCTGCACACCATCCATGAGTCTCTAAACATGATAAGAATCCACTCACAAAGAAGATAAAAGCTTTTAGTCAGAAATGTGTTGCTTTGTAGCCTGGGGTTACTTTTACTTTTCGAGATTGAGCCCATATGAGGCAGTGAAAAGCAAAGGGATGTAAATGACATACTTAAAAAATCGAGATAACCATTACAAATAGTAGGTGGACTTCTCCTCTGTCTTGGGGCAAGAGATATTACTAGTATCCCTAGTATGTACTGCTGTACAACATGATTTTTTTTTTTTTTTTTTGAATGAAAGCCTACCTAGGATCTGAACTTTTAACGCGATTTACTCGAAACTTTACCTGGTCCACTTACATCCCTTTGCCTCTCACTGCCTCATAAGATATCTGCGGAACTCTCTCTGATATGCTACAGCATTTTTCGCTGTATACTCATCCTCTTCGTAAGGTGTTTTGCCTTCAACTCTGTTATCCAGTATGACAAACCCAAAACAAGAGCGAAAATGCATATACTCAGTGTGAAAGCTTGGATTTTCGAGCAAGTTGTTGTGTTTTCAATTGAGAATTTGGGTTGTTGAGATTTTTAGAAGTTCTTAGGTTTTTGGGTTTTATTGATGAAAAAGAGACATTTATGAAATATTTGAACGATAAAACGTATTTCCACTAAGTAAATTTTTTTTCCACGGTCGACGTACGTTCAACTACTATAATAAAAGGCGTCATGTGACTAGTGTAATTAATCACCAAGACTATAGAAGTACAAGTCAATAGGCAATCTTCTTGATTGCTCAAAAATAAAATGAATTGGTTACACTTTTCGCAAAGATCTTGTTTTTTCACAGAGAACTGATGGAAACATAAGGAAACACAGAACACCGCTGAAAAAAAAGGTATTATTGCAAAATTTTTCTTACTGTGAGGATCCGCACTCCGCACACAGACAGACAGACGCGCTTAATTTTAGTTCTAGTATCTAGTTTTGCTTGCCAACCTCCGTAAGTCTCCCGTACCACCCGTCAGTGACATAGCGGGAAAATTTTCATGAGGAGAATTCACATAAAATTTTTCGAAATTAAAGGCTGAAAAGCGCAAATTTATACATTTGAATGGGTTCATACATATAATTTTGTTGCTTCATGGAGGGACCTTAGGACTTCTTACTCTCCCCCTTGACTACGCCACTGCCACAAGAGAAATACAGATCAATCACTTCTCCCTCCCCCCCCCCGGGCTCTTATCTGTCTGTAATTTTATCTTTATCCTTGTTAGCGTTTCTATCTAATTAGAAAATGTTTTCCCAGTAAACGAATTTATTTCCTTACATTTAATGATGAATTAAACTTGAATTTTCAGTTTCGTTGAGCTAGATACGTAATTTAAATGATACAGCTGTCATAAGACACATTTTGTTGGGAAGAACTAAAACAATTTGAACACTTCTTGCCCACGTTATGTTGTATTTAGGATCAATATCAGGATCAAAAACACGCTTCGATATTTCACCGTCAATACGGCTTTTTGATATTAGGAAGTTTCCTCCTTACTTGAGGAAATCTCTGGATAAGGGAATAGAAAGATTTTATATCTTCCCGGGGAAAAACGTGATTTGACGCTTCGACGCAAAATCTCATTTCCCCGCTTCTAATCCCTGCAGCAAAACTCTAGAGGAAGTTATTTCAAGCCTCCATGATGTACTCCGATGTAGAATGCCAACGTTGGTACTCTATATAAAAGGCGAAAAAAAATCTTTTTTACCAACTTAATCCACATGGAAAATGTTATCGCTTTTCAAAAGAAATCCATCATCGTTTTGAAGAAATGTGAAAAGCAGCACCGAACTTTTTATCACCTTAGATTTTAGGAATCTAGAGCACAAAACGTCACAATAAAGTAAAGTTTTCGTCCTTATTTCTTTATTTTTTGTTTAAATATTCTCTGTGTATTTCTTTGTCACAAAATAAATGCTATAGAATAGCAAAGGAAAATATAAAAAACGAGTAGGGGAACATGGGGCAAAGTAAACTAGCGGGGCAAAATGATATGGTGAAGCATTTACTCTGCTTTTAGCTCCATCTATCTGGTATTATTTTCACTATATAGTACCATGTGTAGTCTATTCCAGTCAGAAAAAAAAAAGCCACTGAAGATTAAAGCATTTGGTATACTGGCAATTTCATAAAATTGATACTGATATTGCAAAATTTTGTTGTAAGTCAAAAATTATTTTTGTTACTATAAAATGATAAAGTTCTCGTTATTAACAGCTTGAATTTTAATTGAGACTTCCTAATACTCAATGCAGTAAAAGTTTGGTTAATATTCAGCTTATTTGTATTTTAAATAAATTGTACAATTAGTCAAGACATACGGGACAAAGTGAAATAGTTTGTTTCATACTCACTATATCATTTCAAATAAATCACTTATATATATTTTTCACATTTATTAATTAATTCATTTTTTCCTTCATTTAGTAATTCTCTTATATATATTTATTCATTCATTCACTTGTTTTCTTATCCATTCATTCTTTTACCGCTTATTTTTTTTCTTCACATATTAATTGATTTATTCATTTAATTACTCGTTTATTGCTTCATTATATTTTCATTTATTTATTCAACATTTTATTTACTGATTCTTTTGCTCAAAAATATGTTTTATAACCGAAGAGAAAATATTTCATTAGAAAAATATTTCATTTTTAACTTTTGCCCCATGAACAGAAAAAAAAGTTTTTTTTTTTTTTTTGAAGACTCAAATTTACTGGCAAAAATAAAAGATGATGTTTCAACGCAATTTTTTTTTGTAAAATACATCGTTCTTTCTTTATGTACTGTAATTTTCAAAACATGTCTCCGATTTGTTCATTTCGAAAAAACTCAGTCATCTTAACCATTTCACTTTGCCTCAAATTTCCCCTTTCTGGTGAAAAGAGCTCTTAAAAACGCTTTCAATGAGATGACGGGAATCAGGAAAAGCTTTGAAATCCTGTAGAGTTTAGTGGGGTAAAGTGGTCATAAAATCCAAGTGTTTCAACTTAAGTAAATTACAAATACAAGAAATTTAATAAAGAGCACGTTGCGCGGAATTTTGGAAAGAAAAAAATAGGTTTAAATAGCTTAATGGAATTTTCTTTGTCATATGTGTTACTTACCTAGGGTGGGGCATAGTGATCATGGTTTTAAAAAATAATTAATTAATTTGAATTTTGAGATCTTGAATTCAAATTATGTTTTTCGCAATCACGAGTGTGTATGTAGGCGTGTGTGTTTGTGTGTGGGGGGTATGTGTGTTGTGTGTAGGGGTATGTGTATGTGTATGTAGGCATGTGTGTTTGTGTCTGTGTGCAGGCATAAGTGTGTGAGTAGTTGTGTGTATGAATGTGTATGTATGTGGGGGGGGGTATATGTATGAGTGTGTAGGCACATGTGTTTGTGTGTATGTGCAGGCATGAATGTGTGGTAGTTGTTTGTATGTGTGTGTATGTGTTTGTGTGTGTGCATGTGTAGGTGTCTGTATGTATTTGTGTGTGTATGTGTTTGTGTATGTGTGTGTAGGTGTATGTGTGTAGGTGTATGTGTGTAGGTGTATGTGTGTAGGTGTATGTGTGTAGGTGTATGTGTGTGTAGGTGTATGTGTGTAGGTGTATGTGTGTAGGTGTATGTGTGTATATGTGTGTGCGTGTGTGTGTAGGTGCATGTGTGTATATGTGTGTGCGTGCGTGTGTGTGTGTAGTTGTATGTGTGTAGGTGTATGTGTGTGTATGTGTTTGTGTGTATATGCGTGTGCGTGCATGTGTGTGTGTGTGTGTGTGCGTGTGTAGTTGTGTATGTATGCGCGTGTGTGTAGGATATGGATGCAACCTGGAGACGGCTTTCGCTATAGGAGCAGCATCGAGAGGAGCTGGTCGACGGTGATGGTGCGGAGGGTGGCGGTGGGAAAATAAAATCAAAGGACATCAAAACAGTCAAGTGAGAACAATAAACAATCGTGATTGCTCAAAAATTAGATGAAAAACGATTTTGAAAAATCAAATTTTTTTTATTTGGAGTTTGATGTGCTGTTTTGGTCGCCTTATCTGAGGAAAGGTATTTGTGTATTGGAAAGGGTTCAAAGAAGGGAAACGAGACTAATAAGGGGACTTTCAGATTTAGATTATGATACCAGACTGAATAGGCTTAATATGTATAGCATGTAGCAAAGGAAGATCAGAGGGGACATGATTCAGTTGTTTAAATTTATCAAAAGGAATGATGTTAATAGATTAAATTTTGCACTGAAATCAGGACGAGGGGTGATTGTTTCAAGCTATTCAAATCTCAGGCTAACATCGAAATTAGAAAAAATGTTACTTTAATCGGGTTGTGGGCACTTGGAACAGCTTACCGGAAGAGGTGGTAATGAGCAAGGGTGTGGATAGCTTTAAGAATGCCATTGATCTTCATTGGGGACTAATAAATCGATTAGGACCAGCTTAGCTGGGCCAAGAGCCTTTTTCTGGTCGACACATTTGTATTTGTTTGTATATTTAGCGTGCTCCAGTCACTATTAACGAAAAAGGAGGAGTTTCGACCGGCAAGCATCGAGCACAGAACCCTTCAGTTACGAGTTCTACCCCTTACCGATCTGGCCACCGCGGGCACACATTCTGGCGATGGAGAGATTACCAACTTAAATATGACTGCCATGAAATTGATGCTTTTTTTTAGTTCCTACAAGGGCAGTCCTCATTGGAACAAAGTCGACTACTAAATTTAAAAGAAAAATTATTAAAAGTCAACTACCCATATCGAAAAACAATATACTTCAGGTCAATATACAACCTAGAAACTCTAATTACTTAGCGCTTTCTCCCTTTTAGTGACGTATTATTCTTACAGTTTTTAAATTGGAATGTAGCGTTATTAATTTTATTATATAATTAGAACATTGTTATTAAGATACTATTTATATGACTTTATTGAAAGAATACAGAAGTTATCATGACGAATATATTAAGAAACAGCTCTAGCATGAATTCTGTTTCTGGAGCGTTAAATTTAGTTTAACTTTAATAACAACTCTTGACAATCTACTACGAACTTTCAATTGAAGTATATATTTTGCTACTAGATCAGCGTGCTTGTAGTTTTTTGCTATTACACAATAATATGAGGCGTTTTTTTAAAGCAAGGTCCGTTTTGAAATAAAAAAAGGAACGAGCACAGAAAGAGTAACGAAATTTATCGTGCAAAAATCTACCACCGTTACGCTATTTTTCGGCATTGTTCCCGCGATTTTCCAAGCATTTGTCATAGCGTGGTACAGGTTTTTGTATACCTATTCGTACAAAGTTGCCGCCTATGTAGTCAACCATGAGGACTCTTATAAAGGGCTTTGGCCGAGACATTTCTGAACATCCTCTGATCTGCCCCCACCTCGCTCGCAGCAACTTTCATTTGTTTCGGCAGCTAAAGTCTTCCCTAGGTGGTCTGTGGCACAACAGCAATAATGTGCTCAGAAAACATGTTACCCCATAGTTGACTACACAGGTGGCAATTTTCTACGAATAGGTATACAAAAACTTGTACCACGCTATGACAAATGCTTGGAAAATCCGGTAGCAATATCGAGATATAGCGTAAGGGTGGTAGGTTTTTGTGCAATAAATTTCTTTGCTCTATCTGTACAAGTTCTTTCTTATTTCAAAACGGACTTTACTTTAAAAACGTCCCTCGTGAAGATATAATATTGTACAAACATTTGTATCAAAAGTTGTTAAGATATTTCAATTCAAAAAATAAAATAGAATTGACCGTATTTTAAGCAGTTATATATATCTCTGAGAAAACAAATCTCTTCATTTCAAGTATTGAAAATCTTATAATCAAATCCATTCAAGGGAAAGGAAAAAAAAATGAGTCATTTTTTTTTTCTCTCAAAAAAAAGATTAATTCGGATTTCGGTGTGATCCTTTAATTGAGTAACAGCTTAATCGAAAGAATGAATTGAATGTTTGTTTTACCAGTAAAAATACAAATAGCATTTAAAATAAAAACTTTACTAGACAAAGCAAAAAAGAAAAAAAAAGAGAAAGAAGTCATCGGCAAGGGAAAAAACTGTTGTTTTAATTCCTTCTTGTTCCGCTTAGTGAATTAAGATTTAAAAATAAAATGAAAGAGATCAAAGAAATGACAAAATGTAAACCATTTAAAAACTAATTTTAAAACCACTCCCACGGAACAAAACTAAAAAAAGGGGAACTATTTTGAAAGATTTGGTGCTGAAATCCAATTTCTACGCTTATCGAAGAGGGGGGATATAGAAGGAAATCAATTTAATACCACCGAAATTTCATTATTGCATTATCAGGAAAGGAAAAAAAGGCGAAGGCAATCTCTCGTTCCACACCTCCGAGATTTGGAGAATGAAAAAATAAAGTGTAGAAAAGAAATCAAAGCCCAGTTGAATTGGTTTCGGACTGAATTATACGTTTCTGTGACTTTTTTCAAAATTCCTATTTTGTTCAGTGATAATAATATACGGTAGAAGTTGTTACAGAAACTACTTCCAAGTTTTTATCATTTAAACTTCTTAATCAAACTACGGATAATCTATAAATACTGTTTTTTGATACAATACGGAAACATTATTTAAGATCTCAAAATGTAAAGCAAGTAAGAAATACTATCAGTGTTATATAAATTTTGAGCAACTGTAAGGCATTAAAACCCGCAATTTTTCTTCTTTCAAAAGCCTAGCCTAGACAAGCATATTTTTCTGTTACAATCCTCATATATATAATACTGAATTCACTGATCGAGTAACGCTCTGACGTCATCAACAATGAAACAAGTGCTATAGCATGATACTCTGATAATATTTTTGGTACTGTTTGATATGCAGGGATATGCTTTGTTTTGACAAGGCTGAATTCTATCCGGTAACTTAACTGTTTTACTGGTAAGACTGTGTCATTTCAGGGGAATGAAGAAACGAAGAAGTGATCAACAATGAACGCTATCTACTGGAAATTAGGGTTCATCCACTGGAGTCAGGGTTCAAATTTGAACTATCAAAATATTCCCAAACAGGCATTTGCTTCGTTCAAATGTAGAAGCAATTTTTACCCGTCATACCTCGACGTGAGATTTTCTAGTACTCTATTAGCGTCATAAATAAAAATATGGATAATTACATTGTTTCAAATTTGACTTAAGGATGATTTTTTTTTTTAAAAAAATTCGTCTTAATTATTAGCACTAAAAAGCAGAAATGTAAGTGAAGTGCTATTTACAGGAATTGCAATTCTGGAATACAGCTCATTAGCGGAAACTTGGAAAAGAGGATATAGTGAAACCTGTGTATAACGATACTGTCTATAATAATAAACCTGTCTATAACGGTATTTGTCTTGATCCCAAAAAAATTTCAGCCTGAATATTCAAACTGTCTATAATGATAACCTGTCTAAAACAATTTTTTTTAGGTCCAAAGGTATCGTTGTAGACAGGTTTTACTGTATTAAGCATCAGCTTAAGATCAGTCATTTTGGATCGGAGCGCGTGTTTAAGTGGTTGTCCTTTCCGGCAAGTTATCGCGTTTGATGATTTTTCACTGCGAGCAATTATGAGCGGCACACACACACACACACACACACACACACACGTGGGTTATTTAATAAATAAAAACAATTTCGGCTATATTGGCAAACCCGGAAACTTTGCTGCGGTAACCCTAGATCCGCAACAATGAAAAATCCGATCCAAAATGGCTAAACTTAAGCTGATGCGTCGGCCTGTATATATCGTCGCCTAAGAGCATCCCCGCACTAGAGTGTGGTGATGCTCAGAGCAGCAGTAGGATATCTTAGTGCTATTCCTGGGATTAGATGTCTTAGTGTTGCTTTGAGGCGACGATATAGCGGCTCTAAAACATGTAACCCATGCTCTCAGAGCATTGCACAATTTGGTCACTTAATATGTCTATACGAGTAAGCAATTATGTGCAATTTTTCTTTCCTATGTGGAATTTTACAGTCCCTCTAATTTTTGGAACAAAATTGATTTTCTGTCATTCATTAAGCCTAATCTGCATGCCTATCGTCGCTTCAGAGCAACAGTATGTTATCGTATTGTTATTCCTTGTCTTAGATGCCTCTGAGGCGAAGATATGTACCACCTTAAAAAATTGCGTTGGACACAGATGCAAATGACATGGTTTAACGTTCATCACAGTAGGGGAGGGCGGGGCTAAAAGTTCCCTTTATAAATAAATTAATATTTATATTAATTTATTTATAAAGGGAACGGATAAGTTGTTCCCTTTGAAGTAGCTCAATGAAGAAAAAATATACATGTAATTTGTAAATACCTGGTAAAATGGAATGTTGCAGCTCATCAATGGCACCCATGTTAGCCAGATCAGTGCCCTCCCGTACATTAAAAGCTGAACACGTGCATCACTGATCTACTTTTGTAAATATTTTCATTTTTGAACTTTTTGATCTTTTTCACGAACTTTAAATGATAGAGTTAAGTTCTTTGGTGTTTTTATGCAAATATCTACTGTGCATACTAAAATACTCCGCTGAAACGATTTACGCTTCGTTATCTAACCTATAATTGTATTTTTCAAGGACTTGTGCTTGTGGCGCTAGTTGTTCCTTCTTTGTGAGGCAAGTTGTTCCGAGGAACAGCTAGCCCCAAGGAACTCAATGCCCCTATTTATCTGTATCAGCAGTGTAGTAAGCAAAAACACAATATTATATGTATATATTCATCACCGTAAAGAGAGTAAGAAAACGGAGAATGTCGACTCTTTCCGGTGATTCACCGAAAATATTTGGTCGTTATCTTATAGACAGATAGAAAAATATGAAATTTTTGAAGATCTAAATATTAATCAAAATACTTTAATATGAAAGTATGAAATTTGTACAATTTGTTGTTCCAGAGCTTGACCACCTTGCGGTGATTTGCGAAAGTAGCCAAAGAGGTGAAACAGTTCAATGTTGCTCAGACAAGACAGATGTCTCATTAAATACATCATATCCTACGCAAATGGATCTGCCTAGGCTTTGCCTTTTTAGCCATCATTAGCCAGAGACTGTAGCTTCTCTTTTGTGAGTTTAGCCTGGTCCAGTTTATGTAGGACTTTCATCATTGAAGGTGTAAATTAAAAACGCAAGTAGTTTTCCTTTTCGTAATACAGAGAAAGCTAGTTGCAACAATCGCTGAGAATGGCAATTAGAATATCATGCATGTACAGTAAATTATTGGTTGCTCGCGGAATAGGGTGCCACGGTTACAGCGTGAAAGCGGAATGCGAGGATATTTGCTGATGTTGCGCACTAGGTAGAAAAAACAATACTAGAACATACAAGTGTAAAAGAAAATCAAGATTACTGACATACATTCAAACTCTCGTCTCAAGTAGATTGGATATAGCCATTGTAGATGGAATACAAATGTTTAAATGCAATTCACTTAGAAAATTAGTGCGAGACATGCATGTATCGAACGAAATTTAATGCATTAGTTGTACCCCGTGAGAATTGGTGCTGACTTGTTTTGTTGTAAATTGTGCCAGGGAAAAGAAGGAACGACTCAAAGATTTTCTCGTTAATTGTGACTGCAGAATCACTTGCATAAAAAATAATTAGAGATAAAACAAGGTGTACTGCAAGAAAAATTGCAAAAACCAGGATCGTTTTTCGATAAAAGTCAAGTACCTTTCTGAAATTTTCCTTGAAACATTCTGGAATTATTCTGGATTATTTTCTTCAGAATTGGAAAATCTCCCCTGTTAAAGCCAGTCAGGCCTCTTAAATCTTCCAGAAAAATTAAGTACAGTGACTCCCAAAAGTGTTCGTACACCTTGAAATTTTGTAGTAAAACAAAAATAACGCAAAAATGAATTCGTATATGAAGTCTATTTTTTTTCACATCATTCCTATGCTATTCTAAATAAAACTCAGTAGTTTTTTTTTCTCAAAAATTGCATTATTTTATTTTTGAAGTTTTTCAAAACACGAAGAGACAGAGAAATAATAAGCCACAAAAGTCATTGTACACTGAAATATTTTCGATCAAATTCATGATTAAAATTATCATGTCGTTTTATTATTATATTAGTATTGTACTGACACTGTAAAGTAATTCGGCTTTAATTGTTTGTGTATTTATTCCCTAATATTCTACTTATTATTTTTAAATAGCTGGTATTCGTAAAAAACAACAAACACCATTCGAAATTTGATGTTTTTCCTCACACTAGCAGTAAATTGGTTTGAAATGTCTCTAAATGAGTTAATTTATACCACTCTATAGTGAAGTGCTTGATGAAATGCTTTTAAGAAAGGAATCGGATCGAAAACAAACTAAGAAAAGGTCAACGGGCAAAATTAACAAAGCGTGATTGGAGATTTACAGTTCAAAAAAATTATGAAAAATTCACATTTGAGTGCTGTAAAAGTTTCCACAGAACTTTATAAAAAAAATTTACGTTTGATTTTCTTCTAAAATTGTTCGCCAAGTTCTCTGATTAGCTGAATTAAATGGGACCTCTGCCCGCTGAAATTTTCTTGTTCTTGCGAAAAACAAAAAGCTTACGCTTTCCGTCGCAAAATCATTGATAAATAAGATTTAAAACGTTTTGGAATAACTTCTTACTTACAGATGAAAATAAATTCTAAATTTTTGGTTGCATTTTTGTATAATTGTAAATAGAAGAAAAAACGTGGAATTTAATTTTAAGAACTTAGTTGGAGCAGTTAATCAGGACGGGGAAGATGTTATCGTGTGAGGATTCATATCAGCATCAGGACTTGGAAGTTTTGAATGTTTTGATTAATTAATGAATCATACTGTTAATTTAAATATTTAAAAAAAAAACAATTTTAAACTATTAGCCCAGAATTTGGGTAGCGGAAACAACTGTTCAAGATAACGATAAGAAGCACACGGTTTTCAACGTTTGCGTCTTGTGTCTCAAAAGTTGTCCTCAAGCTTAGAAATATCTCTTCAATCGCTAAATTTAAACTTAATGTAAAATATTTCGAGAAATCTTGAGGCTATATTACGAAATTATAGCATTGAAACGAAAAGCGTAGAAACAGTAAGACTCGAAGTGCGGTTTGACACTTACTCAGAAATTGCACAAAAAAAGAAAGAAAAGAGAATGAAATTTATTTCCAGAGGTTTATAAAAGATGTTGTTGACACTCCATGATATTCTACTAAATAGTAACTTAGTATAAAGTTAGATTATTTACTATTTTTTGGTATTTTTTCAAAGTTTCTGGAACTTTTTTATTATTGATATCTCAAAGATTAAGTTTTGTTATGTTATTAAAAATTTTCATGTAGTTTTGTTGAAAAGAGATCACAGATCTTATAATTAAATGCATGTTCCAAAATATTAATTTTAACCAATGGATAGGGGCGCATTTCATTGAAAATCGTAAGTTTACGAAAACTTTTGGGAGCCTCTGCAGGTTTAATGAAATTGACTATAACCTTCTTGGTGTACCAAGAAAGCTCTAAAGACATTAGAGCAACTGTAGAAAAAGCTATGCAATCCTTGCCTGCAATTCTTGCCTTGCAAAACTGCAGCTATTCAATAACTTATTCGCTACCACTGGGGGCTTAGTCAATTTGGACGGCCGTAATTGAACTTAAGCCGATACATTTAGAAAAAACACTCATTCAATCCTCAAACTGGTAGCTAAAACTATTTTTCACAACAGTGAAAAGTCTGCATTCGTGTGATTTGTAGCAGTTCAGGAAACCTTTTAGCAAAGATACTTCATTTTACGGGAAATTCGGTGAAAACCTTTGAAATCCTGAAACGTTCCGCGGAAATAACCAGTAATGTTTCGGAATTTTTTTACACTATGTTTATAGCAGTATATACCTTTTTACTTATATTAATTGAAAACACTGCCTACGGAACTTAGCTAAACTATACACTAAGTACAAAAATGCAATGAAATTTCCATGGTGAAAAGTGATTTTAGTTTCTATAGTAACTAAATAAAAGGAAAGCCTAGTTTCCACGCAGCGCAAAATTTTGAGTTATTAGCATTTCAACATAAAAGCAGAATAAATGAAAATGAGATTTTACCTAAAGACATTTTTTAAATCTCGAAACTTAATTCTCCTCTTCATCTAGATAATAACTTTTGGGAGAAAAGGTGGGAACCCGTAGAAAATATATCTATCGATCCTTTACTACCATTTTTAAAACCTTTTCTCACCATAAAAAACAAATTGTGAAGGAGAATTAGAAGATTTCTTATACTTTCCGCGGAGCTTCCTGATAAAATTAAATTTTGCGGTTACTGGCGAAATAAGAATTGTCCGCCAAATCAAATTATTACGCCAAAAATTTCATTACTGCATTATGTGTTCGAAAAGCTATTCTTTATCTACCTAGTTTTAGTTTTGAAAGTGAAAAGAATAATAGGGCGAAAATTCACTTTTTAGTAGATTTGAATCAATGATAAAATGCAATATTTTATCTATTTATTTTTAACTATATGTTTTACAGCAGGACAACACTGGAAAGAAAGTGCACTTGTACTTGAAAGAGATTAAAACTTGGTTTTTTAAACTATTTTCGAATGTAATATTTATCGAAAAAGCTAATTACTTTATAAAAACGTCATTTCAATTGCCGATCCGAAGATATTTCATTTATTAGCACTATCTTTGTAATTAAAAGCACAGAATCATGAAAGAACAGAAGTTAACCTCCTATACCATCATATTATTCTTTGGCCAATGTAATTTTCTTTTGATAATTGCTCATAATATAAATTCAGTCTTCGATGATTTTTTATTTAGGTTATACACATTTTAATAAAATAAATCCAATCACGAAAATTTTACAAGTCGAAACAAGTTACCTGACATTACAAATAGATAAGTTTTAAATTTATGTTTAGATATCTCGAATATATTTTTTGAACTAATTTAATGAATGCTCAAGTAATTCTTTCTGATTCTTGTTAATTAATTACATTAACTAAAGGATGATTTCCATTGGATCGCTTAAAGTAATGCCATCTATCGAACTAAATGAAAACTATTTTTCACATCTCCGAACGGAATTAGGTTTTTACGTCTTCAAGGACGTTATCGCCAATCGTTTTTATTTAAATCTTTTTAGGTACAGGTTGCGATATCAGTTTCCTTGTCTCAAAAGGGGAGGGGGAAGCGTAGGGAGTACGAAATAAATTATGGAATGATATAGCATAAAAGATCAGATTGGTCATAAATTATCTGCAATCAGTGTCACAGCTTAGGCCTGCTTTTAGCGTCAATGAAAAAAAAATAATAATGATAATAATAATGAAAGGGAAAATAAATTAAGCAATTAAGCTGCTAACTATCAAAAAATGGTTTGAAAAGAATGAGAAATTAATTAATTTTGACTTTTTACTGTTAGTTCATAAAACAAAACATTTCATAGCAAAAAAATATGAGTATTTAGTAGTAAGTATTGAAGTGTGTGTGTGTGTGTGTGTGTGTGTGTGTGTGTGTGTGTGTTAGTTTAAAAATTTCAAAAGTCTTGAGCATGGAAAATATCATTTTCGCGAGAAAGACTACTAGTCTTTTGATTTTCTGATCTATATCGAAAACTTACTCATTTTGTTCTTTGTAGTATCAGATTTCATGCAATTTATCCACCAAAAAAATAAGAAATGTTTTCCAAAACACAAACTTTTAAAAACTTGAGAATACTATTTTCTTATTGGATCATACTTGTGTTTCATGTGTTTCTAGATCCAGATTTCCCCTGAGATTTCAGTTTATGTTCAACTTTCGTTCTCGTCATTGCTTAGTTTGTTCTTTACGTCAATATTTTATGATACTTATTAAGCCATACTTATACTACAAGCCTTAGGTGATTTATTTTTATTTAAGATGCTCACAAGGTGTTACATTAAATGTTGTATTCAAACATTAAGATATTCTGTAAAAATGTTTGCTTAGTTCATTTGTATTTCTGAATACACTTTTAATGTTTTTTTTTTTTTTTAATCCAGTGTTGAACATTGAAACGTTTATACAACAGCAATGCAACAAAAAATCTTTAGAAGAATGTTGCAATATTGTGTAATGTTTAAATACTGCTCTTTATTTCTGTATAAGTACGAGAAGGTATCTTTTTTTAAAGCATTTTCTTTTTAAAAGATCTTCTTTCTTTCTTTACAGGATTTTTTTTTTTTTAATAAAAGTTTCTCTTACATAATTTTTCCAAGAGCAAACCTAAATTTTTATTTTTATGCTTAATTTAGACATTAAAATAGTTTTTTTTTTCGAGTAATCACGATTGCTAATTGTTTTCCTTTGACCGTCCTTGATGTTGTGCTTCCTTTTTTAACTTGGACCAGGGGCCTCTGCAGCACCATCGCCCACCGGCCTCTGCAGCGCGCCTCCTCTGGTCCTGAGCACTATCCCCCGGAATCCGGTGGCGTGCATATCCCACACACACACGCGCTCATACACACAAGCGCGCGCCTTTACACACATACACACTGACACACATACACGCTGCCACACACCCATCCGCCTTTACACACGTACACTCACGCCTTTGTGCATACATGCAGGTCTACGCACACACGCAAGCTTAGCCTACATCTGCACGCACACACGCCGACACACACACACACACACACACACACACACACAACTATACACACGTAACCTCTCAGGAGGAGGGGCAGGCTTGAGGGGACCGAAGCCGTTTCTAGAAACAATAACTGCAATGAGTATACTCATATAGGGTCCTGCCGAAACGCGTGGTTGCGGAAAAAATAATTTGAATTCAAAATTTCAGAATTCCATTAAGTTTATTTATTTATCCTTATATATTATTTCTGTAGCCTGTTTTCGGTTTCTACGCCAGATTTTCCTCAATTCTTGATCGATTTCTTAGATTTACACCTTATTTTAAAGCTTACGGTGCTGGCTACTGACGAAAAATAGACCCACGGTCTAAAAATTGTTTTTTTTTTCAGCCGAAAAACCTGTTTTAAAGAACCAGAATGAGGTTTTTGGATAAACTTATAACTTTAACTTGCACTAAGACCGACAGAGCTGAATAGCTTGATCGGCAGAGCGTTCTCCTCGTAACCAGGAGAATACGTGTTCGGGCCCACGTTCGGACAATCTTCATCAATGAATTAGAGAAATATCGCGCATTATATGAACACTTAATTAAGTAAATAAAATGTATGAGGGCATAGAGTAAATGAGAAGAAAACGCTCCTTGCTGTTATGAAAACCAGATGCAACATGGGGATAAATTAATTCTAAATTCTAAGGCTTTTTTTTTTTTTAAGCTTCGGCTCCGGTAAGGAAATTAAAGCATAATGTAAGCAAAAATATAAGTATCAGGTTTAAGATTTCAGACTACAGTGGAATTGTTTTTTGTTCGAAAAAAATAATAAATCGTATATTGAAATATAGATTCCTCTAATGAGTTTTTGACTCTTTGTACAAATAAAAAAAATACTACCTCAATTTGAAGGGTAAAATATGTATTTTTTCTTCTTTTTACAAAAAAAAAAAGCTTATCACATTTTTACTACATTCGAAAAGCTACGCTTAAAAAAGAGCATAGTTCAACTTATTTTGTATTTTAACCGTGCTGTCAAATGATGAACACGTGCTGCCATCTAAGTCATAACGGTTCAAGCAGCCTGAGGTAACAAATTGTAAAAATTTTCAAAAATAAAAACATTTCTCTTCAATATTTTATCTTAGAAATTATTCCCCTCTCATTTTAAAACTTATCAGGCTGGCTAATGACAAAAAGAGACTTACGGTAGAAAAATCGAGTTTTCGAAAACGCCCCTTGCTGCTTCAAAACCTTGATTTACCTAAAGGAAATCCTTTTTGTGCAGAAAAACATTTTCATTGTATGCTGAAATGTAGATGTTTCTAATAGCAGTGTTCGACCTTTTGTACAAATGAAAAAATACTACGACAAATTAAAACTACGAGTTTCACCCAGTAAGCCTTTAATTTTTTATTCGCGCGAATAGAATATAAAGCATTAAAATTATTATTAACTTCATTAGCAAGAAATCAGTTTCTACTCCTCTGCTTTCTGCTGAAAAAAAAAAACACATTTTGTCTACGTTCGAAAAATTATACTTAAAAAACGGACTCAGTTCAACTGGTTTTGGTTTTGAATTTTAAGTGTTCGATTAAAAGAGAAACATGTGCGGGCATTTAAGCCGTAACGGTTAAAGCAACCTTCTATGTGAAATAGTTCAATATTCAAAGATAAAAATACTTATTTTCAATCTAATTTATTACTTCTCTAGAATGTTTATTTCAATCGCTACGTGAGATCTTCGTCATTCTTTAATCAAATTCCATGCTTTACGGATAATTTTAAATCGTATCATGCTGGTTAATGACAAAACATAGAAGCATGATTTTATTATTTTTTTTTTCGGCAAAAAGTTTCTTGCTGTTTTTTACAACACATTCCTTCAATGAATAGCTTTCGAAAAGGAAGGCGCAATTGCTAGGTTTGTTGGGGTGTCGGGCTGTTAATCAGAATGGCGTCAATTCGAATCCGTGCCAATAAATATCTCTTTAATGTTTCTTTTTTTGCTGTCAGATGCTCCACATGGGCAGGACTGTATTTGCCACAACCTGTTTTTTCACATGCACAATTATTGCTTTTTCACGAGTCACTACTCAGCCACTTTTAATGATATTTATGTTTGCATTGAAAATATGTACGACCAAAAGGTGAACGATGATCAAATTATCACAACTTTGTATTTAAGGAGGTTTTATTACTGATGCCTTTAAATTACATGCCTTCTTTTCTGCGCTTACTTTTTTTCGGTTCTTCTTCATAATGTTCTTCTTTTGAAATTTTTAAAGAGCGAAATGCCTTTTGAAACGATTCGAAGCACAGTGCGGAGTCCCGCACGGGTCGACTAGTTTATTTTAATACAAATTCATTTTAAAAAATTTGACGAAATTTCAATTAATTTTTGATATTGATGTACCGAGTTTTGCACTTTTATCTAATTAAATTGATTCGGCAGTTGAATGTTGCGGTATTTTTGACTATTTCAACATAGATCTTTTGTGTTAATTTAAAACGCTTCGAGAGGAAAAAAAAAATAAAGAAGGAAAAAAAAATATAGCTGTTATTCACTCATTTTATTTTCAGGAATCTTTTAGAGTATAGTATTTTTTTATTACTATTATTACTACTATTGGAAATTCTAGGAATTCGTGGAACAGGTGCAACAAATAAAGATAAACCGTAAAACTGGATAGCAACGAGGGAAAATAAGATAAAGATTGTTCCCTTCTTGAAAACTTGATTGTTTTGAACACAGGAGCGGACACAAGGAGAGGGTCATGGAGGTAATGACTCCCTTCCCCCTTCCCTAAACTGCCGACAATAGTATCCCGTTGTGTGAAAAAACTTTTTGAATTTATAATAATAATATAAAACTGTAGAGTTTGTTTGAACGCGCTAGTCTCAGGAACCACTCGTTTGAATTGAAATTATTATTATTATTATTATTATTTTTTTTTTTTTTTTTTTTGTGCCGTCCATTTTTGGGGAACGCTATATCTATACTAATAATATAAAGCTGTAGATTTTTTTTTGTTTGAACGCGCTAATCTCAGGAACTGTTGGTTCAAATTATTTTATATTTCTTTTTTTTTTGTGTGTGTGTGTGTGTCCATTCAACGGGGAAAGCTATAGGCTATATAATATTACGCTATGACTAATAGGACTGGAGCAGCAATAAAAAATCATGAAAACGGGAAAATTTATATTATAACATAAAATGCTTCAAACGCAGAAAATGCGTAGCCGTGGTGGCTTGACCTGAAAGAGCGGGTTTCGTGATCCAGAAGGCGTAGGTTCGAATCAGCTATAAGGCAAATCTCGCAAGTTATTTTTAGAGGAAATCATAAGCGACGCTAAAAATGATTTGTGAAAAAATATATATATATACGTATCATTGTCATATTTTTCTTATTAATTAATTAATAATATAAAACTGAAGAGTTTGTTTGTTTGAACGCGCTAATCTCTCAGGAACTACTGATTCTAATGGAAAGATTTTTTTTCTGTTGAATAGTCCATTTAATGAGGAAGGCTATAGGATTTTTTTAAATCAGATTGACCAAAATATTTGTAATTGCAAATTAATTGTTTAATTAATTGTTGAATTCTATGAATTCCTAATAGATGGCGGAGTAAGTTCGAGAGGACGCTGGCCGACAGTGTCGATAACTGCGAGGAACCATGCCCATGCTACGCTGTTGTGATCAGAGAGCAGATTTTTGAATGCGGTCCCCCCCCCCCCGATGTTCAAGTACGTAATTTGATTTTCTAGGATTTTTCTATTGGGATTTGCTTTCCATATTTCTTCAACGTTTGTTTTTGTTCTTATTGTTGAAGACAGTTAATTATCTGAGTAAATAATTTGATTTGTCGCATTATTAAATTGTGATTGTTCTTTACAACGTTTTTATTATTGCATTGTTTATTTGGCGAAACTTTAAATTGCAGGGGGAAAAATCGCTTCACTCGCTAAAGGGCAGGGTTACGTTAGCGTAGTTGCTTGGCGCGTTAAGTGATGAACAATGTAGTTGAAGGAATATTTTGAGTTTTAAAGCTACTGTTAATATTTTTATGTATTTCGGAGAATAGTTATTTCAAAGAGACTTTAATAGATCTTCTAAAAAGGTGTATACGCATTTTAGTTGAAAAAAAATGATCATTTCACATCAAAAGAGGGGCGGGGAGGGGGCGTGATTTTTTTTTTTTTTTTTTTCAACGGACTTCCTTTAACTCCTTAGCACGGGCACTGCCGTGCGAGTACTGCTAGTAAAATGTAAATGATTTCAGTAGCCTTTTCAATTCATTAATTATTTTTGAAAGTAAGTATTTGAAATACTACTTCCTTTCATTGCTTATGAAATTTATTTGTAACGTTTATGACCTATTAGATGCCTTATTCCTGGCCGATTTAGTGCTTTTCATTGACATCCAAGCAGTTTCAGAAAGTTTCCGTACTCAAAACCGTAGATTCGTTTATGGGAGAGCGGGGGCGGGGCGGGTCATTCTTCAGCATGATCCTTCTAAAATGACCCCCCCCCCCCCCGCCTATGATTGAAATAAAACATGATATGATAGATCAACCAGTGAATGAACACTCCCCAAATAATGATCAGCTCGTAATGTTTTTGAAAAAATACGGTTTAAAACAATTTTTTTAAATGAATTGACATAGTAAAAGAAAACTGTCATTTGCCAAAAGCTAAAAATTTTAACGATGCCATGAATATTTGGAAATGAAATTTCGCTAAAGTGTTGGTTCACTGGTCGATCTACTCTAAAACACAATTATGTGAAGTATACTAGTGAAAATTATCTGTAGTGTAGTGTACTAAAGGATAGAAATGCAACGAAGAAGAAATATACCTTTAATGAAGCCAATGTAAGATAATTAATACACTAGATTCAGCAATACACCAGTGTGCAGAAAATAAAATGATTGCAAGAAAAACTATTTTTTCTTTTTGATTTACTTTTCATTTATTTATTTATTTATTTATTTATTTATTATTTATTTATTTATTTTTATTTTATTTTTTTTCTATCTTGGTTTTCTTTAATTTCGTACTGCGGAAACTTAATAAAACCATGAGCTACGCAACAAGCATGACATTATCGATCTGTCTTCTTTTTTCTAATCGAGTATAGTACTTCCCGTGATGGTCACGTATAATCAGTAACTTGGGGATAATCGTGAGTTTACGGTGTCCTATTTACTACTTATAATGCATAAATTAAACAGTAAATTTTAAGATTTTAATAGAAAAGTCTAACACAAAAATAAAAAATAGTTGTTCAAAAGTATTTCCATGATAGGGAATAGCACTGAACGGCAACTTTTGCTATTCAAACTATTTTCCGTCTAGTAAGAAAATTAGTATTCTTCAGTTAAAATAATACCAGGAGGTTTTCTCTCTCACTCCTTTTTTTTTTGTGTGTGAGCTTCTATTTGTACTACTTAGAGGCTTACAATAGTAGGGTGCTTAATCCCGTTAGTGCTACAAAATATTTAGCTTCATATCTTAATTTTTCTTTCAATATAATATGCTTTTTTTTTCCCTAGAGAGAAAGAGAGGCGATTGAGAATTTCCGTGGTATCATGGGAAGTTATAATGTCCTAATTTTATGAAATAACTCCTAAGTCCTTTAGCGTTTCGTAAATTTCCTCGCATGCTACTTCATAAATTGGTACTCTTGCTTCATAAATGACACTGAAGACATCAGCATGCTCCACTCCACAATCATCTTTTATGATATCATTAACACATTTTTTGTAGTCTTGAACAGATTTCGTACACCTAAATCAAAAACATACGTGAGTTCAAATTAGGAGGACATCTTTATTATTTAGTTTCTGAAACATTTTTTTTTAATTTCGCAATTGTCCTTTCGAAGTTACTTTTTTTTCCTTAAACCGAGAAAGGACTTTTATTTATTTATTTATTTATTTGTTTAACTCTTGTAGACCACCGCAAGAGTATCTCATTGCATTTCCATTAAGTGCATATAGAAAATTGAATGGGAAACAGCTAGATGTTTGCAGCAAAAGCACGTGTACTTTTCTTCTCAATCCCGATATGCTATCGGAAAACCAATCATTCCGTGAAAAAGAACTGAACGGATCAAAAAGACTTGGAAAAAAAAAATTTAAGAATTGATGTTTAATGCAAAGAAAAAATAATTGCTTTTCTTTTTCTCATTTCCAAAGCAGCGCATTTGAAAAAAAAAAATCCTCTGAAAGAGTCTTCTACATATACACTGCTTGACAATTGCTAAGGAACAATTACGTTTTTTGGAATAGTTAAGATAGATAATGATTAAAGAAACAGAACAAAATATATAGTTAGTAGGGAGGTTGTGCCTTTATTATAAGTACAAAATAATACAGATATTACTGCATCAATGAAGTAAAAACTTAAAAAAATAATCCTACTTAAATGATTTTCATACAACAACAAAAAAAGAGATCTAGGTCAGAATGATGGAGACATGAGTACCTTAATGTGATGTATGATTGCCAGGGACACTAAAGCACAATTTACATCTGTTTTTCATACTTCCCACTAATCATTGAAGAGTGCTTGGAGGATGTTTTCCTACTCCTCTCTCAATGCGGATTTGAGTTCTTGTACTGTTCTGGGAGGGACGGTTTTTCGCGCAACACGTCTGCCAAAAGCCTCCCAGGCAAGTTCAATTGGATTTAAGTCGGGAAAGTAAGCAGGCCACTGCATACGGAGAATGTTTTCACTTTGCAGTGTGTCTGACACTTCAATGCTCCAGTGTGGCCGTGTATCGTCGTCCGTAAAGAAAAAGTCTAGACCTACAGCCCCCCTAAAAAGACGAACATGGTCCAGTATAACATCTCCGCAATACATTTGCGACGTACCGTTTTCTTATTCAAAAATGTGGAGCGGTGTTCTGCCATTGTGCATGATGCCTGACCACACCATGACACCTGGGCCGTACCGGTCACGTACACAATCAAATTTTTTTGCATAACGTGTTCCACGCTCTCTCCACAATAGTTTGTGACCAGAATCACTTGTCACACTGAAACGAGATTCGTCAGAGAACATCACTCTAGACCAATTTTGACGATCCTACCAACATGTTCTTTACACCAGTGTAATCTCTCTCGACAATGGCGTGGTTGAACTTGGATGCAACGTACGGGCTTTCCTGCATACGAACCGACATTATTTACTCACCGTGAGATGGTTCTTGCAGAAACATGCGCACCGGTAGCGGCTGTTAGATTTGCAGCTATCTGTCCAGGAGTGAAATTTCTGTTCCTTTTTGCCATTAGAGCTACATAGCGATCCTCTGAAGGTGTGGTGCTTCTACCACGATCCCCGGCATGCTTTTACAAAACATTTCCACCTTCAGCGGCCTTCTTTAATCGGGAGTTGGCACTTTTTGATACACTCATTGCAGCAGCCACAGTGGTGACACTTTGACCTGCTTCTAGTCGTCCAACGGCTCGTCCATGATCGTAGATACTCAAATGATGTGTTGCTGACATTTTATTCTTAAGTATTTCAAGAACCAAACAGAATTTCTGAGAAAAACCTTTTTTAACATCCAGCACTATTTTTGTTAAAAACCAAACGGCGTGAATTTTCGTACGAATCTTGAGCGTGTATGCACTGTCTTTTATACAGATAATGAGTCTTAGTCTACCACGCCATCTGAACTTGAATTTATTTCCATTGGACAGGTGGTTGAGGTAGAAAGTTGCATAAATCACTTGTTCCTTAGCAATTGTCAAGCAGTGTATTATTCTTACGACTTAGAAATATGAAATGTTTTTAATTGATATATGCATTTTTTGTATCAAAGTTAAAGCTGATGAGGGGATTTTGAGGGGTCCAATATAGTGTCGAAATATTTGTCATATAGGTTTCCTTTGAACCTCAAATTAAATACCGTTTATCCACAACTTTTTCTGACCTACTGTTCCGTAACAGACTTTTTTTTTTAATGACGCATGGAAGAAGATTGAAAATGTCGTTCATGTACCGCTGAGAAGAAGAGTCAAAAATAGAAAAGGATTTAAATGAAAACTTAAAAGTAAAAAGTTTGACAGCAGAATTTTCAAATGGGAAATGTATGTCTGTTAATCAGTTTCTTAATCTGTCTGTCGGTCGGTCTGTTTCCATAGTAATTTTTGAGGTTACTTAACTTACCAAGTTCAAAATTAAACCTCGCTTTGTATCTTTGACGTCTTTTATTTTAAAGAGGGGGCTCCACCCCTACTCGTTTCGCTCGCCAACCTCCGTTCGACGACTGTGGCAATGGGCGAATCGTCAGACATTCATGAATATTCAAATACTTATTCCAAGTTGACTATTGTTTGGGCAAATTTAGCCTTGCAGTCACATAATGCCGTGATTGAGACCTGCCTAGTAGGGTGGGTCGAGAAAAGGAAATTTTTGAAAAGCAACTTCTAATAGCAAAAAAAAAAAAAAGTTGTGTATTGCCATCCTAAACATGAGAAAAATAATAAAAAAATTAATATTTTTGTCTTCAGATCGCGCATTGGCAACAAAGTTTGGAAAAAAAAAGGTAAAAAATGGTCAATTTTTAAATATTTTTATAAAAATCAAAATTATTTTCAAAATTTTTGTTCGAATCCCGTTTAAATGCCTTTTTTAATAGTCTTTTAATGTATCTTTGAAAATATTTACATTCCTTTACAGTTTTTAGTTCGCGCATAAGCCGCACAATTATGTGAAATCAACTGAAAATCGACATTTTAAGCTTATTTTGTATATTGCAGAAATTCTTCTTTTAGATCCCAGTTATGTATTTTTTACAGTAAATGTGCACTATGCAACTCTTTGCTGGAACTGCGATTGTATTATGTAGCATTAACAACCCAGATCTCACCCCAAGTAGGTGGTTGCACTTTGTGTTCCACCCTGAAATTCCCAACATGACTGGACTTATTGACAAAACTTATAAATTTGTAAAGTAGCTTTCATAATAACAATATGGTTTTAAAGAAATTTCTACGTTTCGATCAAGGTGTGAAGTTGAATTTGTTACTCAATTTTTGTATTGAGGATCGCGATCGTAAAGGTTTTTACATTAATCCATATCTTGTCTCATCCCCAAAAACACCCTACCTACCTACTCACTCACCAGTTTAATAACCCATTCCACAGCCGGAGTGTAAAATAGGAACATTAACTGATTTATGGGGAAAACATCAACTTATTTTGTAAAATTAAATGTTATTAACTTAGAAAGAATTCGGTCTGAAGAAATCAAAGTTTTGGAAATTGACTTAAAAAGCGAGCAAAAGTATTTGATGGATATTGCTATTGCAATACAGAAAGGAAAATGTGATCTTGATCTCGCTCCCACGAAACTAAGACGTTGTAGTCATTAGCTTTCGTTAACGTGTTCTAACGGAGTCTGGGGCTGTATAATATTTAAACTAAACTACTAGTGGAATGAAGGAACTCATAAATAATATCTTTAAAAATTTAGCTTCTATGGTTTGATATAGTTAAAATTATGAAGAAAAGAACAAACTTCCGTGTGTATAAGTTTTATCAGTAAGTCCAGGCTTCTTGGGAATTTCAGGGTGGAACAGAAAGTGCAAACACCTACTTGGGTGGGTTCTGGGTTGTTAATGCAACACAATGTAATTGCAGTTCCAGCAAAGAGCTGTATAGTGTACATTTACTGTAAAAAATACATAACTGAGATCTAAAAGAAGAAATACTGCAATATACAAAATAAGATAAAAACGTCGATTTTTGGTTGATTTCACGTAACTTTGCGGCTTATGCGCGAACTAAAAAATGTAAAAAAATTAAATATTTTCAAAGATATTAAAAGACTATTAAAAGGAAGCATTTAAACGGGATTAGAACAAAGATTTTGAACATTTAGTTTTTTATAAAAATATTTGAAAATGTACCATTTTTTACCTTATTTTTTAAATTTTGCTGCCGATGCGCGATCTGAAGACATAAATATTATTTTTCTTAATTATTTTTCCCATGCTTAGGATAGCAATACAAACTTTTTTTTCGCTATTAGAACTTGCTTCTCGAAAAATTTTTTTTTTCTGCCCTCCCTACTGCGTAGCCTTTGACAGTGCTGCCAGGTTAGGTTTGCCCCGACTAGAGACTAAAGCCATTTAGTTTCTAAGTAAGTTGTACTTCAGATACAAATATATCTACGTATTGTTTCTCATTCTATTCATATACCAGGCGCATAACTACCACACAAGTGTGGCACCTTAACCTAAATGTACGGGAAACGCTCCACTGCGTAATGTTTTAGAAAACAATCGCTAAAAAATAATTATTAGTCGTTTACACATTCTTTCGCAGTACACATTTTATATATTTATCATAAAATAACACAGCAGTGCTATTTAAGGAAAAATACATAAAAAGTGAAGCTTAGCTTCCTTACTTACCCTGCTACTTAGATTGTTTGCATTAGAATCTTAACATACAAACACATACTTACTGGAAATTAGCAGCAAGCATATCCAAATGTTCCTCGCACTCATTGCTTATAGTTGAAATTTTTTCATTCACACAAGATATGAGCTTCAAGTACTCTAAGAAAAGGAAACAGTTTTCGATAATTAAATGTTGTAAAATTTATTTAATACCTTCTAGAGTTTTTAAAAGCTGTTCTAAATACAAGAACACTAGTGAATGTCAATATTTTAACAAATTATCCCATAATATATGAAACAAGCATAAAAATAAAGGCTCTGTGCAGTAATACAAGTGCACAATTGAAAAGTTAGGCAGAATTACGGTAACGTGGTCTTATATGATTTTTAAGAATCCAATCCTCACACACTTTCTAAAAGATCCATTAAAATGTGAGAGTTTTAAAGTTAAATAATGAAATGGCTCACTCCTAAAAATCCAATCTTTAAATAAAATTGAGATATTTTCTTAATGCTTGCATGTAAGGGAAACTAGAGAGGTTTGACCAACTTTTTACAAATGCATTTTTCTATCTTTTCTAACCGTTAGAAAATTTCCAAACTGACATTATTTGCTTCCTTATGATGTCTGGCAACTTTTTGCACTATTAGTTTTTATTAAAATTACATATTAAGTTTTTTATTATTAATTTTTCAAGAGTGTCCAAATCCTCACTTGATGGAGGTTTGACATATCATAAGGGAAGTTTGATCCACAGAGATAAAAAGTTGGAAAAATGATGCAGAAACAATTAAATGTCTAACCAGATACTATTACGAGGTACCTGTGACGGCTAGATTAATTCAGAAGAAGACGCCGTTGCTATAAAATATTGTAAAATGAAATTGGCAACGGCAAAGGATAAAAACAGATTGCATCGGTCGAAATGTGCTAGTTTCAGTTGTGTTTTGAAGGCGCAAGCCTAATTTTCACTAATCCTTTTCAGTGTAAATAAATTTTAACTTTACTTACCTCATAGTGTTTTCTAACTTATTTGAATTCTACAATTTACAAGAAAAATGGTGCCGAAACTTCCAGGATTTTAAGATGAAATATTTTAATCTTTGAAGAAAATTTATGAGGTAAGGTGAATTTGAATTGTTCATTATGGAAACGTTGGATAAATACATTAAGAAGCGTGCTACGCTAAGAGGAGCAACAGCAAGAATTATTAAGAAATTAGAAACATTAATTAGCACGGAATTACCTGATATTGAAGTAATTGAAATAACACTTGAACTATTAACTGAAAAGGAAGAAAGCCTAAAAGCACTTAATGAAGTAATAGAACAGGAAATTACCGACGACAAACAATTAGAAAAAGAAATACTTACAGTAGAAAACTACAAAGAAGAAATTTTGACATGCAAAGCTCGGGTAAAGAAATATCTCAAGAATAATTTACAAGTTCCAAATCAAGTGCAAATTAGTCCCGTAGATTCGAGTCTTTGTACGCCAAATACTACATCTGTCAAACTTCCTCGATTAGTAATAGAAAAATTTAATGGGAATATTTGCAAATGGCCAAATTTTTGGGCACAGTTTAAAAGTAGTATACATGATAACAAATCGTTAACTGACGTTGAAAAGTTTAATTATTTAAAATCTTATTTACTAGCTGATGCAGAAACTGCAATTTCTGGGTTGTCATTAGAGGCAAATAATTATGAAAAAGCTATCGGTATTTTGGAATCTCGCTTTGGTAGAAAGGAATTGATTATTGATAGTCATATGTCTAACCTTTTAAGTTTAACACCGTGCAAAAATTCAAGGGATGTATATTCGCTACGTAGATTGTATGACATTTGCTCAGTAGAAATAACCGCTTTAGAAAGTTTGGGGATTCGACCAGATTCTTTCGGGGTACTTTTGTTTCCCATTTTGATAAAGTGTATTCCAACTGACATGGCTTTGGAATTTAACAGATCCCATGATTCGGAACAAAATAAAGTTTCTGATTTATTATGCTTTCTAAAGAAAGAATTAGAATCGCGAGAAAGGACTTTAATTTATCTAAAACAAAAAATGATGAGTCTAGAAATACAAATACGTACGAAAATAGGTTTCAAAAGCGTAGAGAATTTAATAGATACGATTATAGAAACAAGGAAATAAATTATTCAGCTGCCACATTAAATACTGTTGTTGAAAAATTTTGCGTGTTTTGCAATAGACTGTGTGACCATCTATCGGATGAATGTAATCAATTAAACATAAATGAGAAAAAAGATGTATTAAAGAAAAACGGGAGGTGTTTTCTATGTTATAAAAAATTTCATCTTAAAAAATTCTGTAGGACGAAAGTTAACTGCAGTATCTGTCACAAACAAAGTCACCGAAAGGGATTGTGTGAAATAGCTTATCCGATGAATGACCCTGTTCCCCTGTCTAAAGACAAAATTAATTCTGATGCAATATTAACATCAATAATTCCACATAAAAACAAAGTTGAAAATAATAAACAAATTCTTCTACTCCAAACATTTAAAGCTATCGTTTCAGATTCAGAGGGTAAAACTAAAATACATTGTCGAGGTTTAATTGATTCAGGGAGCCAAAGAAGTTTTATCCATGAAAGATTAGTAAATAAATTGAAATTACCAGTAGTAGATAGGGAAAAAATAAGCTTGCATACTTTCGGAAATAGTATCGCTATTAACGTTACAAGACATCGCGTCAAATTTTTGCTACACAACATAAGCGACGAAAATAAATGTTTAAGTATCGAGGCATTAGAATCCCCTGAAATCTGCAACACATTAATAGAAGCACCCAACAAAGATTTGCGTGAACAAATTCAATCTTTAGGTATTAAATTGTCGGATTCCGAAAACGGATATAGTGATAGTAAAATTGACATTTTAATTGGGTCTGATTATTTTTGGGAAATAGTTTCTGGTACAACTCGACGTATAAATGAAAAAGTAATGTTGTTAGATACTTTGATGGGATGGATAATTCATGGTCCAATTTCGAATTTTGATCTTAATTTTAAAACATCATCAGTTGAAGTATTGAGCGCTATTGTCACGAAAGATTTAGATGAGGAATTAACGAATCAGTTGAAAGCATTTTGGGAGTTAGAATCTCACGGAATCCAGAATGACCCTTCTAAACGGGCTATTTCAGATGGGGAAGCTCTTCAAAAATTTGAAAAAACTTTGACTTTTAAAGACGGTCGATATGTAGTTGCACTTCCATGGAAGCACGAAAATGATAATTTAGCTAGTAACTATGATAATGCTCGAAAACGATTAAATTCATTAATTAGACGATTTTATAAAGACCCTTCGTTGTACATCGAATATAAAGCAGTGATTGATGAATACTTCAAATTGGGAATTGTGGAGGAAGTTAGTGATACTCGCAATACAGGTCATCCTACGTATTACTTACCACATTTTCCCGTTATCAGGAAAGATAAAAGCACAACCAAGTTGAGAATTGTGTTTGATGCCTCATCGCATCCCCCTCATGCCCCATCACTAAATGATTTGCTACACTCGGGTCCTAATCTTAACCCAGATCTTTTAAATTTAATTCTTTCATTTCGATTCCACAGAATCGCATTTGTTGCAGATATAGAAAAGGCATTTTTAAATATTGGACTTTCGGAGAATGATCGCGATGTTGTCCGGTTTTTGTGGATAGATGAATTATTAAATGATTTAACTCAAATTAAACTGAAGGTTTGTAGACTATCGAGGGTTCTTTTTGGCGTTACAGCTAGTTCCTTTTTGTTAGCAGCTGTTATAAGATATCACTTACATCAGTATTCTAATTTAAACCCAGAAACCAGTTTAATGTTAAGGGAATCAATGTACGTTGATGATTTGCTTTCCGGTGCTTCAAATGAAGAAAAGGCTCTCCAATTGTCTAAAGAATCGAAATTTATAATGGAAGATGCAGGTATGAGATTAAGAAAGTGGAAGAGTAATTCATTAACCCTGGAAAGTAAATGGAATAATTTGGGATTTGATACGGGTACTTGTGAACAATCTGATGTATCTTTAAAGGTGTTAGGACTTTTATGGGATTCACAAAATGATAATTTTAAATTTGATACTTCTAGTTTAATACAATTTGTTAAGGAATCAGATGGCACTAAACGAACGTTAATTAGAGCTGCAGGAAGAATCTTCGATTCTCTCGGATTTATCTCCCCTTACACAGTTCGTGTAAAAGTACTTTTCCAAGAATTATGGGAACGTAGAGTTCATTGGGACGAGAAATTGCCCGAAGATATTGCTCAAGAATGGAAAAAATGGCATGAAGAATTGTCATTAGTCAATACTTTGAAAATGCCCAGGCATTGTTTCGGACAGACGGAATTTGAAAATTTAAGAAACGTACAGGTTCACTGTTTCACTGACGCCAGTGCAAAAATTTATGGTTCAGTGATATTTATTCGTTACACAGATGAAAATAACATTATCAAAACATCCTTTCTTGCATCTAAAAGCAGAGTTGCACCCCTTAAAAAACTAACAATTCCTAGACTCGAACTGACTGCCGCCCTGATAGGAGCTCGTTTAATTTCCCATATCAAGCCTATTTTTAAAAGATTCCATTCGAAAGTCAGTTATCATTATTGGACCGACAGTAGCATTGTGCTTTGTTGGATAAAAAGTTCTTCTACTAAGTGGAAACCGTTTATTGAGAACAGAGTTCGAGAAATCCAATCATTAACGGATCCAAGCATGTGGGAATTTTGCCCCGGCCGAATGAATGTTTCGGATATAATAACAAGAGGAAAGAGTATATCTGAATTGATGAAATGTGAAGCATGGTTTACTGGTCCCGAATGGTTAAAAAATGAAGAAAATTGGCCAAAGTCAATATCCGTTAATGATTTCTGCGATGAAGCTTTAGGAATGGAAATGCGAAAACAAGAAGTTTTATTCCTAGCCACAGTCAATGAAGATCTATTGGATTTAAAACGTTACGGAAGTTACAGAAAAGTTCTACGAGTAACCGCTTACATCAGAAGATTTATTTATAATTGTGGACATGACGATAAAAGAGTTGGTTCTTTAAACGCTGACGAAATTAATGAAGCCGAAAATTACTGGATTTTGAATGCTCAAGAACATGCTTTCTTTTCAGAAAAAAACATCTACAGGCTTGTTAAAACGACCTGTCCAGCTCCTATATAAACTAGAACTCAATGACTGAAAATATAAAACTAACTTTAATGTGTTCAAATGTATTTTATGTGTTTTTTCTAACAATGGTTTAATGTTATGTTTTACTAATAATTGTGTTTAGAAAATTTTGCAGATGAACTAAAAGTTCATCGGGGGGAGTTTGTGACGGCTAGATTAATTCAGAAGAAGACGCCGTTGCTATAAAATATTGTAAAATGAAATTGGCAACGGCAAAGGATAAAAACAGATTGCATCGGTCGAAATGTGCTAGTTTCAGTTGTGTTTTGAAGGCGCAAGCCTAATTTTCACTAATCCTTTTCAGTGTAAATAAATTTTAACTTTACTTACCTCATAGTGTTTTCTAACTTATTTGAATTCTACAATTTACAAGAAAAACACTAATTAGGTCTAAGGAAAAATGATAATTTTTTTTAAAAATTTAATTTCAATTAATGCAGATTATGATTGTTGGAAATGCCATCATCAAATTTCATATTTTCAATGCAAATCTTTCTGTGCCTCTAGTTATTATTGAATAAGGTACCACAGTGACATCTGTTTTAATGGGGTATCTAAAAATTCTTGATCGGATAAGCTTCCGACCACATTTGCCTTTTCTAGATAATTATTTTATTGGTTTTCATGTAATGAGATGAAAGTTACAATACTTAAGTTACAATAAAATAAAGAAATTTAGCAAATAATTGAGGCAAGTAAAGATATGGTGAGTATCCTCATGAATTTGCAAGCAAATGATAAAAGCAAGTTTCAGTTGTGTTTATGTTAAAGAGAATAATGCAATAACAGATAGGGCCCAAATGAATATTAAAGGATCGATTGCAAGTTAAGAGCTAAAATTTTTATTTCATTTGAATTAAAAAAAGTCTTTTTAAAGCAAAATAAATGTTGTATACAGCTTACAAATTGTTATACTATTAAATATTACTAACTTAGTAGATTTGACCTGGGTCAAACCTCCCGGAACTGAGGTGGGTCAAACCTAACTTGGTGGTCATTTTAGAAAAGCAATTAAAAACACATAAATATGAAACGTGAATTTAAAAAATAAGTGTGCAGTCTTTTAGTATATTAATCAGAGGACACAAATAATTCAATTTAATTTTGTGCATGTTAATGACGAATAGTACAGTAGAGATGAAGTTAAGGCAAGAAAAAATACTTTTTTGCCTGAAAAAACATCATATACGATTGCTCCTCGATTCTGCTTCGAAATCGTTAAAAACGAGAATTAGCTTTCGATTCTACTTGGTATCTTCAGTCAATTAAATGTTTAAATACGAACGAGAGAGGGTTGGTAAAATCTCGCTAGTTTCCCCTATCGAAAATTTTCCCATTTGAAAAGCTGTTACTATTTTGATGATTAAATGCTGGAAAGGTGAAAGTTGATGTTTGTTTAAATAACTTTTTTAATATGGTGTACGTTTCAATTGCCAAAGTTTTGAGCACGGTTAGTTTTTCTCTTATCTTCCAGACAAAACGACTGATTTTTTAATGTAATAAACAAGTCAGGATTTTCAATGAATTTTATCATAAAAATCAAAATTGCATGGTCTTTTTTCAAGAAGTTATTAGAAGATATTATAAGGGGTCGTGTGGCTAGTATCTACCAGTCACCAAGTCGATAGATTTAATGACGTTTACCAGGTGAAGTAAGGTCAATAAGCACTTCTGATTGCTCAAAAAAGGAAAGAAAGAAGTTTATTTTAATGATTCTTAAAATTTGATATTGATGTCAATTCCAACATGGTGGTAAACTTTACTGATTAACACGTGTAATTTTTCATGTTTAGAGGGCATGTAAAGGAGGATAAAATAAACATTATATTATTTTCTAATATGGTTTAATTTATAATTCATTAAAAATTGGCTTCCTATACCTTTTTTTTACACAATGTGTAGTAGATGCATCAATTGAATAATTGTAGTGCTAATGTAGTGCTAACGACTAAAAACAGAAAATCACTGCGGTTCAAATGTAAATACGTAAAAAATAAAAAATACGTGTAATAAAATGTAAATACATGCGGCTCAAATGTAATTCCCTGCGTTGAGCATACCATATCTCTTGGTACTGGGTTAAAAGTTACTGTTTCCGAGTTATGTTATTGTTTTCATCTGTGTTGAAAAGTTGTATTTTTATTTTATTTCATTTATTTATTTTTGTTTTTATTTTTATTTATTTATTTTATTTTTTATGTGTTCCTGACAGGTAAAAAAGAATGAAACGAAGAAAATAAGCATTAATAACTGAAGGCAAAAACCAACGAACCTGCTGGTGGCCAAAGTTTAATATTATTCAGGGTTGAAGTTTACACTTACTCATATTTATCTACTTACTTGCTCTAAAATCGTTTGACTTGTCGCATAACTTGTTGTACAGACTTTTATGTCTTTTCAGTCCCTCCAAGTACAATCCAATTCGTGTATGAGGACATCGTTCCGCAAAAGCTATTGCACAATCCAGTTGTGTAGATATTACGCTGCAAAAAATTGATGGAAGACATAAATGCTTCTAATGCAGAAGAGCCATGACTTAAGCGAGAAATGCGTTCAAACGCACCTTGCATAAGTCAAAATTTCGCGTTTTGAAACAGCGCATGCATATAACTTTTTGATAAACATACAAAAGTATTTGAAACACTTGTAAACACCCCGCAAGCTGTTTTAAAAAACATCCCTTTGGTTCGGTATTCTTTTCTTTTTTAAGTTAAAAATGTGGTCAAGAGGACAAGTTAGACTATATGACACAGATGAAGCTTCCTGTTCCTACGCATATTTCGTTCAAACAGTCCCTACTTTTTTGTGTAATAAAGAGTGCTTACTGATTTCATTTCAAACGGTAAATGACATATAACCTAATGTCCTTGTGGCTGGTGGTACAAGTCACGTGATCATTTTTTAATGTCATTGAACAACTTCAACAAAAATTGATCCCCTTGATTTATATGTTCAAGCTCATCAGAAAATCAACACTATTTTTTGACATAAATAATTTAAAATTATGTCAAAAACTTCTAGTTTTCTTTTTAAACATCGCATTTTAGAAACTTCAGTTTGGGAAACTGTCTTTTTCCAACAGAGATAAAATTTCACTAAGAATATCTTTTCTGCATTTGTTCATTTAAAAATATATAATAGCTGAACAAATTTTAAAATTTTCGATCGATTAATGCATCAGAGATAGAAGGAAATATCTCAATTTTTTTGCAGACCTTTTAAGATTTTTATTTTTTTACAAGTATACAATATTTTAACCCTTAACAGGGGAGGTGCAGTCTCACAGACTCACAGACCGCTCAAAAGTTCATCCCACCACCCCTATTTTATTTTCAGTCTGATTGAATGGTTTTTCCCAATAGCTTTTTGTTCTGTGACCTTGAACACCTCCCTTACTTATCAATATCTTTTGGCAAGTGCATCTGGTTTAAATTTCATTGCGTTCTTTAGAAGCGGTCTGTGAGACCGTACCTCCTCTTCAGTGTTAGAATTTTCGGCCGTAGTAGACATGGCTTTTAACGTTAGAACCGCAGATATAGGTTCATTTATCTTATCCGCATTATGCAGAAGAAATGCAAGATATTCTAGATGGGGTTAAGAATTGTTTGAAACGTGTGCAGAAGTTACGCAATGATGTTCTAGGTACAATAAAGGCTGAATTATTCTTGGAAATACGACGTGAAATACTAATAGTTAAAGGGCTCTCAAAATTTTCCCGTAATGTGATCTAATCGATTTTCTGGTGTTCAAATGTCCTTTATACATTAAACAACTAAAATAAAATCATTAATTGCTAATAGATTCATTTTTATTACGAATAGTAAATTATTTACTGCAACATATCTCGAAAAATCTTTAGGCACTTGTTAAATTTCCTCGGAAAAGGTATGTTTTAGTTCAGAATTCAAAAATATTTTTTTTCGTGCTAACAAAAGTATAAAAAATGTTTAAGAGAATTTACAGGAATTTATCTAAATTATACGATTTTTGAAAAGAAAATTAAAGTAGAGCGGTCTCTGAGACCTCACATTCGGTGTTATGCCCTACTTTTTTACCTGCCCTGTTACGGGTTAATATTTAGGTTTAAACATTCGGATATGGTAATCACGAATGAGGCTAAGTTGCAGTAACGTCGCCATAAGACGGTATTGATGGTTAATAGTGTATTTACTGGAATCATTTTAAATGTGTTGTTATAAAAATATTATTTAAAAACCAAAATTTTACTTATTTTATTTTACAAAAAAAAAAAAAAAACATATCTTTATTCTTTATTTGAGAAGCTCTCTGCATCAATTCGCTTTAGCACATAATTAGCAAGCATGATAACCAATCTTGGAAATGTTAAAAACTATTTGGTTTTTAAAAGCGGTCTGATTTGTAAAGTACAAGCCATAAGAAATTCCTTAGCTATCAGAAAAAAAATACAGTTAATTGTCTGCTAAACATCAGCCCGCATTGCTGTTTTAGCGCTCAGAAAAAGTAAAAATCGATTTTTGTTTTTAATTCGAATGTTCCTTAATCAGGAAAGAATTGATCTCGAATTAATCTGGTTTGTTGTACTTCTTATTGTTTTCTAGAAATAAATTTTGTTTTATGAAACAAGATATCAAAAAGTAATTTCAAATAGAATATTCTTCTGTGGAGAATACCTACTTTAAGAGTTTACAATTATTAGTCCGTGTTTACGGGATGTGCATAACATTCTAAGAGTAGATGATCTTTGAAAGGTATTTTCAATTATATCCATTCCACAGAAATTAAGGAAAACTCAAGCAACTTAAAACTATTTTTAACGTACAGTAGACCCTCTTTTTACGCGGGTTTATTTTATGCGGTTTCGATTATACGCGGTTTAAGATTTGACACCTTTACAGTGGCTCCCAAAAGTGTTCGTACACCTACGACTTTCAATGAAATAGGTCCTTATCCATTGGTTAGAATTAATATTTCGGAATAGGTATTTTATTATAAGATCTATGATCTATTTTTAACAAAACTACACAAAAATTTTTAATAAAACATAAAAACTTAATTTTTAAAAAATAAAAAACCAAAAAGTTACGGAAATTTTATCTCACAAAAGTCTTCGTACACTTTGAAAAAATGTCAAAAATTAGCAAATAATCTAACTTTTTATTAAGTTATTATTTAGTGGGATATCATGCAGTAACAACAACAGCTTTTAAACGTCTGGGAATAGATTTCATTGTTTCTTTCTTTCTTTTTTTGTGCAATTTCTGAGTAAGTGTTCAACCGCACTACGAGTCTTACTGTTTCTAGTTCGCTTTTCGTTTCAATGGTGTATTTTCGTAATCTAGCCACCAGATATCTCCAAATATGTTCCATTAAGTTTAAATCTAGCGATTGAGGAGATATTTCCAAGCTTAAGGACAAATTTTGAGGCACCAAACGCGAACGTGTGCTTCTTATCGTTATCTTGATAAAAAAACAAAGTTGTTTCCGATTACCAAATTTTGGGGTAATAGTTTTAAATTGCTTTTTAAAATATTTAAATGAACAGCATAATTCATTGTTTCATCAAAAAATTTCAAATTTCCAAGTCCTGATGCTGAGATGCACCCTCACAAAAGAACATCTTCACCGTTCTGATTAACCGATCCAACTAAGTTCTTAAGATTAAATTCCTCTTTTTTTCTTTCATTTACAATTATACAACAATTTATCCCAAAATGTTGAATTTATTTTCGTCTATAAATAAGACGTTGTTCCAAAACGTATTGAGCTTATTTAACATTGATTTTACGACAGAAAGTGTAAGCTTACTGTTTTTCGCACGAACAAGAAAATTTCTGCGGGAAGAGGTCCCACTTAATCTAGCTAATCCGAGAACTTTTCGAACAATTTTAGGTAAAAATTAAACGTAAAATGTTTCATTCAATTCTGTAGAAACTTTTTCAGTTCTGAAATGTGTATTTTTCATATTTTTTTTAACTGTAAACCTCCAATCACGCTTTGTTAACTTTGCCAGTTGACCTTTTCTTACCTTTTTTTCGATCCGATTCTTGTCTTTAAAGCATTTTATCAAGCCCTTCACTATAGAATGGTATAAATTAACCAATTTAGAGACATTTCAAATCAATTTACGGCTACTGTGAGGGAAAAAAACTAATTTCGAATCGTGTTTGTTGTTTTTTACGCATACCTGCCATTTTAAAATAATAAGCAGAATATTAGGGAATAAAAACACTAAAAATTAAAGTCAAATGACTTTACAGTATCATTACAATGCAAAAATAATAAAAAAACCACATATGATAATTTTAATTATGAATTTATTCGAAACTATTTCAGTGTACGATGACTTTTGTGGCGTATTTTTTCTGTCTCTTCGTTTTTTGACAAATTTCAAAAATAAAATCTGGCAATATTCCAAAAAAAACTACTGGGTTTTATTCACAATGACATAGGAATGGTGTGAAAAAAAAAATTGGACTTCATATTCGAATTAAGTTTTGTGTTATTTTGGTTTTACTACAAAATTTCAAGGTGTACGAACACTTTTGGGAGCCACTGTATATAATTTTACGCGGACGAGTTTCGGTTTTACGCGGATGCGGCAATGCAACCAGATAAAATTTTCCCCTGTTTCAAAATCCAAACTCCTAACGATTGCAGATTACGCGTAATCAACTGCAATTGGCGTGCTAATAATCGAGCTTGAACCACTGGAGACATTTTATGCGATCAATCTAAAGCTCTTTCCAGAAATTAAACTCGGAATTCACGGGAAGAAGAGCTTTTAGGCGTAACAAACGAGGCCAAAACCAACGAGGTACCGACATCGATGACACACAACCAAAAACGTTCACATTGAAAATTTTGAGCCCTTCCTAGGCAATAGAAATTATCTTTTTGATTTGTTAGTGAAGGAAGATTCTATCATGGAAAAGACGCAAGTGGTCATGGATGCGTTAATGCTCTGCAAAGAATTACAGAGAAAAATTTTTAATGACTTAAGTTTTCTTTACACATGTTTTGCATAAAAATCGATATAAGTACACATTAAACTTATTATACAATTAGTCATTACTAGAATGAAGTATTTTTTATCTACAGAACCAAACACCTATTTTAATATTACTATTAGGTCTCAATTTAAGCGGTTTCGATTTACGCGGTATTTTCGTGGAACGTAACCCCCGTGTTAAACGAGGGTCTACTGTATTTCAAAATCAACCCTTAGGAAAATGTTTTCTGTATTTCTTACAACAATCTGAAAAAGAAAATTCCGTAATTTACAGATTTTGTTTTGTAATTTTTCTCAGAATATAGATTTAAGAGTTGTTCCAAAAAAAGCTGAGTTTTTCTCAAGATTTTTTTAAATGAATTTTTTTAGTTTTTCCAGCAAGATTTCAAAGAATACAAAATTTCAATAAAATATGTTCTTACGGACAAATTTCTGCCAAACGTTCTTCGGTTCCGGGCCAAGTGTTTTCTAGTTTAAAAAGATCTTCCCCATCTTCAGGAATGCATTTCGATGCTTCCTCGTCACTGCATTTTGGAGATGCTACCACAAATCCAATCCCTTACAAATGTAAAACAAAATATTAGTGCAATGTCGAGTGATTTCTTTCACTAGATTTTTATACATCGCAGTGTTATCCTGTTATCCGTAGCGGCATTAGACTCCGTTCAGGGGAAAGATATAGACCAGCAAGTTGCCAGAACGTAAACAAACACAACAAACAAGTTGCCAGAATGTTGCCCGTTGTGCAAATTTTGGGTATTTTCTCTGGAATAAAAAAATAGAATAATAGCATTCGCTTTGGCCGTCTGCCTGGCACCCATTTTTTCTTGTCCTAGCCAAGCAAGTGATTGACGTCGCCAAATAGAAGTTATTTGTTCACATCTAGTATAACTTTTTTGTAAAAAAGTATACAAGAACTAATCTTAAAATTATTACTTTTTAAAACTGACCTTGATTGTCTACTTCATATTAAGATGAACTTTGCTGGAAGAACACATATGAAATTTAATTTTTTAAGTTACCAATTTTCTAACGACCCCTTACGATTCACCGTCTATCCCAGAATTGTAGAAAATTGTCTCATTAAACCGATGATATCTCTCTGAATTTTAAAGATATTGAACAGGAGCTTTACTATTGGTTTTGAGATCTACTTTGATTTTAAATCATGAAAGTTATAAATTGCTAAATTTTGCGCATGCGCAGTGAAAAAGTATTTGCGTAAACGTTCAGATTTCATGAAATTTTCAGTGTTTTAATTTCAAATTGTAATGTTATATTTTTCATGTACGTTGTAATGTTTTCTGAAAGCGTGTTAAGGTTCGAGGGAAAATTCTATATGACCCAAAGCTTGCGCGTAATGAGCCAAAAACTTTTAAATTAAATTCGTAGTTTTGAATAAGATGCTCACATCTTCCTGAAAATCAGTGATACGTTCTCGAAATTATGTAAAATAGTTGTACATAGTAAACTAACTAATTTCCGAAATTTGCAGATGTTTTCTAGCTATTAACGATGAAGCTCGCATGGTTTGAGTCAAAAACCTGCTCATTAAATTCGTAGTTTTGAAAGAAATGCTTATATCTTCATAAAAATCAGTGATATTTTCTCGAAATAAATTAGTTGTGCTAACTAATTTCCAAAATGTACCGCAAAGTGGGGCTAGAACCCATGAGAAAAAAGTGTTTAAAATCCGTCCTAGTCCTATATAACTCAATGTACAGACTTAAAAAACTTTCTCCATGGCAGGTAGCAGTACTAGGTAGAGGCTGGAGCATGAAACAAAGTTTCTGTTATCCCCGCGGGTTTTTTTTTTTTTTTTTTTTTTTTTTTTTTTTTTTTTTTTTTTTTTTTTTTTTTTTTTTGAGGTTATGATTGCAAGTTGTCTAAAAACGAATTTTTTTGACAATACTTTCACATGCAAGTTCATGGAAATATCCGATTTCATCAAGGCCAAGATAGTTTTATGTTTGCAATCTATTTTTTAATAAAATAACAGCGTTTTAAGGCTATAGCTAAATGATTAACACAGTAACTAATATAAGTTAGTAAAAGTGCACTGGTAGCTTTAAAATGGGGCTACTTGAACCCAGCGTGCAAACAGACTCAAACCACATTTTCTTACTAAATTATGTTAAGTAAGGTTTGTAATCTTTTGAAATAAAGAGGTTATTTACTATTTATTTCCGTTTTTTGCAGGGATTTTGTTTCCGGGGATAAAAAGGCTCCGAAAGTAAAAGAGAACCCCTTGAAGTAGGAAATAATGCGGATTATTAAGAGGAAAAATTACAATTGTCTCCAGATTCAACAAATTCCGGAGTGGCATCAGCCCATTTTGACTTAACTATAAAAAGGAAATTTAAAGATCGTTCACAAAGCAAGCTTGGGCATCCTGTAGTATTTAGTTGTTAGGAAGAGTAGGTATTAAATAATATCAGAGAAAAAAAATCCACCCAAGCCATTAAATTGAGGGATTTTCATTCTTTCTAATGTTTAAATAATGAGCTTTCTATCGGTTTTAGCTGTAGTTAGATTATGTTTCTATTTGAGAAATTATGTTTGCCTAAAAATATGTTTTTATGTATGCGTTGATTTTATATTAATTTATACAAATATAATTTAGAATTTATATAAATAGTTTGCTCATTAGAATATACGTTTTGAGTTTATTTTTCAAAACCATTGGTCCTTCTTGATACCACCCCCTGTTTTATAGCTTTTTGTAATGGATTTGCTGAGTCGGACCAAGTAGCCCTAGCGCGGGGCTACTTGAACCCAATTTTTAAAAATAGAAAAATTATATAAAGAGTTAAAATTGTTGTTCAAAAAGGATTTAGATGGTAGCAGAACGTCTGAAAAATGGTAAAAACAAGGTTATCAGTTCACATCATAGGTTTAACAAAGCATTTAGTGTAAAATTCCCCAAAATTATGAGATTTCAGATCCAAGTATCCCTACTTTACGGTACATCTTATACTTAGCTGTTTACGAAGAAGGATGACTAAAACACGCGTTTGTTTTCCTCAATATGTTACACATTCCCTAAATACATGAGTGGTTTAATTTTCACTGAAAAGTGACAGCTGGACTGCTGAGCCTCGACGTGAGAAAAGTCACAGAACAATTGGTCTCCTATTTCTCGAGAAATCCGTAAAGACGCAAGTTTTTGAAAGTGTCCCTGTACTTTTGGTGATAAGGTGTATTTTGTGCTTAAAATATGTTTATAGATTGAGGTGTGGCTTTACGTTTTTGTGGCAAATTTTAATCCCAGTACTGAAAAATAGATCAGGTATTCTTTTGACTTTCAAACAGCGACAATAGTAATAACATTTCAAGAAATATTTCTTACCGTAAAACAAAACGATGATTTTCCTTATCATGGTGCGTTAGCAGCTGCAATGAAGCAGTTACAAATATTTCAATCAACATGAAAAATCTTCTACTACTTATCTAGAAACATATTACACAGCTCCGATTTTTTCTCAAGCAAATTTCTGAGATAACAATTTAGTCACTCCTCTTTCAAAAGCAGTTTTGAATGAAACAAAAAGGTTCAATTATTGTCTAAGAATGAAAGTCTAAGAAATAAAACAAAGTAAAACGCGGATTTTTTTTTTCTTTTTCTACGTACTATGAGCTCGATTTCCCCACTAAACAAAGCTGCCGTTGAGCAAAAAAGGCTATCTTGAAGGGACCGTCTGTAGATTAACATTCCTCATCAACACTTTTTCAGTTGTTTTTTGGCTTCCGAAAAGAAGTTCCTTCCGAAAACCGCAGGAAACTTCAGTACGCAGTTAAAAAGTGTTGCAATTTTTGTATCAACTTTTAACCTATTTTTCCAATCTCCGCAGCTGTTTTAACCTTTTCTGAAAGCTTTTAGTACTGCAAATCGGACCTTTTTTTTACAGGTGAGCTATGTAACAAATAAGAAATGTTCTAGAAAATTTCGGTGGAGCCAAAAGCAAAGGCAGCACGTTCGTAAATATAAATTAACTTACTAGTACTTAAATATGCGTATAACATAAAACTAATGCAGATTTATATTTCAGGGATTGCACTGCTCCCATTGTTCTTCACTATATCAAGGCGCTATAAACAATGTAGCTGGTGCATTACCATATAATTTCCCTTTGAAACAAAGTGAAAAAAATATAAATTATTGAGTCATCCCACCCTCATTGCGGACAATCAGACTCAATAATTTCACCAACAATTCGTTAGAGATCTTAATACTTTAATTGCACATAAGTAAGCACATTTTTAAATCTTTACATTTGATACAAAGATTCTCTTGACACAGCCATATTTTTATTAATTAATTTTGCTATTTAAAATAATGTATTTGCATGCGTCATGTGCGGAACATGCAACGTCAACCTCTTGTAACTTTCTATATGAAATAATCTTTTCGCTTTATAAATACACCAATGAGGAAACAAATTGTAGGTTTTGAAAGCTAAATATCCAAAGTGAAGGAAATATCTCATTTGTTGAGAAATAGTAATTTAAACCGTTGAAAAAAAAAATTATGTATTGGGTCATTCCATGAAAAAGTAGCCATTTTGTCCTGCACGTAAAGTTTACATATTTCATTAAATTATTAGTTTTATAAGGTAGTGACAAAATATTTTGCTTAAGAAATCGCACATACGTTTGTAATTTGCTAATCAACAAAACTTTGTTCATTACCATTTTAAAGTATTACTTTTCGTGAAATATATAAGGCATCACGTGCGGGACAGAATGTCCGTTTTCCGTGACATGGTCCTAATGCTACTTTGTAAGTGAACCAAAGTACGTTTTTAATCATAATTATATATGAGAATGTAAGTTGAATAATACGGGATGGTTCTTTGCTGAAGATCTGCGACGCGACTCTGACTATGCAACATACGAGTACGACGCTTTAAACGTATATTTAGATCAGATAGTTTAAATTAGATTTTTAGAAAATTAAATAGAAAATTAATTAATTTAAAAGAATTAGATTTTTCAGACGTATTTTTCCTTTTTTACAGCGTAAAATTTTTTCGGACATGAGGCTCATAGGAATGAGTCCTATACTATGGTTTTAAGACGAAAAATAAGTGAAAATATTACAAAACAAAAAATTCGGCTAAAAGATCGGTTTTGATGATTTTTTTAAATATTTTAGGGGGAAGTACCCCACGAGTCTCCCAACTTACTCCAAATATTCATGCTTTTTAACTTTGCACTTATCTAACCACTTCGAAGAGTGTTAATAGCTAATAGAGTACTCTCTTCCCATCAAAAAAAAAAACTGTGAAACTGTCGAAAACTGAAAAAAGTAAAAAAAAGGTGCTCGCCTTTTTTTTTTACCGCGCAGTGTTATTTTTTAAATCGAATCTCATTAATGGTTGGGATTTGGTGGCTATTCTGTGGAAACGTCCAAAATGAAATTGTAAGCTTTACTTAAGAGACGTTAGCTAAAGTGCAATTCTTCTATTAACAATTTTCAAAATATAAATTTAAAAGATGCAATTTCAGGCTTTCTTTTACCGTGACTTTACGTAAGGGCCTTGTGCAAACGCTTTGAGATAAAAGTCCTATTGACTAATTTTAGGCTACTTTTGATGACATTTAGAGAAGGATCGGAGTTCAGCGACTATCCCTAGAAAACATATTTTATAGCTATTTTTGGCAATGTTAGAGGAGAGCTCCCTACCTCCCAAAACAAGTCACCCCCCCCCCCCCGTACAGCCCAAAATATGCTCAATAGTCTGCAATGTATAAAATTATTTCAAATATCTTTTTCTGTTTATCGTCTGCGCTTCATATGTCCTTTTCATAATGACAACAGAAAAAGAAATGTAACAGAACAATTTAGTTATTGTAATGAAAATGTTAATGGTGTTTTTTTCCTCGCCCTTCGTTGGCGGAGAACTCTTTTTTATATTATATGCATTAAATGTCTTTGTTTATTTAAAGTACAAATTGGATTTTTTGATTGAAGTGTACAATTAATTGTATTTATAGTGAATTTCCTGAAGTTGAAAAGGAAGAAGGGGAGACCGGGGCAAGATGACTATGCCAACAATTTTCGTGCTTTATTAATTTATTTTTAAGGATAGTAAAATTATTTTTACATGAACTGTTAGAGTAGTCCTTTGTAGTATTATATATATTACCATTTAATTTTTCATATAAAAATAACGAAGGATATTTTTATTTTCATAACCTTAACAAATCGTCATCTTGCCCCACTGGGGCAAGATGACTTTAACCTAGGGGCAAGATGACAACGTTGAAAAAGGTTGAACATATTTTATGCTTTGAATATGTTACTTAGTTTTACAAATGATAACTGTGTCTTTAAATCTTACTAAGTGTCAAATTAAGCGTAATGCATTGTAGCGTAATTTTGAAGTGTTAAGTTGTGCAGCTAGCAATGGACACAAATAAAAATGCCATTTTCATGATTGGAACATTCCTCGTGCAACCACTCTTGGCTTTTACAGTTGTGGATCCATTCTTCTGTTGAAGGGTCACAATATTCCACTTTCCAAGCAGGGCATCTTAGAACACCATTCTTTGAATTTGATGCAACTGCATTGCTTGGCATGAATTATATAGACTTCGGGCTAGAATAGGCCTACAGGAACTTGGTCCGAGTTTCATAACTCTCAGGTTAGCTTCGCTAGCTTATTTTTCCTGCTTTTTTAAATAATCTTTTTTTCTTCTGCTTTGCTCCTTGTTCTGGCATTTTTTTGATGGGTGTGCTTGTAAGAATGTTTGAGCTCAGTTTTCTGCTTTTCCTTTTTGTTTTCTCGCATTGTGTTGCTTTAGGCAATGCATTGAAATCATAACCACTAACTGGCTTCTTTAAAGCATCGGAATCAGCATTTGCCATAACTTCAGCTTCGTCTACAGGGTTTATATGTTGGTTTTCAACTCCCAAGGTCTGAGGATTAACAATATTATTCTCAGTTTCATCGCCAACAACATCATAGTCCGCTCAAATAAAGAGAATTATGAGGCTCGATCCCTCATTCGTTAAACCCTTTATCGGCATTTCCAACTGCAGCTGCTTTGAAGTAAGCGGTGCTCAAAAGCTCACCAATACTTTTGTCTGTGATAGTTTTACCTAGATGAATGACCATAAAGTTGTCACATGCTTGGCTATAGTAGGTTTTTAATGGGCAGAAAAATGATGCACCAGGAGCTAGAGACGATGCAATGTGTGGAATGGCAACCCAACCATGATAATGTTTTTTCACTGCAATGTTAGTTAAACAAAAGTTATGTAAGATTTATGATTGTTAATAATCAACAGAGCAGGAGATTCTTTGCTTGGTTTAATTCATTCAACTAGTCATGTGGTCAACTAGTTTATAAATAGCTCCTGGTCACCCGCTTTTGAGCGATATCTCCCGTGATTCAATGCGTCCTTTAGCCCCACAGGAGAAGCGCAAGGTCGCGTGGGCTAGCACACACGCACACACGCACACAAGAAAAAGCGTTTAAAGGATTTAATAAAATGGACAACATAGTTAGTTTAATAAATTCCGAAGCACGGGCAATAGGCAAGCTCGTCATCTTGCCCCGCGTTGCTGCCCGTCATCTTGCCCCAGACTGCCTGTTTGAACGGATTCTTCTCTATTGCCATAAAGAAAGGCGATTAATTCACATTTATCCATTCTAATAGGTAGTATTTAAACTACGTTACTCATAAATACTAAAGAGACATTATATATCCTATATGTATCTGTAGCAGAGTTTATTTACGCATGCATAAAAGTTATACCGTGGCGACGGTAAACAATCAGAGCTTCAGAACTAACACAAATATGGCAATTTCAGGGTCTCTATACTATTACTGAATGAACAGTAGATAGGAGAGCCACTAGCATGCGGTTGATGCAGTTACCTAGTTTAAAACGGAAAAATTAAGGCATTCGTCATCTTGCCCGGCTCGTCATCTTGCCCCGGTCTCCCCAACATATTTTTTGTAGGAAAACTGATATTTTATCTACTTGTATTTTATTGCATAAGAACATTTTTCATTAAAATATTATTATTTGAAGTATTAATTTTATTCTTAGAATATTTTCCTGGTTATATTCCGAAGAGTGCTAGTGGTGGTTATATTTTAATTTTTTTGAATTTGATTTGCTGTTTTGACATGTGTTTATGCAGTATCAATCATTTATCAGTATCTATCATTCATTCGAAAAATATTTCATTTTTCACTTTGCCTCATATAAAAAAAAAAAGTGAACATTTTCCACTTTTTTTTTTTTTTTTTGAAGGCACAATTTTACTGCCAAAAATTAAAAAATGATGTTTCAATGCAAGTTTTATCATAAAATACAGTATTCTTTCGTTATGTACTCTAATTTACAAAACACACTTTCAATTTGTTCACTTTGAAAAAGCTCAGTCATCCCAACCATTTCACTTTGCCCAACATTCCCCTACTACAAGTTGCACGAATGCAGACTTCAAACTGTTGAGAGATATATTTTTAGCTTCCAGTTTAAAGATTAACTGAGCGTCTTTATTAAGTGCATCGGCTTCAGCGCGATTACGGCCCGTCCAGAATGACTAATTTCCCTAAGATAGAGAAAAGGTATCTAGATTCCGCAGCTTTTTCAGAATTGGAAGTGAGATGTTTGGCACTTACTTGCAATTATGTCTTCGCTTCGGTCATGGTTGCTTTTGGAGCTTTCTTGGTAAATCAAAACGGCGCCAAGCTGTTACTTAAAATCTACGTAGTTTTTCTATGAGGCTTCCAGAAACATGACTGGCTTTTACTGGGGGGGATTTCTGTATTATTTTGAAAAATTCCAGGATAATGTCAGGCAGGTTACTGAACTTTGGCGTAAAATATTCATCTTTTTTGCAAGGTAAAATTACTTGCAGATATTGGGCACATTAGCTGCACATTATGTTCCAGGAACGCTTCTGACTTGTTTTTACAATGCAAGACCGTTCATTTGCTATGACGGAGGTAGTGGTTTGTTACAATATGACCTTGGGGATTTCTCACTGCCAATGATATTCTCATAAGTACTAGTGAAAAAAGTATAGTCATTCCGTTGATGAAACTGTTTTAAAAAATAGAATGCAGTTTAGAAACGTATCATTCATTGTTTGTTTCCAACAAGACTTCGTATTGGATCATCGCTATTTGTAGACGTAGGGCATTTCCCAGAAACAGACAGCTATTCTTTCATGAGGCACCATTATTACCGGATGCCGTTACCACGATCATTTAGACTTACCGTTTCTCGCCTGATGAATACATCTGAGCTCCGTACATGCAAAATTGTACTGGGAATTAAATTTAGTCGACAGTACCCAAGCTGTTGACAGTGCCAATTAAGTTGACACTCAATAAATCTTTAACATACTACACAATAAACCCGATATATTCCACTAAGCAAGCCACCATGCTAAGCATACTAAGCAAGCCACTATGCTAAGCATACTAAGCAAGCCACCATGGTGACCAAGGCCGTATCCAGGATATTTTTTCGGAGAGGGACATAGTCGGAGGCAACGGTGGTTTCATATATGTAATCAAGGCGAAAAATAGCGTTTAAAAATTACGTTTATTTTGTTGTTTGCAAAAACTAAACTAAAATGTAATTTAAAAATTGGCATCAAGTAGTTACTTTGATTAATTAACTAGTTCATTACTATTGGGTAACTGATTAATATTACACCAGAATTATTCATCAGGGAGAATGACATTTATATATATATGATCTTTATTGCTATCAGTATCTGATGACTATATTTCGACTCAACCAAATAAGAGCACTGTCTACACTTATACCGTCTATAATACAGTGTTTATTAATAACCATACAGTGTTTATTATATGTTTACATTTAGAAATGCATGCAACGGGGGCTTTTAGAATACTTTTCGGGAAAATAAATGAAAATAGTCACAACTGAAAAGTAATCTACAATCGCCACCTTAAAAAGTAAGTTAATATTCTTAAGGGCTACAAACGCATTAACTAGCATTAATTTAATAAAATCTACAATATTAATCATTTAATCAAAAGTATGATTGGATTAAAAATTGTAGTTTTGATCATGTAAATCTGTTGTGTCTCTTGTTGAAGTGTATATTAAAGAATGTTTTTAAATGGTGTAGAGGGGCGAGAAGGAGAAAGGGTCTGACTGGAAAGAAGGATTTGTCCTGACGGTCCCCGCCGCGTCTACGGCCCTGGTGGTGACTAGTTCTTTCAGAATAAGAAAAAAAAGCATCCAGCAATAATTTTAAGAAATGAATCGGCGAATTATCACATTTCCTGCTGTCTTAAAAACACAAAGAGACATTTTACGTGCGCTCTTAATTCCTCTAAAAAAGTTGATGTCGCACGCTTTAGATTGCTGATAGTTCATAACTGTTGCTCCGAAGCGGCGATATACTGGAGGTACAAGTATTACATTACTTCTTATGAGAATTTTTACATTAGTTCTAATGAGAATTTTTATATTATTTCTTATGAGAATTTTTACATTTAGTTCTTACGAGAATTTTTTCATTTGTTCTTATGAGAATATCTTTTATTGAGCATTACAAGTGAAGCCTTTACCATGGCCAGATCAATCCATGAAATTTCAGAAGTACTATTTTCCATAATTTGATATTTCTATATCACAGCGGTTTAGAAAAGCAAATCACTCTCAATCGGGTCGAAAACCGCTGCCAATAACCTATTTTACTACAAAACACCTTAATCCATGATTTAATCATATGACCATTGGGTAAGGTAACCACCACAATACTGTTACAATATAGTCTGACCACCGATGATACGGAAAGGCAAACGTCCGGTACATAGGCCGAAATGGACGTATTTATTCGTTTATAGGGGTAGTAGTTTGTTCGCTAGAGATGTGCGCTTTTGCCTCTAATTTGTTTAGACGCAGTTTTGTAAAAATGACAATTTATTCATGGCAATAGATTTTTTTAAATCTAAACTATATTCGATCGATAATCTTACTAGAAAAGTTAATTGCTTTATTTCTTTACAACATAGCTTTGAGCTTACCATTTTACATAAACATTTTCGGACATAATGAAAACAATTTTTCTTTTTGTTGTCGCCATCGAAACTGTTTTTGCTTTCCTTCATTTTCATAAATAAATAAGGCCCTAGTGACATTATAAAACACGTGCATCAAAATCCCATTGCTATTTTCCCTTTTCCCCAGCTAGATTTATTCAGATGGAGTCTTTTTAACTTGGCCGCTTTGCCAGATTATAGGGGTGGTTTTTGAAGAACGCACGAAAATTATAGTTTTTGGGTTTTATCGCAACAATTTCGGTTTTATTTCCTAGCAATGTTCTTGAACTTCAAAATAAAAACTGATTTTTGTATTATTTCAAACCCAATATTTATTTATCATCATTTTTTTACAAACATTTGAAAAACCTGCTTTGCCCTACCAGGGAGCCCAAAGCGGGTAAGGTTAACTAATTGTGGTTTGGTACATTTGCCAATAAATATAAAGTTATAAATGATTAAAATAGTTGACTAGCTACCTGCCATTATATAAAAAAATGTAAAACAGTTGTTTTTATCCAATTTAAAGTCAGCACATTTGTTTATAAAACGTAAAGAAATAACTGATTAAATTAATAGACTAATAAATTGCCATCCTAAAAAATGACTTTTTAAAGTTATACTTATCCTATTGAATTAGAAAATCTAAGTCAGCACACGAGTCAAGAAATTATAAATAAATATATGATTAAATCCTATGCCCTCTTTGCCCTAAGGCACATTTTTTATTTCAATAATTATCATCTTAAATTTAAAAAAGAAACAAACAAAATAACTATCGTAGTTTTTAGGTGGTGGATGGTATCAGAATAACGTAATGTTAGTGATAATCAAAAAAAATAAGCTGGTCCTCGACTAATCCCCCCATAAGTTTAAAAACTTCATTATTTTTTATAAATGTGTCATTTTTTTATTTTAATCCTGGTCGCGCCATGCCGCTTCACTGCTGCTTTGCTGGGACTGGGTGTTCATGTAAACACGACATACGTATGCATCAGTGATTACACATCGTAGGGGGGGGGTGGCATACGAAGGCCTACCCGCTTTGGGCTACCCTCCCCTACATCGTCTGCTGTCAGACGTAATCGCATTTTCGATTGTGTTTTGTGATCGTTAACTTCAATTTTATGCAGGGTACTAAATATACGACACAAAATGGAAATGCCAGAAGAATTTATTTGGAATTCGAATACAAAATTGAAAAAAGGGAAAAAAAAAGGGTGGCCTACTTCAAAACTTGCTCAATCCACCTTCTTTGTATCAATAAATAAATAGACAATTCAATTAATAGCTAGAAAACAATAATGAAGTCGTATACCGAATGTTCGTCCAACGAAGAAAAAATCTTTTTTAAAAATAAAGCGGCAGAGCATGAAACTTTCTCTCTCCTGTTAAGTTTTTAAAAGCGGTTTGAGCTGGTTTTGATACCTGAAGTGTCATTTGAAAAAAGAGAAATATATGCAAGCACGAATGAAATGGCGAATATTCTATCAAAACATGTCAAGAATCTTTTATTCAACAAGTTTTGAAAATGAACAAATAGACAACTTTACAAGAACAATACAGTTTTCTAATAAGAAACGAGACCAAAATCCTTTAATTGTTTGTATGTTTGTTTGCAAAGTACCAGATTGATGTCGGTCCTCGCAGAATAAAGAGTTCTGAAGACTTCTTCCACAGCCTGTTCGCCACATTCGTTCTGCACAACTTCTTCTACGCATGTCTTGTAATTACTGATAGCTGTTGTGCATCTGAAAAATAAGAAAAATGTTTCAGTTTGAGAGCTTTATATCTGCAGTTAGTATAAATATAACAAGCTGTATTGCCCGACTTTGCACGGTATACCTCCAAAATAAAAGTTATGTCAAGTGACGCATGTTCAACAATCAAGCTTCAATTAAAGGAAAAATAACAAAATTTCCCGTCAAAATAATCATTCTTAAAGAAGAAAAATCGCAAATCAAAATTTCCGAATGAATTTAACTCAACAAGCCATAAATACATCTAAAATTATCTAACTATCTTTGATTATCTTTTGCTTTCAGTACAAAAAAAGGGAAAGAAGATAAATCGCCAAAAATTAATCAAAAGATGAAATTTTTACCTCAAATAAAAGTTGAGAAAACAAAAGTGGCAACCTTTTGAATGGTTTTATTCACGCTAGTTTAAAATGAGATTGCGCAAACGTTAATTTTTTCCTATATGAAAATGCTGTTCCACTAGGCTTTAAAATGCTTTTAAATTTTTCCCGGTGATTTTACAGCCTTGATTTTTTTTTTTAATTCGAAGGAAGTAAAACAATTTAAGTGGTATTTTTCGCGAGCTTTCGAATAGGATCTAAACTTAGAAAATCGGAACAGCATTTCGGATAGAAAGAGATATTTAATGTAATTTTCGGGTTCGAAAATTAAAATTCAAACTGTTCGGTTCTTTTCTGGCGTTCGAAAATCCACATACGTTCCTTCTCTGGTGCCCAAGTGAATCCCTGCCAAACTTAGTCTGCGTCAGACAAAAACTTTAGATTTGTCTAGGGGACATACACACACATACATACAGGGCCGGATCTAGTAGTTCTGCCGCCCTAGGCGATATAGACCATCCCTCCCCCCATTGAATAATAATAATAAAAACATAATATAAAATAATAATATATTAATAAAATAGAAATACTAGAAAAGTGCTTAAAATTTGTCAAGTTTCTAGTTAAATTCCAAACTGGATTTTTCATATCCAATTGCTGGTACACACTTAAAATTATTTTATTTAACATTAAAGTAGTTCATCTTATGACACTGAAACACATATTTATATTTTAAAAAGACTTTCAAATCACGCAGTTTGCCGCCTCTAAAATGAAATTAAACTTCTAGTTAAATTCCGACTTATGCTTTGCATGTCCAAGAACATTCTATAAGCCTAAATTGTTTTTTTTTTTTTTTTCGCATCGAAGTAGTGAACCTCATGGAGCTAAAAGATATATTCATACTTTAAAAAAAAATCAACTTCGAAATTTGCCGCCCTAGGCGGCTGCCTAGGTCGCCTACTCCTGGAGCCGGGCCTGCATACATATAATATATTACATAAAAAGTAGTCGAAAACTTTGTACTGCATAGTGAATAAAATATGACAACGTATATAAAGTACAAATTCAAAATGAAAAAAGGTTAAAAAACTAGCAAACAGCTGTTTCGGCACTCTAAAATACAAGTGCCATCATCAGTGCAATTAAAAACGAAGACAGGTTCAACCCGACTAAAACACAGTCGAGGCGAACAATGGAATGAGAGACGAGTTGTAAAAGATATGAGAGCAGTACCGGAAACGATGACGTCAGGTTACGTCAGAACTACAGAGGACAGTTGCACTCAGGAGAAAACGTCACGGACAAAAAATAAATCAAATAACAGACTTCCAAACATTAGGAAAAGGGGGAGTGCTAGACAAATCATTGACGATTAAATTAGCATTTTTCCATATGTAATATGACTCCCAAAAATCTAAATCATGAATGGACGAACACTCGTGAATAACTTTGGCGGAAGAAAAAATAAAATTATGCCCGCAAGACCAACAATGTTGAGCAAAAGAGGAGCGTTTGAGATCCTGTTTTTTGACGTAATTTTCGTGTTCTTTTATCCGGAATTTGAGGGATCGTCGAGTCTGCCCAATGTAGGTCAATTTGCACTGGCAGGAAACACTATAAATGCCCTATTTGTCAAGGTTCTGAACATGGTGTTTAAGCTGTGAAAATTTTAATTTATTAACAGGAGAAAAAGTGACGGAAAAATGAAACTTTTTTAAGATTTTGGCAATTTGTAGACTGATTTTAGGAAAAAAGGGTAAGACAACGGAACTCGAATAGTTCACAGGAGCAAGTGTTTGATTTTTGTTAGTTGAGCTACATAGCTTCTTATAAATGGTATCAATAATATCTGATGTGAATCCCCGATCAACCGCAATACCTCGTAGGTAATTCAGTTCTGATGAAAGTAAATTGGAATTTGAACAACTGGCTAAAGCACGGTAAATAAAAGATCTAAAAACAGCCAATTTTTGTTTAGGAGGGTGAACGGATAACTTGTGGGGGGGAAGAGAAACAGCAAAGGGTTTACGGAAAACAGTAGTTGTAAACATATTGTTATGACGAGTGATGGACACATCAAGAAAAGAAAGATGATTACCAGATTCCAATTCAACAGTAAATTGAATATGTGGGTCAATAGTATTTAGGATGGATAAAAGGTTATCAAGGTCACTGACAGACGAGTCCAAAAGCACAAAAATGTCGTCAACGTACCTGACGTAAAAATCAAATTGTTTAATTTTAAATAATTTAAGTTCGAAATAGTGCATGTACAAATCACTTAGAATTGGACTCAAAGGGTTGCCCATAGCAAGACCTTTAGTCATCCGGAAAAAATTACCGTCGAAAACAAACGTGTTTAGTTTTAAGCAAGAACGTGTTAAATTGCACAATTCATTGATCTCAAAGTAGGAAAAGTGATGTTCAGTTAATCTCATTTTAAGGCAGTCTAACGCACCTTCAACAGGCACGTTAGTGAAGAGTGATTTCACATCAAAAGAGGCCATTCTATGGTTATTTAGCTGAAAAATTCGAAGTTTGCGAACAAAGTCAAGAGAGTTCCGAACAGTAAAACAGTTGCTGGAAAGAAGAGGTGAAAAAACGGAAACTAAAAATTTGGCCAATTTGTAAGAAGCACTACCAATGTTAGAAACAATGGACGGAGAGGAATGAGTGGTTTATGCACTTTAGGCAAAGCGTAGAATCTGGAACATTGTGCAACAGAAGGAATCAAGCGTTTTTTGTGAAAATCTGGAATCAACGGAGATGACTTAATGGCGTTACTGATAGTTTTTAATTCTTTACCACAAGGATCTTGTTTGATTTTTTCATATGGCCCGTCTAAAATTAAGTTATTGCATTTGTTGATATAATCTTTTTTGTTTAGAACAACAATTTGGCCCCCCTTATCAGAGTTTGCAGGGGGGTAGCAAAGGGGGGGGGGGTTTGGGGACAAAACTCCCCCCCCCCGAAAAGTTAGTCTCAAAAAAAAAGAGAAAAAGAAGAGAGAAGAGAAAGAAAAAAAAAGAAGAAAAGGGAAAAATTCCAAGCGATTATACATATATATATATATATATATATATATATATATATATATATATATATATATATATATATATATATAAGAAGTAACCCCCCCCCCCGAAAGTCGGGTCTAGCTACGCCACTGAGAGTTTGTAATGACTAAATCAGAGTTAGCACATAAATCTCTTACGGTACGAGTTACATTATATAGCTTGTTGTTACGGAACTGTGAATTGAAGTTGATGTTGTTAGAAATGAGATGACGGATTGAATCCTTCTGTGTGGAAGTTAAAGTACTAAATTTCAAGGCCTTTTCGACCGGAGCAATTAAAAAAGGAAACGACAGTTTAGATGGGGCCGCAAAATTACTATTGAATTTTAAAGCATTAACTTGAACAGAATTTAAGGAAACATCTGAAAGATTGACGACAGCATTAACATTAACTTTTGGTAGGTTATAAGTTGTAAGATTAGAAGAAACTTTACATAAACTGGTTAACTTTTTATTAAGTACTGATTTGTGTTTGTTTAAATAAAAAGCAGCTCTCTGCCAAGACCTTCTGTCAAAAAATTCAAAATGACGACTGGAATTAGCAAAACGTAAATGTAAATCAAAAAGCTCCTGCTCAATCATTGCAACTTTGTGTCGCGTATCTTGGATGACAGCTCTTAACAGAGCCAATTTAAAGTTGAACAAAGTTTTATCAATTCTCGTTAACCGAGATAAATTGCACTCAAGTGAAATAAAATTAGGAATAACTCGTCTCCTTTTACATTCACACAAAAAGGATTAATGATCTAAAAATTTAAATTTCTTAACCCGTAGGTTACAAAACCTATTAATGTCAGACATGATTAAAATCAAGGACAAAAACAAACAGAAGAAAGGAATGGAAAAAATGGAATCCACTTACGACCAAAAGTCCGTTGAAGCTAGTGAATACATAAAAAGTAGTCGAAAACTTTGTACTGCATAGTGAATAAAATATGACTTCGTATATCATCTGACGTCATCGTTTCCGGTACTGCTCTCATATCTTTTACAACTCGTCTCTCATTCCATTGTTCGCCTCGACTGTGTTTTAGTCGGGTTGAACCTGTCTTCGTTTTTAATTGCACTGATGATGGCACTTGTATTTTAGAGTGCCGAAACAGCTGTTTGCTAGTTTTTTAACCTTTTTTCATTTTGAATTTGTACTTTATATACGTTGTCATATTTTATTCATATAATATATTGTTTGTTTTATTTATATAAATGTATGGTAAAACTTCATGAAAGATAATTTCGGCCAGATATATTTTGGCCAGAATATCAGGGATGTTTATAATCTTTGAATCCACCAAATAGACAATAACTGCCTTTCTGGATTCATCCAAAGCATCTAAAAGATCTTGAAAAACAAGCTTGTTTGCAAACTTAATAGCATTTTCAACGTTAGGGGAAAGATGCTGCCTTGGCTTGCTGACTTCCTAAAAATCAATCTGCGTTTAGTTTAGAGACACCATATCGAGTAAATTTAGATTAAGTCGGCACAGATCTCACTGGGATCTGTGCTCAGCCCTACCTTATTCTTCTTATTTATAGCCGGAATTGAGGTTGGAGCAAATTCTAATCAATGTATGGGACTGTATGCTGATGATATAATTATCTGGAACAGCAATGGAAGACTAACTTCAGCTCAAAATGAAATTAGTTTATAAAGGCTGCTTCTTGAGTTTTGTTGCAAAATATTTCGCAAATTAATAAATGCATTTTGTATGCTTTGAGGTCATTGTTTAGGGGAAAATTGGTTGGTGATTTACAAATTATTTTTATTCGCTATTTTTTAATCATTTAGTTGCCCTGTGAACGATGCCAATCGATATTATGACGATAACAAAATACGGGGTGTAGGGGAAAGCTATGTGCCCTTAAAATATTAGAAACAAGAATGAAGATCCCTCAAAAATAATTAACTAACAGAGTGCTTAAGCGGAACAGTTCTGTGTGTTGAGGAAAGAAGATGGAAGAACTGCAACTCACACAGGAAAGTAACGAGCTTTTTTTATGAGGCTTTTCTATAGATTTCTCCAGGGTCCCCAGTGTGTATCAATACACGTTTTTTAACCAGTTGAATGGGTCCATGAAGACAGCTCTATTTTTCGAAGCAGACCAGAAACCGAGCAAGCCCTTATCCAGCACCCTCTGAGGTATTGATTTAGAATGGGTGCTCGAAGGCCTTTGTGATCTCGACGGGTTTAATAAGCACCAATCCCTATGAGTGCTCACAAAGGATCCTTAACCGGCAAGCATCGAACCCACAACTCTTTCGTTACGAGAAAAACGATTTAGAATGTCACTGAGGCCATTATGAGACTACTGATAGACATTACACTTTGCTATTTTGTACCCTCCATGGAAGGGAAATTTTTCAGTAGTTTGTATGAAATAATGGTCAGAATTAAAAAAAAAACTTACTTAAAATTGTTCATGTAGAAATTGATGTGCTCCATGCATTTTTTATCCATCTTCACAATTTTCTCATTTATGCAAGAAATATGTTTCAAGTACTCTGAAAAAAAGAAGTAAGTTACTTCAATAGAAAAGTTTTGCACATATCGTTGGTCGTTGGCAACAATAGTGGCACATCTGAAGAAAATAGTTTTTAAAAAAATCAGGGTTTTCAGTAACAGCAATTTTAATCGCTCCATACAATAGTTCCACAATATTCTCAAAATATTTGTGATACGTTATGACTACTGTTTGATTTCTGTAGTCCAAATTAATGGTGCGCAATTAAAAATTCGTAAATATTAAAATCGTCTCTAAATTAGGAAATTTTCAAAGAAGTGCCATTATTAAAAAAAAATACCAGGCTGAAAATATACCCGGCCAAGGATTCAAATAGGTTACGTTGAAGCGATATTTTCAGTCACATTTTCTGCAAACAGAAACTCAACGGTTGAAATTCATTACTGAGATAGTGAAAAAAGAGGTTCTGCGAAATCAAGACTTCTGTACTTATATATTTTCTTTAGTTTTTGACTTTAGAAACGTTGATTCGCACATGACATTTTCTTTTTCAGTTTTTTACCTTACCCTAAAGAATGATTTTTTTTTAATTTGATATTAGTTTTCTCTGTAAGAAAATTCCGCAATTCCGACAAAACCATGTGCTCCATTAATTTTCTGAGCAGAATGTTATAAATACTGAAAAAAAAGTTTTAAAACAATGTATCTGAGATCAAAAGTAACTTACGAAAATAACTAAATCAGTTCTTCCTCTTCAACCAACTTGATGGATTTTCAAAACTTTTGCATTGAAAAAAGTTAGAAAACACGAAAACAAGTAAACATACCCGACGAATTCTAAAAGGTATACACCGTATAAGTCGGTGATAAAGTTTAATACTCAAAAAGAAAAGATGAATAAAAAGTTTTCTAAATTAAAAGTTTAGTCTTGAAAAAAATACGCTCAGTTGCCTATTTAAAGGAAAAGAAAGCGTTGTACGATAATGATCTGTAACGCATACAGGAACATAGTAGTATTTTAAAACAGATACCTTGAAAATTATCAATGTGAATCTGTTTTTTTTTTTTTTTTTTTCCATTATAAAATGTTGTATTCCTGTAAGACATGAAATAGTGATAAACATATGTTTAAAACAAATTTAGTTTGAGAGAGCATGAAATGTTAATTATCTTTTCATTACGAAAATGAACGTTTTTGATTAAATGGATAAAATAATACGACTTGAAAAATAAGTTTAAAAAATTTTCAAGAAACCTTTTTCACCAAAAACGTGTTATGTTTTCAGACTTCATTTGAAAATCAACCAAAACCTTACACTAAATAGTAAACAAACTTTTTTTACGTACTTGCTCTAAATTGATTTGATCTGTCGCACAATGCAGCATAAATGTTTTTATGACTAATCAGGCCTGACTTGAAATGCACATAGGGAGTGTTGGGACATCGGTTAATAAAATCAATTCCACACTGTAATTGTTGAGGAACTTTACTGCAAAAGAAAAAAAAATTAAACATGATAATTTAGTTTTGTTTACTTAATATGTACACTTTATGTTATTTTCAAAACTAGCTGCATTGCCCGGCTTTGCACGGTTTACCTCGAAAATAAAAGTTATGTCAAGTGACGCGTGTTCAACAATCAGGCTTCAATTGAAGGGAGGAAAATACCACAAAATTTCCCGTCAAAAAATCATTCTCAAAGAAAGAAAACGGCAAATCAAAAGTTCCCGAAAAAAATTAAACGCAACCCTCCATAAATACAACTAAAATCCTGAAAAAAAAAGAAAGAAGATAAATTGCCAAAATTTAATCAAAAGGGGAAATTCATACCTCAAAACGAAAGCAAAATTTTATTTAGTCACAGCCTAGAAAAACTAGTATGTTGTAGCCATCACGAAACTTTCTTCTATATCTTTCGTATAATTATGATCCCTCCTCATGCTTCACGAGGTAGCAATTCGTATCTC